>NC_053451.1:45660685-45969296 GCF_015227805.2 Hirundo rustica | reverse complement strand
GAATTGAGGGAGTCAACTGCTATTAAATATGACCTGCTTCTAATGGCTATCAGACCTCCAATTGTTCAGTGAAAAGGCTGGGCTTAATGGACTACCTGCTGTTCATATTCATCATAGCAGAATGACCGATAATGCACCTCTACTACATCTCGGGATTTTCTTACCCCTGTTCCTCCCTTTTTCACACTCCTCCCTGGAGCTGCACAAGCTTTGGGTAGGGATAGACAGCATCTGTTTGTATGTTATCAAAACCTACTGTAGGCTCTTCGGTGGGTAACTCTATCTCACCATGGCTGTGCAATCTGCTGCCAGTGCAGCAGGCAGGCAGCACTCCCTCCCTCCCTCCCTGCATCCTGCCCCAGGGCAGCACTGCCTGCACAGAGTAAGGAAATTCTGAAGGCAAAGGCTTTGGCTTTGGCTTGGCTTTCTGATGCAAAAGCAGCTAAAGCACTGGGTTGGTGTCACTAAGCTCATCACCAGGACACCAGCTTTGCCACACGTTCTATGCATGCTTTATGTAGCATGTGTCGCTGCCATGCCAGGGAACGAACAGCCATAGCTGGTACTGTGGATTCCCACTGCTGGGGAAATGATGCCAGATCTCAGCTGCAGAGTCATGCAGAATGGCTCCAACTTCAGCTGAGTTCAGGCTTACAAACAGCATTTGATCTAGTGAGTAATTCTTTCACCATTCCCCTGCTTTCACCTGAAGTAGCTCAGTTGTAACTGTCTCCTACTGAAATAAGTAGTAACATATGATCCCGCTGAACAGGTAATTCCTTTTGCTCTTTTTGACAGACTGGGTTCAGACTGTGCTTTCAGTGGAATCTTGCATTTATCATGGCTATAACTTTACACAGAGCCATATTCCAACATTCACCAGCAATCTCTTGAAAATACAGCAAGTTAGTACTTTGAGGTGGACAGAGTTGTCAGATTTTCTGCTAAAGAATAGATTTATTTTTAACATTAACAACATGTGGTACTAATGTTTAAAATACAAATTTTAATTTGTCAGTGCAACTCATCATTCCTTATTACACATTGTGAAATTGTTTTAAGATTCTTTGTGCTTTCTCAAGCCAAAAGAATATCTGACGACTATGCAAAACCTCAACTGCAGAGCCCAGAGTAAGTGTACAGCTGTGAGTTAACCAAAGATGTTTAACCTGAACCTCATGAAAATAACTGAGAAAAACATTTATTTGTGTCTTTGATTTATTAATACTCTATTTTCCAATGAAATAAAACATTCAAACTTGCATCAGATTGCTGTTCATATCTTTAGCAGCAGGATAATATTGTTGATAATTTTAGAAGCATGTAAGTGGATTATACATACAAAGAGATAGATTAAGCACGATATTCACCACAGGGTGGCTTTGTGGCCCTTCTCAAATCAGCAGAAGTTATAGCACCTACGTCAATGCATATGGGATTTCAAATCTCATATTTTAACCTCCACTATTTAATGGAAAATATTTTATTGGATAAACAGCCAGAATGTTGAAGCAATCCCTCCCTAAATATTTTGCAGCAATAATGACACTGATTTCTCCATGGCATCAATCAAAGTGAAACACTTAAAAATACTCAGGTCAATATGAGTAAGTAAAAATGTGCTACAGATTGGAAATGAGGGAAGAGAGCTGGTATGAGGGGTATTATAAGCTATGTCTAGACTTACCTGCTAGGAAAAATGATGGCTGATGTCCAGTCCACACCTCCACTTTTCTTAACTGTGAAAACCAGATTGTAGGAAGGTAGGAGGGAAGAAGAATGGACAGCTGGTGCATGCCTGCGTTTTGTCCCAGTAGGGAGCAGGGATGTGAGAATATGCAACTGGAAAGTGGAAAATTCTCCCTGCATCCCTCATCTAGATACAATTAACTGCCCACAATGACCAATGAAATGGTTATTTGATAGGAATTCAAAAGTGTTTCCAATTTTTCTTTCCATTCATTTGGTTAAATATAGCTTTGTAGACTGAGACTTTCCAAAAGCTGGTCAGTAGATGGATTTATATCCTCTTGTGCCACCACGTTAATGGCACTTCATTGCAGATGAGCTTAGTAACTCTGGAGACTCAATGTCAGGTTTTGTGAAGGATCAGAAACAGATTTTCAAATTTCTTGTGTTCCCAGATGGGCTCCTACATGGCACCAGAGTTACAAGTGTGTTGCAAAAACAATTCCCACCATCTTCCAGTACCAAGTCCACCACCTGAGTTTTAAAAAAATGTCAGCGCTGGAACTTTTGAGGACTTGCAAAAAAGGTTTCATGGTGAAACTTCAACTAGACACTTATTAAGAAATGCAGACAGCACAAATTGATTTTTGTTTAGGCTGTTGTTCATGCTTTCTTCCCTTTTAGCAGATATTTATCCATGACTGGTAGGAATTTGTACCTCCAGACAAGGTGTGTGGCTGAACCAGCCTGGAAAGGGGCGAGACAGCTGGCCCCATGGGATGGGTCAGGGAGAAACAGATGGCCCTGACCGGCCGGGCTGGCGTGGGGACAGATGGCAACATGGGACAGCTCGGAAAGGGGGACATATGGCAACATGGGATTGGCAGGAGCACAAGTCCTTACGCTGGGCCCAATTACAGGCCTGGGGAGTCTGAATTTGCTTGGGAGAAGGTAAAAGGTCTTTTACATCTTTTGATTCCTCCTCAGCCATGGGCTGGGATCCAATGAACTGCTGGATGCAGTCATGGCTGTGTGCTGTATGGTCTGGACAAGGACGTTAGCCACTGCGTGTTGCTGAGTCTTTTTTTCTGAATATCTTTTTCTTTTGTAATTTCAGCATCTAACAAGTTTTTGCTATTCTTGCGTGCACTTACACCTTTTGACTTCCATCGGCACATGGTTCATCAGAGATAGAAAAGGATGAAAGGCAACATGTGCACCACTGAGGCTTAATGGGCTGATTCGGCATGCTGTCATGTCCTTTGAGACATGGAAGACAAATGAATTTGCCTGTCCATCATCTTAGCTGATACATAAGTATCAAAAATACTTAAACGACAGAAAAGCATAACACTGTAATATATCTATTGTATATTCTCCCTCTCAGCTTCCTTGTTTTGGGGATGATAAAGACACTAACCAAGAAATTTGTTACAGTTCCGAAGGAGCGTTTTAGAAATACTTTTTCACCACTAACCACTAACAACCACAATGCCCACATAGAGCATAATAAAGAAGAAATTAGGATCTGGATGTTTTCCCGTGACATTTTGAATATGAGAGGCAAAATGAAAAAGCTTTACATGCTGAACATTATGGAATGTGCTTACACGAACCTAAGATCTTTCAGCATTCCTCCAATATTTCTTTGTCTTAATACAAGTTGTCCATCCAGAAATGACATTGTTTGGTCATATTGTAAATAGATGCAGGGGAAATAATTTAGTTTTGTCACATTAAAGTGCACAAGGACTCCATAGATCAAGCACACAGCACAGCCTGCTTCCCTGGTGAGAGCAGGATGAGGTTTTTTTATAGACAACATTAAGGGTATTAATTGCGTTCACTATATTACAGTGTACCTTTTATAACTATTGGCATTGCATTTTTTCACTTTTCCAGCATATTTCATGTCATATTTTTTTACTGAATACACAGAATTAACAGAGCAACATCTATTACAGAGGTATAGAAATTAATTGACCTGCATGAGTTGTGATTTCTACAACCTGATTATAACAGATATGGTGGTCATATAGCTCATGGAGATGAGTATGCAATCAGGAGTTACTATAGATGGAAGCATTTTTGAACAGAATTAATTTCCTCCCTTGCAAGGAAAGGAAAAAAGCAGTGATAAAGTTAAAACTGATATTTCAGGTTTGTAAGAGTTTTTGTTTATTCTAAAAGAGACTGCCCTAATCTGTGAATTCTATGTACAGATATACAACTGGACTGTTCAAAAAATGTGGTATTGTTCAGAAGTGATCCAAGCTCAGCTAGGTAAAAAAATCGATGTTAAGGTGGAGACTTGCACTCTGAAATCCCCCTGAGCTAAGTTTGCTGATGCCTGCTACTTACTTTTACTTTTTGTGAAAGAAGGTTTCCACAGTTACAATAAAGGAATTAATTTAAGCCATTCAAGAAATACTAAGGCTTTTATAATGCAGGATTTGTAAGGTGGTTTTTACATGGTGACATCCTCAAAAGACTAAAAGTTAGTCGTGTTGCCACATTTATTGCTGGTTTCCCAGCAATAGGAATACATGCAGAGCCTTCTTTATCTAGGCGCCAATAGTATGATTTGATCTGAAACTGTATATTATTTTTGAGATGATACGTATCTGAATACTTCACTATCTTTATCATGCTGGTATCCAGCCACTGAAAGGTTAGAGTCACAATTGATATATATTGGGACAATGACACTCAAATAGATGGAGCTATGATGATTGATAGCCACTGAAGTTTTGAAGATTATTTTCTCAGATAAAATTTCTTTTAGAAAGCAGATTTCTCTGAAAGGATTCTGTATTAGATAGTTGTGAGATGTCACTTAGTATTACTGTCCCACTTTTTACGAATGTATGTATTCTGCTCCATTCAAGTGACCTTTGGATGATACCGAGATGTTATAAAGTTTATAAGGTAGAAATTCCTCAGTAGAAACATCCTGAACTGTTTTCCTGTGGGAAGATGGCTTCCCCACCTGCAACACTGATAGGATGTTTGTTGCCTCAGGAGAATGGCAGAGAAGATCCACAATTTATTTTGGTAGTTTGAGGCAACATTCTGTCCTCTGCATTCAAAAGGTTCAAAATCCACAAAAAATATAAGAATGAAAATAAATGTTTTCATAAGCGAAGTACCATGGTTAGTCATGATGCTTCCAATTTGTGACATCCCAGAAAGATTAATGATCTTGCTTATGTTTGTTATTTTAGTTTTTCTAAAGGATGTATGATGAATGAGATTTTTCCAAATGTATTCATGAATAATAATGTCATTTTAATGGTATTGCATATTTGCATAGAGCAGATTATTATAAAGAATGCCAGTGGGGACTGATAACCATGTCCTCTAATTGAAATCATGTCTAGAAGAAATACTGCAGTGTGGCTTTGCACATTTCAGGACTACCAAGAAACCAATATCTCTCCTGAAAATTGTAGACTGCCTACAGCTATCATTCCAGCTATTTCTGAGTAATGGTAATAGCTCTGGAATGACATCTGACTTGAAGCAGTCAGGTATTAAAATACCAGACAAGCACAGCTGCCCGTACCTGACTGTACTACAGGAGCAGTGATCTGTGGCGAGCTGCCATGATATTATGGCCCTTTAAGATGCAACCTCTCCAAAAGGCAAAAGTTCAAGTAGTCTTGGTATCCAGCTTTAACAGGGAGTTCTGTGTTTCAGAAGTAATGGTGAATAATGGAAACTGGAATGGAAGAAAAAGATACCCAAATTCTGTGTCGAGCATCTGTGAAGTACGAACACCCCCAAAAGCTAATGTCATGTGTTTCTTACATTAGGAGTATAGATTAGATTGAAAGCCTGACTCTTTGGAAGATAATGATAAAATCCCACTGATAATTCATTCTGCCAGTTCTGTCTTCTCAGTCTTGTGTAACAACCAAACTTTTTCCCTGTTTTTTTTTGTTTTTTTTTTTTTTGTTTGTTTTTTTTTTAAGAAATAATGGAAATAACTTAGATGAAATTAAATCTTCCTTTTCTTGGGCATAATCCACGAGCCCCAGGAATAGCTGATGAAATATCCTTGCATTTTTTAACCAGTTGAACTAATCCAGTCAACACCATAATTGCACTCAGAATCCCTTAGGCCTAATTTGAGTGTAAGGAAAAGATACTCTGCTATTGTTAAACTACTTGGGTTTAATTTTTTTTTACCAACCAATAATTAAAAAACACAGGAAATGACATGGTGAATGATGGAACTATTTGAAGTGCAAATTTATGAAGCAGCTGCATCAAATAAAGTGGTAATTTAATTATGCTTATGTCCTAAAGCTGAGGTGTAGTGTAGAACATTTCTGAGATACAAGCTAATTCAAATCTGGAATAGTAATCCCACGTTTAGTAATTTCAGTGCTATAGCTCACTTAATTACAGCATATTAGCAAAATAATGAGATAATTAATCTTCAAATGCAGTCCTTGTCTCCATGCATATTACGGAAGAATTTGACTTATCCTTCTTTGTATGTTTTTCCAAGAACGAGTTATGACTAATTTAACCTAGAGAAACCCTTCCCCACTGAAATACCTTGATTCTTTTCTTTTCCAAAACGATCATGTTTCGGACAACTCATTCTTTGTTTAAACAAGAAAATACTTCCATAATAAAATCCATGAGAAAAATCTCAAAAGGCATTAAATTATTTTCATTTTTCAATTTAATAATATTGCACCTTTTGTTTTTGCTTTCATAAGTAGAATATATGGACTATTCTTGAGCTATTTAATCTGTCCTACTATAGTTTTATTTGAAGTACAGGGGGGATTTTATCTGCATTTTGAAAACACATGATTTTACAAGAAGATAGCTATTGGCACACTGCATACTATTTTTTATACATTAAGCTCAGTACCAGAAAGCAATACCTTTTCAGAAATATTGTCATGACTTTAGCATATTTCTCAGCCAAGTATTAATTTTTATATTTTATAAATATTAATATAAATACTTATTTTTCATTTTGAGCCTTTTGTTTTGACCACAGAGCACTCAGCATCACCTGAAATATATACATACTTTTAGTTCCTGCTTGTATTATACTCAGCTACTAAAGGCAACTGTTGTATGACAGGTGTGCTTCAATCTCCCCACACTACATCCAAAATGCATTTTTGTATGTCTTATCTAAAATGCGTATCTCCCATTTGCTACACCACTTCAAGTCTGGATAGGTTTTCTTAAGCTGATTTTATGACTGCCACAGACTATGTTGAGCTTTTAATATATAATACTTTTACTTACTTTTGTGATGGGATATAACTGAACCATCTTTTTGCATACTGTCCTTACTTCCACAGTCTGTTTCCCTTACTTCCACAGTCTGTTTCACTAGGCCTATGACCTAGTGAAACCTAGAAGCCTCTGGAATAGCTGATGAAATATCACTGCATATTTAAGCAATTTTACTAATCCAGTCAACACTATAATTGCACTTGGAATCCCTTAGGCCTAAATTGAATCTAAGGAAATAATGTTTTTTTCATGCTGGGCACATAGGCACAAATATCACATTTAAATGCATTATTTTTAGTGTCACTGAGTCTAATGTGTTAAGTAGCTGCAGATTTTATCCTCCATGGTAGGTGAGAAAATGTAATGCTGGCAAAACAAAAGAGGAAGGAAAACACCTTCTGGGAAAGGGCAAGACTTCCTATCTTTTGTTCCATCTTCTGTATTTGGTTGATTCCTCTTTGAGGAACTGATGAGATCTACTGGTCCTTAAAAAATGATTGCCCAGATTCAAAAGACTTGAAACTATGCACTTCCTTTCTAATAATAAACATTTTATCTAAATGAAAGTGGCATAGTGTTTGTCTCATGTAATTGTTGGATTTGTAAAGTCAACTGAAGAACTGCTACCTGTAGGAAAAGACTAGTTCAAACAACACAGATGTTTATATTCAAATTATATTTCAGTGGGAATCCTGGAAGATTATAAAACCCTCTTTATCCCTCTTAAATATTCCTGTCCAAGAACACAGAAATACATGAATGAATATATACATGTGTTTTATGACTAGGGAGGAAATGGTAAAATAAGAATGTTCTGGGTTTTTTGCACTGTGGACTATGTCAGAGCTGGCCTGAGTGAATCAAACATTCTGTAGCTGCCACCGCACCTGTGGTTCCCTCTTTGCTGAACAAGCTACACAGGTTTAGGCTCAGGGCATGACTCAATGTATAGAAGCTGTAGCTTTCCAGTGCAGGGAAGAGATCAGGAGACTTCATTCCATAGTACCACACGCTGTGCTCCCCTCCAATGCAGAAAAAAAGACCGAACAAAATAATAAGCCAAGGTCAGCTAAACTTTCAACTTTCAAGATACTTGCAGTCTGGATCTTTTGTTAGAGTTTTCTGTTTGGGTCTTTCTTTCTTTTTTTTTTTTTTTTTTTTTTTTTTTTTTTTTTTTTTTTTTTTTTTTTTAATTGATATCCAGTGTAATTATTTTCCTAAGCTTCATCTTTGAACTTACCATACTCTTATGTTTGTATTTGACTGTGACCATTTTTCATGATGGACAGAAGTATGTTTACTATCTTTTTTCTGACTCTTAATGGCAATTTTTGCCCTGAAGCACAAACTTCAGTAATGAGAAATTTGAACCCAAAAAGCCAGCCATAGGTCCAGAGCGATAGAAGTAGCCATTACCCTCTTTAGGCAGAGAAAGCATGCATAAGCCACCATTGGGAACAACACCCAAAAAATGGCTCCCTCCAGTTTGTTCCCTTAATTCCAATGTGTGTAGTGACTGTTCAAGTGCAAAGAATCAGATCCTTCCACAATCCCCTTTTCTTCTCTGTGCCAGCCGCTGGGGATGAGCAGGACTGCCTCAGCAAGCCTGCTAGTCTTGCAGGTGGCTGAATTAGGGAGACTAATTAAGACATGGTTGCCTTCATGTGGTAAGAAATTTTCTCCATGATGCCTTTTCTTTGAAGGTAAAAATGGGAACTGGGAAGAGGAATTTCAACTTCCTGTCATCTTAAAATCCTATCTCTTTTCCCTCGCCTTGCCCAATCAGAGCTATACATTTGATGGGGAAAGGGAGCTTTTTGAGGACCCCTTCCCTAAGTTATAGTTTAGAAGTAGCAGCATGAGTTGAGGGAAGAGCCATCCAAGGTCTTGTGTCACTGTGGTAGGCTGAGGCAGAGTATGAACAGATCTAACTAATCATTTGTCTAAAGCTTTGCAGTTTATCTTGGTAAAGTGAAAGCAATAAAGTTCAGTAGTGGAATATTTCAGTCCAAAGCCTAAAACTAGTTCTCAGGGAAAAGCACTCATTTGTTTTTCCTTTATTTAAATGCCATGGGGGTTTACTTCCCTCCCCCCCCCCCACCCCCCCATTGAAATTTTGTTTCACACAGACACCGAGGAGGTTTGCCCTGTGTCTGTTTTGCCCACTAACACAGGGCACTGGTTGAGTGATTTGTACCAACCCTTCTTCTTGGCAGAAACTTTCCCCACAGTTTCAGTTCCCCTGAATCTCCTTTGCCCTCCCACTGAAAGAGTCACCACATAGCAGAAACATCTAATGGTGTGTTTGCTCCGCAGAGCGGTGCTGCTTAGATGGGTAAGGTTTGGTGACTAATCCCATAGTGCTCAGGCAGGTGTCAAACCATTGTAACTGAATCACAAGTTGTGGTCATCTGCTGTTTCTGTGCAAAAATTACCACATTTGATAACACCTCAAGTCCTGCTAATACTGGAACTGTGTTTTCATTATAAGCCCACTATTATACAAAGCAAATTTAGTAACAGGAAACACTTAATGTCATTTTTCTTCAGTGCAGAGTATCATCTTCATTATTAACTTTCCCTTAGAGATATTTACTGTAATATTTTAAATATTTGTGGAGAAGGCCAGTCCATGACTGCAATGTTCAAACTTTTCATCTGGTTTCTATTTCAAAAATGAGGAGGGTTTCTAATCTGGTTTACACCAACAGTCCAGGACTTTCACTCTTGGTCACTGAGGCAGCCAACTAGCAACATTAACAGAGAAAAATGTCTTTTTGGAAAAGTGTTTACAAGAACTGTAACACTGTGTCCCTTAAATACATCCTTCCTCTCCAGAAGGTACTTCTCAAAATGCCATAATCCTTTTTTGTTTTGCAAGTCTTTATACTCTGGGATCATTTTCAATTCTTCCTTCTCATTGCAGCACCCATCCAGCCTTTTGTCCATTTCTCATTTTTTTCTTACTTCATGGAGCTTTCTACCTGAATTTAGACTCTCTCTTCAAGCTGCCAGCCCATAGGCAAAAGCCATGACTTTAAGAATAGAAACAAGCTTCAATTCTGCAACTAAGCCATACACTTGCTTTTATGGTCACAGTTGAGATGTATTTTGGAGGGACACTTGGAACAGCTTTGCAACTGCTACCATAAAGTGGAAGAGTACCCTTCATGGATTTTTGTTTTCCCACAGATACATGAACAGAGCACAGCTGCTGAAATGATTCAGTCCCTCACAGCATTCCCAGACACTGTGTGCTCTACAGAATGACTGACCTTCATCAGAAGAAAGAAAAGATTTTGCACACAAAATCAAGACGATGGTGGGATGGCAAAGATGTAGAATGTTTATCTTTCCTCTCTGCCTTTTCTTGGTAAAATGTATAACCAGATGAACTTAATGACCTCTCACAGGATTTCTGATGAAAGACATTGTGCTTCAAACAGTAGACTTCGTTTCAGGATAAATGTTTCTGTCTCCTGCCTTCATCTACCAGCCAGGGCTGTTAGTCACACTACTTTCAGTTCAATCTCCATTTCTCCACTTTCAAACATTAGGCAATGATTGGTTTCCCCTTTAAAAACCAGCTATTGTTGTTGTTAGTAGTTGCAGTATCTGCACACTTTAGCACATATTAGAAAATAAAAGGTACAGAACCCCTCCGGAAACCCCTTCCATAAATCACGCAGGAGCACAAGGAGAAGCACACAACACAAAACAAGACAAGCAATCAGACATAGAGATATACTGTAAGATGAGATTTGGCTGCCTGATGGTGTAGTCGGATTTTATCTTCTTTGAAGCAACATTCATTCAGAAATTAAAACATATTTGGTCACATTTTGAGTAGGGATTGATTTTCATTCTGTGCATTGATTTTTCAGAGAAGCTGTAAATGGAAATCTGATACCAATGAGATTACAGTGAGCTGGTTTTTTTTTTCTCTGGAGTGAGGTAACAATTCAGCAAAGTATTTAAGTATGTAGCTGATTTTAGGGATTTAAAATATCCCAAATCAATCTCCTGCAGAACTTTTCCTTAACACAAAGCTGTGGAGGTCAAATGTTATCAAACTGTGCCATCCAGCTCCATTTTCCTTTTTTTCTTTTTTTTTTTTTTTTTTCTTTTTTTTTTTCTTTTTTTTTTTTTTTCTTTTTTTCTTCAATTATTTGTTAACATTCAACAATACCTTTTTACTTCTATGTGTGGAAAGTTAATTTTAAGCTTGCAGAGAGGTTCAGCAGGAGACCATGATCAATCCTAAAGGTATTATATTTCATGTGAAAATGGGCATTGTTTAACAGAGATAAAAAGATTCCTGAAAACTTTCCTCAAGTAGGCTATCACAAGGATGCTAAATTTCAGAATTATAAAGAAACTACGCTATATAGCAGCACTGTATCACTGCCAGCATATGACTTCCTGTGAGTGTGACCAGGAAAAACCCTGTGCCTATTTTCTCCCAGAATATGCTTTGGCAAGGCTTGTGTGATCAGGAGAAAGCGGCTACTGGGTATTTTTTCATCTTTAAGTTTTTCCCAAAAGATTCAAGCCCCCAGTATGTTCCTCCAATCTCTCCCTTTTTTACCCCGTGCTGTATTGACTGTTGTTCCCTCCCTCCCTCTCTCCCCTGCAATGTAAATATGTGACACTTGATGGAATCGAGCAAGGGTATGTCACAATACATCTTCCATTTAGTCCTCATGGGTCTGTGCACCTCAGGGTGGATTTTCCAGCACAGCTATTACTCTGCTAGTACAAGAGTCTGTATACCAAATTCTATTGCATGATTTAGAGATGGCTTAAGAGAGTTTACACATGAAATAACAAGTACTATAAGCACCAAAAATGCCTGGACAGCAGCTGCCTAATGGGTCTGAAACCCTGATCCAGTCAATAACCATAGTATTCTCATTAAAGTCTTGTTTACGCAGCTCATGTTGAAGTTTACTCACTTAAACAGAGGCGAAGATGCCCTTTTAAAAGGGAATCGGAGTAT
The DNA here is from genome assembly GCF_015227805.2 of Hirundo rustica. Taxonomy (NCBI): domain Eukaryota; kingdom Metazoa; phylum Chordata; class Aves; order Passeriformes; family Hirundinidae; genus Hirundo; species Hirundo rustica. Next base: position 45,957,337 of record NC_053451.1, on the reverse strand, counting down.
GAAAAGCTATTATGCATGAGATTGGAGAATGCTGTCTCTATGTTCTTGCCCTTAAATAGTCAAAGATCTTCAATATATGGACTGTTTCTAACCCTGTTCCCACTCGCTATTGAGTGATGCTGGTACCCTGAGCTGCTTTACTAAGACAGACTTCACATTACTGAGAGACTCCCGCAGAGGATAAAGTGTCCCACAAGGGCAAAACAATTGAAACACATCTCTTAAAATGAGAGATGTCCAGCCCTGGGACAGGTTTTGGAGTGGAGCTTTGAGCTCCGCTCCTCAGCAATGCAGCACAAAAGGGCAGTGCCTCAGCCAAAGACAAATCTCAATACATGGCAAGTGGAGAAGGCTGCTCCCCTCTGTCTTCACCGAACCACAGAGAAGATCTGACACATGCTAAGGCTGTGGCAAGAACACCTACTGAAAGAGGACATCCTGACGGGCTTAGCTGGTTAATATTGAAATGGGATTCTTCGTTATACGAAGATTTTCCTTGAATTGATATTCAGTCTCCAAACATGAGATGTACTGCAGTCAGGGAGTCAATAGAAAGGTGAACAATAATTTGTCAGGTAAATGAGCAGGTCGGTGTATAACAAAAGCTGATTGGATTTGGAAAGGTGCCTTTGGATTTGGCTTTGCTTTCAACAATACAATAAGGTTTGGGCTTGTGCTGAAGTTGGCTGCCTTGCCAAAGGCTATTTTTACAAGGATTTGCTATGGAAATAAGCCAACTAGACATAAAAGAATATTTAAAAGTGAAAAAAATATCCTTTCAATGGATATGTGGAAAGGGTTCTCTTGAGAAAACAAAGCACATGCCTAATCACTTGAGCTATATTCATCCCTCAGGTACCCAAGTGTAAAACCAGATTGTTTCCAGTGACTTTGAAGCAATTGCTCTGCTATTAATGGGGGTAGAATCAGGCCTATTTTGTTCATTGAGTCTACTTAAAAATATTAAGAACCTGAGCTTTATTGTCAAACATGAGTCTCTGCTGGAACACCTTCCATGTTGGCTTCATTTCTCTATGCAGCAAAAACTTTAATCCCTTTTTCCCTGCCTTTTTTTTTCTTTTTCCCCCCCTTTTTAATTGAAACACGAAAACCATAGGCATGCAAAATCTGGTTGTGAATATGCGGAGGCCAATATCTGTACATGGAAGTAACTGTATTTTCTTCTGTCTCTACATACAGAATGACTGCTGCTGTCTTTTCTATTAATCTAGTTTATTTTTGCTTTATTTGGAGCTACATCTATTTAATCGGAAGTTTACAGTTGGAAAAGTTTTGAGTTTTCAGTGCGCGGTGGGACACATTTGATGTGGATTGCTCGCATGTTTGTGTGAGTGTGAGTATGTGCACACACACACACAACACACATTAACAAGTAATAAAAGATATCTCTCTGGTTCATTTACGCAGTGGAGATCAGATTATGAAAGGTTAAACCATTAAACAAATGCTAATGCACTCTGATGCCTGGACCTTGTCCAATAGTACCTGCAGCAGCTGTCAGCCTAATTAAGCCAGATGTGTGTTAAGTGTAAACGGACCTCCCAGGAGGAACAATAACAGATTTTAGGTCCTTAGGGGGCTCAGGGCACCAATGCATATAGTGTTTCTGAAGGAAACATCACCCCTAGCTTGTGAGTTTTCTCCTCATTAGTACCATCCTGACTGTACTCCTCCGGGACCGGGCTTGGGGGAGGAGAAGTCTCTTTTCATTCCAGCTAAAGCCAGCAAGAATGCTCATTTTCAATTGATTCTGGCAGTCATGACATTTACTCAACACTCTAATCTCTATTTTTTTAACCTCCACTTTACTCTGTCTGTAACATCTTTTAAAAGTGACATTTATCCTATGCCAAGTTTGCCAAGCCTCTAAGTATATGTGGAGACCATAAGCTGATAGAGAGGATCTTAATAAGCCTTTTAATATTAACAATCAAGAGAAATCTATAGAGCATGGAAATATTAGGTAATTATGAGCATACAGTGTGCAATAAGGTGTTACAATGAAAAGGAAAATCCTTTTACAGTGTGAAAATATTATGGGAAATTAAAAAAAAAAAAAAAAAAGAAAAAACCCATTTAACAATATTTAAAACCTGCTGAAACTCGTAGCTGAATTGTTTCTAGTGTGTGCTATGAATTGCAATTTGTCCAGGAAAAATAGACTAGAGAAGTAGAACTACAGACCTTCACACCTGGTCAAGGAAAGACAAGTCTCCAAGAGTTCCCATACATACTGAACTTAACACCTACTTTCTCACTCACTTCACAGCCAAGTTACGGCACCTTTTTTCAAAGAAGCAGAACAAACTGATAAAGCAGCTGCACAGAACAAAATTGAGTGTGGTTTCACTGGGATAGGTCGTCTGTGATGAACAAGAAGTCCTCCACTGATTTTCTGGGAGGTTTGTCCACCTACACTAACTTTGGATCTAGCTCTAAGTTCTCCTCAAGTCACCAGTGATGATCAGATAAAGATGTACGATGTTATGTCCCCTTAAAAAAACCTTCCCCAGAAAATGTGTAATTATGCAATGGCTTTGTTTCTCCAGGCACTCATAATTCCCTATCAGTTGGTGCATTAAACATAATTAACAACTGTACTAAAATAAATAATCCTGTACTGGTTAGGACCCTAAGATTATATTTTAATACCTTATCCATAACAGATTACTTTTCAAATAAGCTTTCCTGTAAGATCTCTTCTGTGAGACCAAAACGTGTTATAACTCAGCACCGTGGTGTGCTGCTGGGTTATGAATTGTTGGGACACTCTTCCTATTCAGTGCTGCAAAACACAAAAGGGCATAAAAAGTCTTTGAAGAGAGCAGGTTTCTCCTGTTCCGTCATTGCTGAATGGTGATAAATTCACCGTGTGTTTGTGTCCTTAACACCACACTTCCTTGGCTTACTGATAATAGGGTGGCTGAATGAGTGTGCTATCTTTCCTAATGCTGGAACGTAATTTTTTATGGTCCATTGAATCTCCATGTTTTCCTTTTATTCTCAATATACGCAGTTCCAGTACAAGGATGCAGGATTTAGGATCCAAGCTCATTCCATGTGCTGCTGCTCTTGTTGGCCAGGGACCAGGACTCATGCTCCAGCAAGTGCCAAGTTGCAGAATCAGGATCTCGCTTACACCTTTTCTGCACCAGGGCTCTTGCTGTCTTTGCAGCACAGGAAGGTCAAGAGGCTCCTGCCAGAAGCTTCCCCTATGGATCACTTCTGGGAAAGGGAAAAGTGGCCCAGTCTCTCATGCTCTCCCCTTCCTCTCAGATCTGAGCCGTGATAATAGGAAAGAAGTTGAGAACACAATATTGTCAAAAGCATTAAATGCACTGCATAAGGTGACTCATCCTTTCTGTGTGCTGCTTACACTCTCTGATTTCCTGCAGTGCCAGAGCTAGTAGATGACTTACACTGTGCATAATACACTATATTATTTTGTTGTGTATTTATTTATGCTTCACACACTGTAGAACCCACCCATCTGCCTCTGAGGTACTGCCAGGATGGGCATTAGTACGGTTAGACCTGTGTGGTCAAGGACATGAACTAATTCTGCTGAACCGGCGTGTTTGTGCTGCACAGCCCCACACCACTGCAGTGTTCCAGCGATTACCCAGCTTCCATGGGGATATCTGTTACAATATCCCAGTATTCCACATTATATTGGGGGAACACCTACTTGGGCACTCATCTGAATGTTGCAGTGCAGATATGTAAATTGGAAACAGCCTTCCTAGACATCCTGTATTGGCATAACTGCAACACCTCACATCCTAATGTAGACAACCAAAATAGATGAGAGAGGCATCCCTCTAGAAGTGCCTGCTTCTCCCCATCAGCTGCAGAGGTAGCCTGTTTTAACTGCTCAACCCTTCTTCTGCACAGTAGAGTCAGTGCAAGATTACAGGAGAACAGTGTCACTTGGATATGTGGAAAGAAATCATTCTGGAGCTGTGAGCTGGAAGGCAAAGTCACACCTGTCAGAAATAGGTCAGTTCCTGTAGTGCCCAGAACAACAGCACCAAGCAATTAAAGAGCTGCAAGGGAAACTCCTTTGGTGCCTTCAGAGTCTAGTGAATACCAGGATGGGTAACAGAGCACAACAGGTTGGATTGCAGATTTTAATCTAGTTTGTCAAATCTCTTTAGGCACTTAAATCCTTTATTGAATGAGGATCCCAGTCCTTTAGAAACTGGTGGTGAAAAGCCTAATGAAGTTGAACATAATTGCAGTGTACTTGTAACAGAGTTTGGTCTCTGCGCAGTATATTTCAAGTTTTAGTATGTCAAATAATTTGTTTTGCACAGTGACATGGAAAAATGTTACACAACACAATGATAAAATGAAGATATGCTCTCTCACTCTGAAATGATAAATTGTAAACTGGGAAAAGGAATGACATTCATTTCAAGCACGTTTAATCCAGAAGAAATAGGCTGGTGTAATATGATTTCCAGTAACCTCATTTCTCTCCTGTGAAAAGAAGACTAATATCAGTGGATATGCTGAGTGTATTTGGAAGGCTTTGAAACCAATTAATCACCTTCACAATTTTTCATAAAACCTGATTCCATCTGGGAAAAAGTAGGAGCTGAAGTAATTTAGGGATGTCAGATTAAAAAAGTTTTCACAGGTAAGCATGAAATTCCATGTGTATCAGAATTAATGACTCCTGCTTTCCATTGGATTTATTTCTTGTGCATATGAAGTGGCACGCTGATTTAAGCTTTCTCTGCTTTCGGGGCTAGGGCTCCTCACCACAGGGATTTAGGAAGGAATCTGGGCAGGCTGGGTGAGAAGTACAGTACACTGCAATATTTTAACTGCCTTGGACAACTGAAGCTGGGAGGTGAACAGTGGAAATGGTATCTGCCTTGCAGCTTAAAAATGCAAGGGAGATCTGATGGCAATTTTTAGTTCTTCACAAATGTGTGGTGCGATTTAAATGAAATATTCTAATTCACAGCAATGTAATTTTTTCCTAGGTTACTACTTCAAAGGGAAGAAAGCTGGAGAGGGTATAAAAACGAGCAAAAGGCCTTCTGCAATCTTCTGGCTTAAGTGGCCTTAGAATCAGGTAGGGAAAAAATTAGTATCCTTGAAGTTGCAGGTTCAGAGCTGGTTTAACCTTTCAACAACAAGAAAGATAAACTGAGATCTGCTCAATTTATTGTCTGGATTTTTTCAGATAAGGTCACAATAACTTACATTCTTTCCATTTTGTAGGGATTTAATTCAGCACATGATGTGTTTTCTAAGACTGAACTCCGGAGACCTACAGGGAACAAAGTAGATATGTTGTCACTGGCCATATTTTCTCCTTGCACTTCTGTCCTGCATCCTGTGAAAGAGTTGTGGGCAGCAGCTCACTGCTCCAAAACCCACTGCAGTTCTCTGTGTTCCTTCACACGTTGTTTGTAAACAAAGAGGGATGAAAAGCACCACCATGAAGGCAGAAAATGCCACTGAATGTCCTGGAAAAACAGAACAGCTCATATTTACATATTTCCCTCAGTGAGGACTTCAGGATTATATGTAGGAAATATGGCCATTTTAGTGTGATAATGCTTAGTATACTGAGCAAGTGACAGAAAGAGTGAATGAGCATAGCTGAAGAGTTTCGCTAATTGCTTTGATAAATATTTTCAGATTTTACCTTTCTATACATGAGTTCATATATTTTAAGATCTTGGAAAAATAGTTCAACCTTTGAACTGTTGGTTAATATACATCTTCACCTACTGCTTCTTTTCCATCCCTAGCTGATCTTTTTTGTAAGGGTTTTATTTTTCAATGATGCTCAAACTTGAGGGAGAGGGAAATGGACATACTAGGTTAAATTGACTTAGAAAGACAATGCCCTTCCTCTTAAAACCTCTCATTTCCCTCTTTGATTAAAATGTACAAGGGAAAATAGGAAGACAAAAGAAGAAATTAACAACTTAGTTTGCAGCTTCATGGATTTCTTCGATGTGGTACCAGTCATATAAGTGGATCACATGTGCAGGGAAAATATTTTTTTCCTAAGTGTCAGATACAAGGATTAGATTACAACTGCAGACCAGTTGTTGCTTTATGAAATGCAGCTGTTTTCTGTTATATGATAGCTAAAGCAAATCATGGAATTAAATACTGAAGAATATTTTTTGTTACTTTTTGCTTTTAATCTCACACTGGCCATGCTGCTGCATTTATCTGAGACCCTTCCACATATGTATTTTTTCTGTTGGTCATTTGATTCTCTCTTTCTATCACCATCTTCCTCCTACCTCCCTTTTCTCATGCTCTCTCTTCCCTCCACCTTCCCTTTCTGTTCCCACCGTCTCTTTGATCACCTGTGCTTCCTGTTTATCATCTCTTCCGTGGCCTCTTTTTCCCTGAGTCATATTTTCTTCTCACCCCATTTCTGCCTTTCCCTTATTTTTGTTCAAGTAATCAATCACCCACCCCATACCAAGCTTGTAAACTCATTTTACCTCTCCTTCCCTCTCCTGCCCTAGCTTTCCTTTTGTTCACCATGCCAAATCTGTGCTGACCCTAGAGTTGCTCTTTGTTTCCCACACTCATTTTCTCTCTTCTGCTTTCTTCCCAGCCAGCTAGACATCTTTGGCGCAAGATCTCCGAGCAGGACACATGAGGGAGGATCAATCCCAGCACCATAAGGGCAGTAGGCAGATGAGGGTGCTGGGTATATGCAGCAGTCCCTGTGGGGATTTCACTGGTGCTCCCAAGTTCACAGAGTCAGCTGTGGGGCAGCCTGGGCTGACATACAGGAAGTGGTGCATGGGAGAAAGCTGTAAGGCTCTTTACAACGTAATGGCAATAATTTTCCATTTTCCGACATAGAAATATCTAACATTCCTGTTAGCACTATCTTGATAATGAACAAATGATACCATTCCTGTTTTGCTGTTTAACACCATGCTGTTAAATCTCCACATTTTTACATGCATATACACACATGCATCTAGTACAAAATCTTGGTTAAGATCCTCACCAGCTAAAATCTTCAGAGCTTCCACTGCTCATATGAAAACTTATTACAGTTTCAATCACCTGTGTTCTAACTGGCATTCCCCATTACAAAACCTGCTGATCCTATTTGAAAGGACTTTTAAAGGTCTGAACACAAAAATAAACACATGGATACCTCAGAAAATGGTAATGAATTGACTTCTGTCCTTGATCACTTGAGTCACATTTCCCACTGAGCTGCCTTCGTGGAACCAAGGGCAGAACTAATCTCAGAGAGTTTATATTAGGATAGCACTTAGATAAATAAACCAAGCTTGGGAGCAGTAGGTAATCAAAACTGAACACAGCACTACAGGAAAATGGAGACTCAGACGTAGCTTAATGCTGAAGACAGGCATGGCCTGCTCTCCTGGTATGTAATCTAATATCCTCTTCTAAAGCTGGACAATAAGGAAATGTTTATTTAACCGTTTCACCAAGGTCTCTGCTTCCACATCGGGAGCAATGTCCTGACACTGGCATACGGAAAGAATTTCAAGGAAACAGAGTGATCATCCTTAAAGTCACCATAAAAAATGGTATGCACTTCCATCATTGTTCACATAAGGCACTGAACTTGTATTTGGCCACATACCTCTCAAACCTGTCTTATTTTGAAGGCCATCTATCACTTTTACAGAACACTTTATCAGCGTTTGAGATGTTGTTCAATGTCTCAGCCCCTTCACTTCTACAGAAGCAAATGCATTGGTCCGAAGGAAAGAAAAATCTTGAATTTTCATTTTTCTGAGAGTAGATAATTTGTGGGGACCATCACACCTGTGAAACTTCCCACTGTCTTAGGCACTCTGTAATCAATGCACTCTGCAATAGGCACAATCTTCTCTCTGTTTAACCGGCTTCAACCTGAAATGTCTACGTCAGAGGGGAAAATACAGATGGAATATTTGCTCAAATTGTGCAGTGGACAAATCCCTTTGTAATTAAGGTGCACACTTGTATTTCCCACTATGAACAAGGGAATGAAAAAATAATTACAGTAATTTACCAAATAGGTTTACTAGGCTTTTGGAAATGGGTTCTAAGAAAATAAGGCCTGTGTTTGAAGATAAATTCCTTAGCTTTCACTCTTTCAACGTATAATAACAAACTAATATCATATGAAAGAACAAAGAAGGTAAACAAATCACATGTCACTCCAGAAATTTTTCCTTACAAAATAACATATTGTTCCTTTATATTGTAAGTCAGAGTGCTGATTTCAAACAGTACTTCTAATAGGCTAGTCTGAGACTGTAATCAAGTAGGATTTCTGAGAAGCTTTCTGTGAAAACAAAATTGATCAGAGTATATTTCAGGGCAAGCTCAGAAAGCAAAATGCTTTTGAGCTAATAGCTACTTGCAATACATGAGAAAACGGTTGGCTTGTTGTTTTTCCAGAGCACAGTGTCCTAACTCAAGAACCTCACGGCTGTGCACTAAGGCAGTGCAATCACAGCCCAGCCTGCTCTTTGATGTCTGTACTGGGGCTGTCACCGGGAATTTCAGCTCAGCACTTTGCTCAAAGATGGGCCCTGCAGACACCACCCAGCAAACAATCTGGAACAGGAGCCCATTTTTGGATCTTTTATTTTCTTCCTTTTGATTTTCAATGCCTAAAAACTTGGAAGAATTGGTACTGGAGAAGATTTATTGTAAATTTGCCCTTGACATGGTGTGGCTCATAGACAGATTACTATCCCTTTGTCCAATTGAAACTACCAAGCTTGAAAGTATTCCACAAACTTATATTTTGAAAGAATGCACAAACTCATCATGGTATAATGTTGCTCCCGGATGTTATTCTCCCAGCATAAGAAGATGAGGAACCAACTCCTCCCCAAACTGTGCTAGATTAAGAGACACACACGGAGACCAATGTGCACCGTATCTGGTGGAAATGTCAGACCTGATGCACAGGGTGAAAGTAGGGAGTGAGAGAAGTCTCCCAGGTCTCAATTCACAGGCATCTGGGATGAAGCTTGGACATAAAACATTCAACAGCTACCACTGCAGGGAGAAAGTGGTTCACCACCACTGCACAGAAAGCCCACTTGAGCACGGTCTGACAGGCCAGGAGCCTGAAGCCTCTGCACTTTTCTATTTCATAGTTTCATGTTGGCAAGCCTACGTATCTCCTACCTTCAGTCAGCCTAATCAGCAGTTTGCAGTGTTTGTACAGGTTTTGCAGTGTACACTAAAGAGAACCTTGTTCTTCTGTCTCATTGTCTAAGAAGCCCTATATGGGATATGCATGTAATTTTATGAATAAGACACTTCTGAAGATGACAACCACTGTTTTAAACACCATCCAGGTAGTGGTAGGAAAACTACATGTCCAAATGCTAAGAACCAACACCTCTGTTGCACTCTTCCAGAACTGGTGGCTTAATTAGGGAAATATCGTCATTTGTATCAACTATGACTGCTAATGTTATTTCTTTTGATCCACCTCTCTGTTCTGGCCTGCCATGGCTTTGGTCTCACTTAGCTTTGGTCTCACTTATCTAACCAGTAAGGTGTTGGTGGGTATCCATTTACATTATACTGCTTAAGTATCATTTTTCACTTGAAGGATTCCAGAGTATGTGCCAGATACGAGACCAAATCTGCAATTCCTCCTTGTTTGATAAAGCACTTCTTTGCCTCAGTAAGGTCTTGGCCCTGGGAGCTGTTTTACATTGAATGTAAAAACTGCCCAGTGACATCAGTAAAATCAGCATTATTCGTATCTCCTACCATGTTAAAAGAAAATGAGGCATCAAAAGCAAACCTTTCAAGATCATTGGCAATTACTGCCAGATTTTTACAAAAGGACAAAGAATACATTTGGTTACTTCTGCATCAGCAGATGAGTATTCAGTGAGCTTCTCAGTTTGATAAGAGACAAGTTGCTTACTTGTTTCTCAGGATTTGAAACATAGGAAGTGTCTCACTTCATATGAACATCAAAGGTATCTAACAGAGAGTGGACCCTGTGGAAAACCATGCCACAGCAGGACACAGTTCACTGCACAGCTGCCAAAGGAACCACTGTGTCACTGAAGTTGCCAGAGTAAGAGTATGGAAAAAAAATTTGAAGAAAACCTCATTAAATCTCATACTAAATGAAGTGCTGGTTCTTTTATGGATTAAATTTCTGTTCTGTCTCATGTACATTACCAAAAATTTATGCCTTTACTGTTACATTTTCCTTCTACTACTTGCCTCCTTCCCTTCTTATGGCATCTCCTTTTTTAGCTTAGGGACTCAAGAAACCGTCAAGAAAGGCACATGACCCGTGTAATAGCAACAATAGAGTTCAGTTTAACTAAATTATGCCAGAAAACTTCTGTACCTAGAGATGTCCTGTTTGGGAACTCATTTAAAATAGATGCTAAGAGAGGAGGTGTTCCTGTCCCATCAGTTTTACCCTGCACTCTCCCTTCCCAGTTTCACCTACGTGTACTGAAGCCAGGGCAGTGGAGGTGGATCAGCGGACTGCAGAAGGAGGCAGAGCCTTCAGACAGGCAATGGAAAGATTTATGGTTTCTCAATGTGCACCTGAGACACATCAAATATTTTCACATTTTAGGAACACAGCTGTGAAGCTAAGATTCAATCTGGCCCTGAAATATTTATGTGAACCAAAATCACTGCCTAATAAGCTGAATAACAGAGATAGGAAAGGGGTGATTGATCTAACCGGAATGAATTATGACACTGTCTTTCCAAATTCTCCACTGAAGTAAAACAGAAGCCCAGTTTTCTTCATTTTACTCATGCTCATGATTAATAACAACAACAATAACAACAATGTTATTCCTCAGGATTCCTTCACATCTGGTGAACAATTTGCCATATCACAAGTTAAACTGAAAATTGAAAATATTACAAAAATAAATGAAAAGTATGCAAAATTGTAAAGGCACCAAGAGTTGCTGACAAAAGCCAGTCGCAATAGCAAGTTTTCATTGTTTTGTCAAAAAAGTCAATAGCACAATCACTAGAAAAGAAGATTCTGTGTATTTGGCACTGAAAAGGCTAAATACAGAAGTGGAATTTCTGGCATCTACAGCCCACCCTTCTCAGGAAGAGAAGAAACAATGCTATGTCATGGAACCTTTAGAAGAAAAAAGCCTATGGAGTCTGATAAAATTGCACTCAGCCTGGCTGCTTAGGATATGAGTAGAAGTCCCAGGGTCTTTCCAACTTCACAGCTCTTGTGCCAGGTATGTGTGACATATCTGATATGCTACACAATAGTAGCTTTACCATCCTTTTTAATTGTTATTATGTCTGCTTCCAATGCACTGGCTGCAGAGAACTCTGTGTGCCAGCACCTGCCCAGAAGACAAAAGGGGCAAACAGAGGGAAGGAGTGTCCTTCTGGCTGCTTGCAAAGTGGCAAGAGTAGAGCTAAGCTCCCTCTTCCTCCTCCCAGAGACACTCTCTGAGCTGGGGGTCCTGTAGGTACACCAGTAACAGCAAAGTTGCTTGTGTATTTTCAGTCTAGTTATTTGAAATAACAACTGAAAGTCAAGCATGGTTTGTTCCTTTAAAACAAAATCTCCAGAATAAAATATTACAGCTGTTTCAGGTCTTCAGCTCTACATCTGTTAATTTAGAATGAACACTGTGATTTCTGCTCTTGATTTTAGAGCCATCCTTTACCTTTCGACTCTATACTTTTCCCATTCCCTGAGAAAACACAAATACCTCCCAGATTTTGGAGCTGAGGAATTCCTCAACTTGTGAAAGTCAGTTCCAAACAAGGGCTCTTGGACTTTGTTTCTATGGAATGTAATCTCGATTCAATTCCCCACCACTTGCTCCTCTGCTTTATTTTAAGTCTGCAAACAGACTGGGTGCATTAAGGGAAAATAGGCATATTTTTATCTTTGAACTTACAAAGTAATCCTGTTGATTTCAACTGAAATTGAGTAAAACTTTCAGGTTTTGAAGGGACTGGGTCTTTAAAAGAAATGGATAAGATCTAAAAGAATAAAAAAGAAGCTGATCATCAGCGTGAGTATATGTTTGGTTGTGCTGAGACACCAGCAACTCCCACCTGAGGAGTAAAGATGCATCACATTTTGTAAGTGATGAACAGTGATCAAGCTCCAAGACTAGGCCATGAACTAAGACTTGGGAGATAGAGATACTATTCTCAGAGATACCACTATATGCCATGAGAAAGGCAGATAATCTTTCTGGGTTTCTGTTGCTTTCCTGGCTTTCTTTGGCCCTTCAGAGAGACTGCAAGTTATTCAGGTAGGTCTCATCAGCACATGCCTGTTTCAGGCACAAAGCATCAGTGTTCCACTACCAAAACCAATTATCTAATCAATAAGGCTACTTTTGAAGAATTAAAGACAAATATTTCAGAGCTGTGAAGTGCTAGAAGCAGTGTTCTGTACTAACTGGTCTCTTTGTGTCTATACATTTTGACAGTCTATAGTTAGATAATCCATTTCAGTGTTACCCTGTGGAGCCTCTGGCTTGTACAGAGCATGGAACACAACTTCTCCTCTGCTGCTGTCAGGGAACATAGTGAGAGCAGATCTGGGGGAGCTCCTCACTCTGGGGTCCTTCCCACACAGTTGAAGCCTTAGTGACAGCATGCCGTCACTACCCGGCCTTTAAGGCCAACAGTGGACCACTTCCTAAATGAACAGGTGCCTGGCAGAACAGTTTAGTTGGGGACCAGCCTCACTGCCTTCTTGGCTGTATTGCTTCTCATCTTTTTAAATAGGGGAGGAAAACTCCTCCCTAAACTGACAGAAATTTTTTTCAACATGGTTTTGTGGTCTTTTTTTTCTGATGCCACCTGCTTGAACATTTTTCTGGTATCCTGATTTCTGCCCCTGGACCTTTAATTTGCCACATGGATCTGAGGGAAATCACAGATGGCTCAGCTCCTTTGCCTTGGCCATGCCCGTTAGAAAGTTTCTTCTCTCATTTTAACTGGTACCTAGCCTTACTTTGCTTTACTGGTAGCTTGTCTTTACTTTGCCTTACATTTCCTCTAAAAAAACAGTGAAGAGGCCCTAGAATGGCCCCATCCCAGTTCCCAGCAGTTCCGGGAAAAGAAACCATCTCCAAGTACCCCTGGCTGTGAGAGAAGACTGTGGACATTCTGCTTGGGAACTGGGAAAACATTTCATGGGCATTCACAGCAACCAAAACAAATTTAAGCTCACTCAGACCTCTACAGATTGTGCAGAGAGCCTTATTACCAAGATCTGTGTCTGTGCTGGGCAGATGTAAGGTGATTTATGGCCCAGGAAAATGAGGGTGGGTTGCACTACTGGTGTCTGAGTCTAGAGCTCAGACATCACCTTGCCAAAAGATAAGTATTTTCTTCTAAGCACAAACTTGGAAGAAAATCCCAAATAACCAAATGAAAAAAAAACGAACAAAAAAATACCCCAGGATCACTTTCTGCTGAAAATGTGTGTCTTTCTTTAGCCTTATTTTCAGAAAAGGCTTGGTAGAATTCAAACCCTGTCCTAGTTTTCAGCTTGATGCAGATTCCCAGCACAGAACTTTGCCATATCAATGGCAAAGTTTTGAGTGAATTAAGCTTGTATTGCACAATGACATAGTAGAGTCAGAAAAGCGTGTTGTCTTGCATCTGTTATTTGGTTCAATGTGTCTAACATCTGGAACATTAAACTGCCATTCTGATTTTTTGTTAAATTTTTGTAAAATTAGATTTCTTGTGTGCTTTTTGTTTAAGATCTCTGAGGGAACATTCACAGTCTTGGCAGCTTGTGCTATCTCAGCTCTAATAATGCCCATATTTTGAGAGACAAAATGTACATTGATCATGCTGTGGATTCCTGTTTCACCAGATGCATTGTTTCAGGCCTCTGTGATTTCATACTGGATTTCATCCCTTCTGAAAAGAAAAGAGAGACAAGTAAGAGAGGTTCAAGAACATTTTTCCCATGAATATATTTGTCTAAAATATGATTAAAAGGGCCTGCTAGGGAGAAAATACATTACTTTTTCTTTAAAAAATTAACGTGTGGTTACAGCTAGGTCAAAATTGATTCTTGCATGCTCAGTTTATTACATATTTCTAAGGATTTTATATTTGTGCTCATTGCAGTAGCAGAGAAAAGGGACTTTAGGTTAATTGCTCTCAGGAAAAGATTTGGAATAAGAGCCTTAAAAATTTTCTTAATGATCCTGAACTGCTTTTTTTTCCCCTCTCCAGACTAAAAGCTGTGGAGATCAAAGATGAATGGAGAGGTTGGGGCGAGCAGAAAACAACTTTTTGCATTCAGAAAAGTCAGATATTTGGATTGCTGTTGCAGAAATGAGGGAGGAAAATTATAATGTGTCTCTATTCACTGAGAACCAATGGAAATCTGTCTTGTGACTCCTCTCATATAGAAAATAACCAATCTGTCAACAAAGCCCTACTTAATGAAATCCTCATTTTGTGCTCCACATTGGCTTTTATATAAAAGTGTTGACTGACAGGCTTATTTGGTGTTAGTTTAAGGGTTTCTTGGAAGGAAATAACTTGCCTGAACCACTTCTAAAAATCAACAAAATTAACAAAATACAAACCAACAGCATCCAGTGGCAAGACTGTCTTAGCAGGGCTGCTCTGGATTGCATGGTTATAGCCATTGAAGTCTCAGTACCAGAGCACAGAGCAAAGGAAAGAAGACAGAGCAGAAAACTATAAATACTACATGTTAAAAAAATGCTCTTTCTCCCCCTTCCTTTCTCTTCCCTTCCTTTTCTCACATGTGCTTTCCTCACACATACTTCGGCATTTATCTACCATGACAAGCCTCATTTCTCCTTTTAAAAGAATGCATAAATGAGCTATGAATATTTGATCCTTTTTTAAACAAGTATTTTGGCTTGACAAGCCACAGCAGATAAGACTACCCAAGATGGTAGCCAGCTGCTCAGGGGAGGGAGCGTAGGTAGAGCGGGGGCCGGTGTCAGAGGCACCACCTTCCCCAGGCTGCTGCGTGGGGCGGCACCTCGGCCCACAGCCACGCTCCTGTCCTGCTGAAAACACTCAGGTCTTGCACAGCCTGCCCCAAAGCTGTGGAGGATTCTGCAGGTTGGTGCTGGAGGACAATCCTGCCATGCCTGTGCCCCGCTTCAGCAGTCCTGCTGCCTTCGATGGAGATGGTCACGACACCTCTGCGTCTCCTTTCAGGACCATGGTTTAGGCAGCACATAATTCTGCCTGTTAGGGCTTTTACGAGGTTTTTCTCTGTGTTTCTGGGTAATTCATCTGCCTGTAGTCAATTCAGATTAGCTGCTTTATAGAGAACATACTAGTCTCACTCTGTGGTGAAATTAAACAAATTAAATTTAAAAAAGGCTTTTTGGGTACACCTGAGTGGGTTTGTTCACATTGTATTTCAGGCTCCATTTGCAAGGATACCATAATCTGCAGAAATCATTTCCAGGTATTCTACTGTGCTAATACTTTGAGCCAATGACAAATACACTGATTTTCAAGAAATACCCACTTACATTGGTTTTGCACCAAAATTGTGTGCATATGAATCTTGTATTTGAATGACGGTACATGAACTTAGCTAAAGTCCTCCCTTTTTCATGTTAAGGAAAAAAAGCTATTTTAGGCATGTTTTTAATGGCATAATATAGGTGACTTGGGGGGGGGGGGCGTGTTTGGGATTTTATCTTGTCATTGAATTTCAATTTAAAATTGTATTTTGGGGAAAAAAAATCATTGGGTGAAATAATTAAGAAAATAAAACTCTTGTTTCTTGTTATTTTACTTTTTCTATAGTTGTTGTGATGGACCTTCTAAAAGAGCAGTACCTGCTTTTCTTGGTGATGGGAAAAAACCCCCAAAGTTAACATAACAGATTAAATTTCATTTTCAAAAGCTCAGGGCAGATTTTCTTGCTTTGCTGTAAGTTAGCATCATGGAGAGATAATAATGAGAGATTCATTAGAGTTGGTACAGGGTGCCCTTGACTTCAAAACACTTTCTGTTGGTCTCAGGAGGAAAATAGCTCTTGACTGGGGAAATCTTTTTACTGAAATACCTCTTCTTTGTGCTTTTTTGTGGTGTGGGGGGTTTTTTTTGTTTTTGTTTGTTTGTTTGTTTGTTTGTTTTTGTTTTTGTTTTGCAATTTATATATAATTATAGCAACATTTTGAACATTAAGCAGGGCTGAAAATTAGTGATAAGTACAGGAACAGGGTACAATTTATTCACTGCATTAAAAATCTTGTCTGGGACATTTCTTGATTTCCACAGAAGACTCAAGCAAAAGATTCATGTCAGTCCAGCTTCTGAATATTGGGACCCCCTGCATCAGCTGAGGGGCAGTGTGGGCAGCACTGTCACAGGTTCCCTAGTGCTGCTAATTCATCATAGCAGTGCTATGGGAATCTTCCAGAGTGCTTTTACTTTAGATACACATCCTCAGCCATTAGACCCTGGACAACGCATTCTGAAGGGGCAAAGTTCTCTGAAATACTGCAGAATTCATTGCAGCTCAGGTACAGATTAGAGAACATCAGGACTAGGACTCAAATATTCTCCAGTGCAAAAAAAAAAATTTGCAGCCCAGAAACAGTAAAAATGTCACACAAATATGCTTTCTCTCGCTGCATTGTTTGGGGAGCTTTTGTGGAAAGATGGTGGGACTGGTGAGAGAATGTGCTTTTTTGAACATATAGTATACATTCCTTTGTATAAGGCTTCCACAGATGAAAGTGCTCATGGTAATGTACCCCTGTGACATTCTGTTTGAAAATATTACTCTTTCTTCAAAGAAGAGAAAGAGAGAAGCTGTAGCTTTAAATTGTATGAGCATGGGAAAATCAGACATGGTAATAAAAGTGGATGTTTGAGTGTGTCAGATAAAATTTATTAGACAGGGGTCTCCAGCTCAGTGCATTCCTATGCAAAATTCTTGGTCAGCTGCCAGAAAGTGAATTCTGAGCATTAGCACAGTAGAAAATATTTATATTGGTGTAAGACTGCTGGCTGTGATATGCTTCTGCTCTTTTAAAATAGCTTGCCACAAATTCAGAGACGTCAATAGAGGTCAAACTGTAGGGAACTACACAATTTAATGAATCAATTATATGCTTCCAGGCAATCAGTAATAGCATTGTGGAAAAAATGAATTATTAACATGTGAAAATAATTCTGCAACAACACATACAGTAGCAATCAGGGTTATGTTTCTAAAAATGCTCAGTCAATCTAATTGCTTTCCCAGTAAAGTCAGCACAACAGAATCTCTTTTGTTTTGCACTTTTTTTTTTTTTTTGAGCATTATCTCTAGTACAAATGACTGTGTGAAGACATTCTTCAGCACACCTCAGCTCTCACTTCACTTAGATACTACTGTCAGATCACATTTCATTAAAACTGGGCCCATGAAAAAGAATGTTAAATAATCTCCAAATATATTCCATTGCTTTTACGTGATGAAGATACACACTTCATATCAGTGGTAAGTTCTATTTGCAATGAGTAGGGCTACCTCAAGACTATTTTCTTTTTGCATCTGAATTCTGGCCCAAATTCTGACAGTACCTTTTCAAGGTTTTTCAAAAACTGTCCCTTTTGAAGAAGGGACACTATCCTCCACGCACAACCTGGCACAAAGACTGGCCTGGAGCAATATTTCCATGAGGCAGGCCTCTCTTTCTTATGATTTGCTTGTCCATGTAGCACTCATGGATACTTTCCTCGAAATTTAAGGGAAAAAACCCTGCCTTAACAACCTCCTGGCCAAAGCTGCTTTGCTGTGCCACAGGAACCAGATGCCACTGGTTTTGGTGTAGTCTCACGGGGTGATTATAAACAGGCAAAGGTAGAGCAGAGCTAAAAGTCAGCAGCTGAATTGCTATTTCTCCAAGGAATATTGACAAAAAATAAAAGTCTGACCCTAAATCTATTGAATCTTAGCCCATGTTGCTTTTAAAAATAAAATCAAAACCATGTATCAACCATCTCATAAACACTTTGACTATTCTTTCCTAAATGTATTTTTTTTTAACTATGATCTTACAGGCAAAATGGCAAAATAATTCCTTGTTTATTTGGGCTTTTGACAGCACTTGATGCTTGAGAATTTGTCTTTTAACAGAAAAAATAGAAGATCAGTAGAAGGTCTTGATTACTCTACCATTTTTAGAGTAGATTTTTTTTTTTTTTTTTTTTTTTTTTTTTTTTTTTTTTTTTTTTTTTTTTTTTTTTTTTTAGTTCTGGTTTCCTGAGAAGTTATACTTCTTTTGGTTTTCAAAGATGCTCACCTCAAATCTCCTATTATTTTATATTAAGCAGGGCAGGAAAAAAAAAAATTCCCAGCATCAACCCCAGCTTCCACACAGTATTTGTATCAGTCAGACTAAGAGCTGTTTGGTGAATTTAGACTAATCACGATTTCCTATTCATTCAGATTCTGGAATTTAAGAAAATATCCAGCTTACTCTCAGTTAAAACCAACACATTCACCTCACAGAAATTTTAGAAATGCACAAGCCAAACACAAACTAAGGGCCATGTTCCACATCTGATTCTCAAATTTTAGAAGAAAGATGTAAGTTTTTACAGAGGTTGAAAGGACTATCCAAAAATAGAACCTGCAGATATATATAAATAGAGAAACTGGACTACACAATAAATCAGCTACTCTCCTTATACACATGGCTAAGTCAATATTAATACTTCAAATGAAAAATGAATCTATAATAGAATCAAAAAATAGTTTGGGTTGGAAGGGATCTACAAAGACCATCTTGAAAAATAATGGCTCTGATAGGAATGGAACTCGCATCTATCACCGTCAGATTTTGCTGGACTAAGTCACAGAGATATTTTCTTAATGCATTTTAGCAGTTGCACATCTTAGTTAATCAAATATGCATGGTTCCTTAAGCTGATTCAGGAGTCTGTTGAGAATAAACATATTTGGAAGCTGCCATATGCATTTAGACTGCTGTGCTGTAGCTGGTGCACAGAATTCCTGGCAAAAAGAGAGTAAAATATGTTAAATCTCTATCAGTAAATTTTAAGCTAACATGTCTTATCTTCTAGTTCTATCAAGAAAACTGTATTCATTTAAATCATTAACACTAATTCTTTACCCTCTGTGGTAATTCATTAAATGTATGTCATAACTTAAACACAGCAAGCAAAAAGCCAAGGAGAAACCACGTTCCTGTCCTGAGAACTGCCATACAAGTCCATCGTCATCTTCTTATCCTGATTTGCGAAGCCACAGGTAGCATGTTATCTCCTTCCTAGAGGAAACATTGTTCTCATCAGACAAGTCACTTTTGAGATGAAAAACTCAAAATAATGTGCTCAGAATAGTCACTGAACCACATAGTTATTTGGGAAGTTTAGCTGCCTCTCCGTAGGATGAAGAAATCTGTGAAGTAGTAAAATTCACACTTCAAATATAGAGAATTTTTTCCTCGCATATTGTAAGCAAAAAGTATTGCATGAATAGTTCTGTAGGGTTCTGTGATGTCATGAGAATGGGTTTAATTCTAAAGACATGGTGAATATGTATGTGAGGAGGAATATTTTTATTTTTGCTTGCAACAAACAAGAATTTGTATATTGCTTCAAAAATGTACTTTTTTTTACATCTGTGGCAAAATTTCTAAATGGGACCATCAGGTTTCAGTTCAGTTTGTGGTGTCTGAATATAATTTTTGCTATGTTTCATGAGACGCAGTGGTGCATGGAAACCTAATAGGAGTTGCAACCACACAGGGACTTCATGTCATGAAAGAAAGAGATGGAATTAGAGTAAATATCTGCTCTAAAGCCAGAGGTACATTTCTGCTAGACCGAATTAGAGAACCTACTGGCACATCTCCATAAACATGACTCTTTACTAGGAAATAGTTAATCTTTTATTACATTGGATAGCCTTGTGGGATTGCTTTAGTGATTCATTATAAAATCAAAGAAAATTCTACAGTATTGTGCAGTTTGGCTCATCCAGTTGGAAAAATCCTAATGATCAAAAAAGCATGTGTTCTTACTCAGATAGGTTTTATGACATGACTGTAAAATGTACCTACCACAGTTTTTCATTGTTTCACAGACAATAAGCGCAGTCATTTTCAGGTTTCTATTGTTCTGCAGCTAAAGCCATGAATGTCCCCTTGCTCATTGACATGAGTGACAATTACATTTACATCTACCAAAGAGGCATGATTAATTACTATGTTTCATCAATAAAGTTTATTCTTTAAGCCTATAGAAATTACAGCATTTCATTTGAGACATGGTTCTAAAGAGTATGTCAGCTTTTCAAACATAGACACGTCTGAGAATTTATAACTTGGCAGAAAGGCCTTTTTGAACTAAATATGAACATTTATGCTAGTAGTCCAGAAATCATTTATTTTCTGATATCTGCCAGCCTTACGCAGACAAGGTAGAGCTTCAAATATATGAGTTCCATTCATTTCAATGGGAATAAACAGGTAGGAAAAATATTCTGAATTATTTAAAAACTTGATTTCAAAAATTTAATTCCTTAAGTGGAGCAGTTGAGGACACTTGGCTTGCTCAGCCTGGAGAAGAGGAGACTGATGGGCGACCTCATTGCACTCTGCAACTTCTTCATGTGGGGAGGAGGAGGGGCAGGCACTGATCTCTTCTGTGTGGTGCCCAATGACAGGACTTGAGGGAATGGCCTGAAGCTGTGTCAGGGGAGGTTTAGGCTGGATATTAGAAAAGGTTCTTCACCCAGAGGGTGTTCTGGCACTGGAACAGGCTCCCCAGGGAAGCTTCATGGCACCAGCCTGGCAGAGCTCAAGAAGTGTTTGGACAGCACTCTCAGGCACAACGGTGTGAGTCTTGGGGTGCCCTGTGCAGGGCCAGGAGTTGAACTTGATGATACTGATGAGTCTCTTCCAGCTCAAGTTATTCTATGATTCTGTGATTCTATGATTTTCAGAGAACAAAGCTAGAACAAAAAACCAGCATGTTTTTATTTTAGCAGATGTTTTTAAAAGGAGATTTATTGAAGAAATAATGGAGAGTGAAATTTAAAAATATTACTGGTATCCGAAGAAGTTTTCAAATTGCATCCCACTTATTCAGATCTGAATTTAAGTGCATGTGGTTACCTTTTGGTAGGTACTTCACATTAATGAGCTGTATTTTTGTATGAATTTATTATAATCACATTTGAACAGTGTTCTAGTAATAGTGAAAAAGATTCATTCCTATTATGCCTGAGAGAATAGAGGTTTTATAGAACCCAGTGGAATTGCAGACATGCTGTTTCTCACAGGAATGACTGCGGGAAAGGAGAGAATCTAAGGGTTGGATAGTGTGTCTTAAATTCCCAGGTATTTTGTATTATTCTTTGCCAGTAATTCAATTACAAAAATCCTGGATTTTCATATCCAATGGCTACCATGTGGCCAAGGGAACTGTCCATCTTTTGTTATAGCAGAAAAGCCCAGACCTCTCTGGACACCATCTGCTTCTTGTTTTTTTGGAATTTCCTTATATTCAGCCTATCTGTGGACATTTCCAAACCATATTTTCCCAGTCATTCCCCAGACTAAGCACTAAACTCATGTAAAATTTTGAGCTGCCATTTGGCATACTAATTGAAGAGCAAGGCTTTAGCATGTGCTTTGAATGTTGCTACAGCCCCTCAGTTGTCAAATAATTGCCACGATGTTCCAGTCTCTTTAGAGGAGATTATTCACTATATTAAACGTTTCAGTGAGAGGAAGAGTTCAAAAACACACCCACTGCACATATAACACTAAGTGTGAAATAACTTAGAAAATTTGAATCTCCGGTTTCTGAGTGCCAGTAATGCTCCACTGCTAGTGTGCCTGATTGAAGAGGGGTGATTATAAATCATAGATTACAGAAAACAGAAATGTGGCTTATTGGCAGGTAGTCTTCCATTTACAAGCATAGAAGTTTGTACAGAACTAAAAGTGAACCAGAGTATAAAATGCTACAGAGAGATAGAAAATGAGGTTTTGCAACCTGTTGAGAACAAAGGTCGGCTAAAACTTTACTCAGCCAGTGAGAGCTTGAGCTGTAAGAAACTCAGGTCGTACACAAGCTCTCATGTCACCCTGCAGTAGGGACCAGATCATGGCCCTCGGAGCCATTTCTTGAGCTGCTCACATCTACCCTGTGCAGGACCAGTGTCCCCAGGAGCAGCCACCTCTGATAGACTGCCAAACACAGATTTGTGCCCTGCACCTGTGACTGCTTTGTTTCTGCATGTGTTCCCATTCTCCAGTTTCCTCCCCATCATTTGTTTTCCAAGCAATGGGCATTTTTTTTAGGATTTCTTGCTATTGTAATGCCACAGAGAGTTGCCATATTCTTTTAAGAACTATTCTGTGACACTGTGAGAAAAATGATACTATCTAGTAGGCTTTGCTAAAACTGAAGTGCCCAATTCTTCTCTTTCATTTCTTTCTTCCCAGCAGTCTGACATGTAATTGGGTCATCTCAGAGCTTTTTTTAAATAATTAGGGTTTGTATCCTTGTCTTAGTTTCTACAGTTCAAGCCTCACTCCTCTCATTAACAATTACTCGCACAAAAGGTAACAGCTACAGTGCAGCCAGCATAATTATCTTTCCCAGGTCAGGTGTTGATCCTGAATGGAAAAAGTTGCTTGAGCTGAGCCATTTGCAGAAAGGGAATAAGAAGCATGGCACGTTTTTGGTTAATAGTCCACTATAAAATTAGTGCTCTGTGTTGTATTTTGTGTTAATTTGCTTGATTTTAAGTAGGTTATGAATACTTAGTAAATGTGTGAACTAAAATGTACACCCTGATGTCTGAGGGTGTGGCTTTCCATGCTGGGAGACTGCAAAATCGAGGGCTTTCCATGATGGAAACAATGCAGGAGACTGCAGTGCCCATGTCTCTAATGCTTAGTGATGAATTAACTCCAGAACCTCAAGATGGTTTGGAACACATTTTCTTTTCCACTATAATTTTCATGAAGTGTGAGTTGTTGCAATCTTTTTTTTTTTTTTCTGCAGATGTTGCTGGCAGTGCTGCGCCACATCTTCTTATTGATATGGTAGAAGTGATGGAAATGGAATGTGGAAATGGAACGGGTCACTCTTCTCCCTTGTTACAAAAAGTTTACAAGAGAAATATTGTGGATGCACTTTGAACAGTTACAGAACCAGTACCTGAAAATATCTCTTGGGAACTCTGCTCCAATAATTCTTTTAAAGCCTATGTCTCTGAAAAGGACACACATGAATAACAAGTCATCATGTGCAGTGTGAATGAAGGGGAGTAGCATGGGACAATGTTTTGTCATACCTTAAGTATATATACTTGGCACAGCATGCTTCGTGTGATTTGGTAGGGATGACAGCTCAGGAACCTCTCTTTTCTGTTGCCTACCAGATGAGGAGAAATAAGGATCACCACCGTCTCCCTAACACTGTGCTTGTGGCTATGGCTCCAGCTGTGGCAAGAAAAAGAGAAAAACAAGGCAAGCGAAAAAACTGATTGCTAACCCTGAATTCTAAGAAGTCAATTTATCTCACCTGAATTTAGAAATGGGATTCAGCTCTAGTTTAAAATACAATTTGGTGTCTACACATGAGCTAAATGCCCAAGTTCCCATTACAGGCAGTGGACATCTACTGACAGCAGCCTGGAGACCCAAAGCAGCTGGCAGCAGGATTCATTTGCGTTATTATCAGCACCTATTGCCATCCCAGGTGCCCTCAGGTAGGTCTTGCCTGGCCTCCACCTGCTGATTTGGAGGAGGAGAATCTCCCACTAGTGCCGGGTGAGGAGCCCTAGCAGGTCTTCACCCCTTCTGCTGAAAATAACCTCAGGAGCCCAGGGTAAAGTAAACACTGTTGACATTCCCATGTTGAGACTCCTGTGATGGAAAAATAGAAGAAATCAGCATTTCTAGGGGATAATACTCCCAAGCTATTTTAGGTTCTATCTTGAAATTATGCCATAAAGGAATTTGAAGTGATTTATATACCTTGTTTATGTTCTAGTTAAATGCCCTGAGGTATCCAGGACATCTGTATGGGACTGGTAGGTATGACACTGGGGCCACAGGAGATGTGGAGCCTTTCCCCAGCTGCCAGAGGCCAGGCAGGATGCCATGTTACCTACAGGTCCCTCTGTCTTGTCACTGAGCCTCTATTTCTCCTCCGACCGCTGAGATGCAGCTCCTGGGCTGTACAAACAGCTACAGATGGATGGGATGAATCCTGGCACTATGGCTGTTTCCAGCACCCAGAGACAGAGGCTGTAAGTAGTAAATGAATCGCACCTTTCCTATTCCTGGCACCTCATTTGGTCATGGAGACCCAAGGCCATTCAACTGGCATGGCATGCAGGGATCCTGGAAGCAAACCCTGAGTTTCTCTGAGAGCCATCATGCCGGAGGTGCAAGTCTGCCTCCTTCCACACCACTCCTTTCAGTCTACACCATTGTTCAACAGCAGTCTTCCAGAGAGCACACCCCAGCTGGCAGCATCTGCTGGCCTTCTAGAAAGCCAGGCAAAGAGCAGGAGAAAATGAGAATAAAATCCCAGACGTACTCCAACAGTTTCACTGCAGCAAATTATGTTGCAAAGGGTCTAGTTGGACATTAAGGGAAAGACTGAAAAGTAAGCTTAAAGAGGAATATAATTTTATGCTCAACTACAATGCAGTTGACGTCAGGAAAATGGTAAGGGAATTAATTTAGATCATTATATGTATGTAATATACAGTTATCTACATTTATATAATCTACATCTACAAATTATTTGTGTATTTTATATAACTTTTATAAAACGTTATTATTTTACATAAATTACATTCCATATAAATACTTTGTATTTTGTAGTAAATTTATTCATGTGATCTATTATATAAACTGTATTTAGAGAATCAATACATAACTTCTATACAGAAATCTTGAGGAAACTCCCTGTTGCAGCAGAACTAAAAAATTAAAGAAGCAATAAAATGAATAGTGGAAATGAGACTGCAAGTCTAGTGCTGATAGAAAAGCAGAGGATGTTTATTTAAAAGAAAAATGGAAATGCAATAATTCAAAGTGCAAGAAAATATTATCTAGAGAGCAAAAATACATAGGAAAAGCTAATAACAAAGTACATATGAGTTTTGGCTAACTATGCTGATACATGAAAATGGGATTAAGTTTCAGTTACACTGATAAGAAGTTTAAAATAAATAAGTTTAAAAGGTGCTGCTGCCTTAAATATCCTTGTTCATGAGCTTTATGCTCATAAATTGATCTTTTAAGAAGTTAGTTGTAAACCAGAGCGACTCTCTAAAGACCTCAGTCTCATAGTACTACTACAGCAATTGTAAATGCAGAACTCAGTTTGTGGAGAAACATTTTAAGGGTCAGGGGTTTGTTGATCTCTGAAAGCAACAAACAGCAACTGATAATAGTGTTCTCCAGCTAGTACTGAACCTAAGTTACAGGGAGTGACCCTGACGTGAAAGAACTTAGACACTGGCAGGCCAATCTGCAGACGAATATTATCTCTTTGTCACCTGCTTCTCTTCTGCGGGCTGGTATCTGTTATCTCATGCCTCATACTTTGCATGAAACACAGCCCACCAAGCCTAATTCTCTATTTAGGTGCTTCAGCAATGGCTCACTGAAATGCAGGTCCCTGGCACTGGGTGAGCAAAAGAAAATGGGAACTACTCCATCAGCCTAAAATAACTAAAGTCTCCTGAAACAGGAGAGAGACTTCCAGTACCTTTGAAAACCCACAGAAGTTTCAGCCAGACAGACTTCAGGATTTCTCTTCATGACAGTATGGGAAATTCAGACGCATTCAGAAGGTGAGCAGTCCATGAAGTCATGTTTCTGTCTCTTTGGCTGAAAGCCTGGGGACCTAATGGGAATGGGATTTACTGGAGCAAATCCTGCGAAGGACCACAAAGTTGATACAGGGACTGGGAGGATCTTTCATAGCCAAAAAGGATGCAAGAGCTGGAACTTTCCAGCCTAGAGAAGAGTTATTCAGATGGATTTTATCAGTGTATGTAAGTACCTGAAGGGAGGGAGTGAAGATGAGGGAGCCAGGCCCGTGTCAATGGAACCCAGTTATAAGAGAAGGGGTTATGGGCACAAACTTAAACATGGGAGATTATGTCTCAACATCAGGAGACTATTTTCCTGCGAGGGTGATCAGGCAATGGGATAGGTGGCCCAAAGAGATTGTGGGGTCTCTGTTCTAGGAGATACCCCAAACCCGTCTGGACATGGTCCTGGCAACTGGCTGTATCTGACCCTGCTTGACCAGGGGTTTGGACTAGTCAACCTTATAAGCTGGCTTCCAACTCCTCTCATTCTGTAATTCTGTGTTCTCCTACATCTCACTGATTTCACTTGCCCCATCAAACATGGAATATATGGATTATAAAGACAGCACCCGCTGCTGACATGAGGGCCCTGTACCTAGGGCGCTGCCCCAGGCCTAGACCCACCTCCTCAAAATCTCTGAGCAGGTCCTCCTAGCACGTCTTCACAATGTTGCATTTTGAATCCACATTAGCTTGCAAGCAAGAGGAATGCTCAGGTCATTCAGATGGGTAAAGCAGAACCCAGCTTTTCCCTCTACCCTCCCCTTTTTAAAAACTCTTTTTTTTTTAATCCGTAGTGACACCTGTGCATTCAAGACAGCAGTTCCTGGAGCACCTTGCTGTGTCATACAATCACCGCTTGGGTTAGAAGGATCCTTAAAACTCAGCCAGTTCCAACACCTCTGCTTTTTGTATGGGTGGTCATTTATTGGCTCACAGAGAGATCAGGGTCAAGCACCCTCTTTAGTTATGAGGTCTGTGGTCTGGGTGGGTTTGGGCCCTTGGCAGAAGTTCAAATCCCAGCACTCCTGGGAAATGCAAGTCCTGATGTCCCACGCCTTCCAGACGGGGAAGACAGAGGTCAGTCTTGCCAGAACAGGGCACAGCTCTTGGGTAAGGAGCTCCTTTCCAGCTAAAGAACTGCATGGGGCAAAGACAACAGCTTTATTCTGTATTCAAACCATCCCATCTTGCCTGGCCCAAGGCAAACACTCCCTCGTGCTGCTGTCAGTACAACTGTGAACAAGCAAGCTGTGTCCAGAAACCAACCAGTGACAGGAAAGCAAAGAGAAAGGAGGAGGCCAAGCAAAGAGAAAGGAGGAGGCCAAGCAACCCCTTACAACTCTTAATTTGCTACTACTTTCTTCAGCTAGAAACTGACAACGGTGTCAGTCAGCAATGAGAAAGGTACAGGTACTGCACTAGGGATGACATAGACATATTTTTCATGATTGAAAGGCTCTGACTCAATGGGAAAGCAATATTTTTGACACTATATATCACTATAAATCAAGGTAAGTTTTGGGGACATCCCATAAACTAGCCAGTTTTTTTCTGATTCAACCTTTCCTAAAGTTTTCTAAAAGTTCCAGATTGAGCCAGACAGTCTAAATCCTATTAAAGTCAGTGAATTCATGTAAAAAGGAATGTTCCTTGGACTACGGTAAGGTTTCCTACCAATTTTCCTTTGATTATATTACAGATGACAGTTTATAATAGAACTGCAGACTATAGTAACACGGAAAAAACCCATAAAATTTAACATTTATATTTTTCCAACTCCTTGTCAGACATCAGAGGGATTTAAAAAATTTAGCAAGGAATTTACAGCTTGACACAATCAAATGTGCAGTAAAAATAATATAAATATCAAAAGTAATCTCTTTCATTCCATCCTTTCACCCACCTTTGAAAAGAAGCAAATTGGAGAAGTATTTAAAAAATAACTTGGACTCCCAAGGTGAAGCTGTTAATAAATACAAAAAGTCACAGGGAAACAATTTTTTTTTTTCACTGTATGAGAAGGCTTAGCCACTATATTCTCTATATGTCAATGCATACTCTTTCTGAAAAATCTGTGCATAATGTGTCTACCACCTTCTTTTTTTTCCTATAGGTAATTCTATACATGGGCCAAGGAGCTTTTAGAAGAATTTGGGTTCCTTCAAAGACCAGCAAAATGTTTAAACCTCGTATTTCAGCTAGGAGTTTTTCTGTGAATAGCTCATTAAAAACTGTGGGCGTAATCACTTGAGTATTTCTGCATGGGAGCAACTTTAGGCAGGTGTGTTGTACAAGGAACTTCTCTGGGAACATTCACATGAGTTAAATCATTCTTTTGAAAATCCGTGGACTGGGCTAGTAACTGAATCACCATATTTTCCATGGCATTCTCAGTGGCACAGGTGGTATCACTGCATGGAGAATATGAATATTTCTTTGGTGGTGTTTCCTTCACAGTAGTGCTTTACACATTCAACACACAGCCCCTTCGTACATTTACCTTTTGGTAAAGGGTGTAACACTGTTTTACCATTTTGATTTATTTTCTTTTGTTAAAAACTCAAGCAAAGGCATTCAGAATTTTCTCTGAGATTATTTTTTTAAAATTTATTCATGTATATTTAGAGTAACTATATATATACACCCATATTATACAGCTGAAGGGAAAAAAACAGCTTACCTTGTGTTATAGTAATAGACACTTTGAGTAAAAGACATGGAACAAGAAGATAGTATGCAAGAAATAGTTAAAAGCATGAGCAAATTCTCAAGATGAGGATGACAATCTATTGGTAAACATTAAGCTCAGATAAATATAGAATTAAAATATCTTATCAGATTTCCTGTAAAATTAATTTTTGGAACAAATAGAATTAACACAAAAAATACAGCATGACCGTGGTTAAAATAAAGGCCTTTTCCTCTGACGAACTGCCCTTGATGTTCTCCCTGCATTCAAAGGGAATGAGACTGCAATACTTTCAGTTTATGGAGACACATTTTTTCTAACCAATTCTCTACCTAATATTGAGCATTAGGTCAAACACTTAAACATTACGTTAGGAAATATTTGCTCCATCCAAGACTACACTCCTCATTAAAGTCTTGTAGATGTTTTCTGCCCCTGGAGAAATTTTAGGCACAAGTATGAGGCAGGGAAAGGAAAAATACAAAAAGAAAAGAAATTGGTCTCATCGAACTTGCAGTCCAGACAACGAGGAGCCTGATGATGTAGTGAAGGCTACAGAAAAGGAACTCAGTTTGAAATCTGATTGTTTCATGCAAAAAATCCCTATAGGCATGAGAGCAGCTAATACTCCAAGATATGAGATATCTAAAACCTGGTGAAAATATTAAGCAATGGGGTTACGTGATTGCAGCTGATGTCCTGTCTCCTATCTGGGAAGAGTATTTCTGTTTCTTGTACCCAGAGAGGATAACAGACCTATCTCAAAATCTTCATGAGTAAAAGCAAATCAAGAAAACTCAGGGGCAAAGCTGAATTCTCTACAAAACCCTTGGGTGTGAAATACTACAGGGACTGAGACAATGGAGAGAGAGAGAGAGAAAAGCACTCCAGAATTGGCTTTAAAAGATTAGAGGAAAAATGTCTGTGCAAGAATGGGTGTTGTGAGAGGAAATGGAAGTGGCGCAGAGAAAGCAGAATGAGAGCCCGAATCCTTCAGGTGTTTTCTCAAGATATGGCTGGATGATGGTTCCTACATTCACAAATGCAAAAAAGCCAAATGCAACAACTGGATTTAATTGTTTTTCAGTGGTGTCAGGATGCTGTGCCTTTCAGAGCCACAGTGCTCAACGCTTGCTAAACTTGTCTGGTGGCACGTTAATGGGGCAAGCAAAAGACCCCTCTGTCCCCCAGGACTGTGGAAATGCCAGAGCTCTTGTGGCACAGCCTGAGGTCAGGATCAGGACCCCATCAGGCTCCTTTTTCCTTGGGGTTGGGTGAGGACACCAAAGGACATATGTAATGTTGGAAAGGCCCTTCAGGGTGTATGAACAGCATCTTCTTAGCTTGATACCACTACTGGACCTATGGATCAGACAGAGGCTCAAGAGGAACAGAAGACAGAGCCCATGCTCTCCCCAGTCTAAGCAGGGCAAGGATGGTTGTCTTGTCCGTGACACTGAAGGCAAAAAGGACACCATGAATATATGATATTCAGACTATTTCTTGGTCAGAAGAGCTCTCTCTCTGTCCACAGACAATGCAAATGTTGTCAGAACAAGTAAGAAAAGTAAGAAAAAGTCCTGTTTCTCTAACTATCCTGAGGTTTTTTGCCATAGGGCAGTGAGAAGAAGAACTAGAAAAATGGTAAGTGAATCTCTTGCTGTTATGAGAATCAAGCATGTAATAAGCCACACCATCACATTCTGCTCTCAAGAGCATGTGTGACACTGGAAAAGGCATCCAGGTATCCAATCACAAATCTGTGTAGCAAAGTTTAGGAAAAGTTTACCTGAACCGTCTTCGAAAAAACATAAATTGTGTTTGAACATTTCTTTTTATTGATAGTTGGTCTGGAATGTTTTTGGTGATTTTTTTCTTGCTTACTTTTAGGAGGAATAATATTAATGTTTGCAAACACATGGATATAACAAATCCAACCATCTAGATTATTTCAAACTAAACAGAGAAAAAAACCCTTGTTATTTCCTTAAGCTGGCAAATAAATATCTGCTGTAATCAGAAATTAATCCAGGTTTTGACATTCTAGCTCTGAAGTCTTGCATAATTATTTCTCTCTTGATTTGTTTCTAGACAGATTGCCAGATCACCATACTGTTCAATTATCATTTCAAATTCTCTGTAGAAACCAACATTTTAGTGGCTACTTAGAAATATTATCATAGAAGAACCAGTACAATGCTGCTGAAAATGTCTTGATAACACCTTTTTTTTTTACTTAATTTTAAATTATTATGAACATTTAAATTTATTAGCATAGCTAATCTAGTATTTTATCATGGTCAGTGAACTACATTACACACTAGAATAACACTAGCTGCATATGACCACCATGTCTGAAAAATATCATAAAGATCATAATTCTTTAATTACAATTACAATACTTATAATACCAGAAATCTCTCTAATGTTTGTATTAATGTATCAATAATAAATTAATCAATAAATGATGGACAAGGAATCACAAGCAATGAATGCTTGGTTGGCTTTACTATTCTGTATAATTTATGCACCTAGAGTTTGTCTAATGGCACTGTTATACTGGTACTGGGACATTGTTATTGTGTTTTATTAACCTGACTTTGCTATTAAAAAAAAATTGTGAATTACACTATGCTGTCTTCATATTGAGTCATACATCTCATAGTTACTATTTTTTGTTTGTTTGTTTGTTTGTTTGTTTAGGACATGCCATTTTAATCCATAAAAAGTTAATTTAATGTTGAAATAAAGTTAACCAAAGTAACCAGTCGTTGTACTTTTTTTAAACCTTCAAACATTCAGATTCAATTTTCTTCAGATTTAATTTTCTAAGTAAAAATCTGCTGCAAGATAAAGAACTAGAGGAACTACAAGTAAATGTCAAAAAGATCCACAAGGATTGTGAACCTGTCCCTTGCTCAATTATTCTGCCATTATGAACTGAGTGTGAACTGATGGTAATTGAAGCGAGAAAGGCACTAAAACATTTTCCAAAGCACCATCTGCAATGAATCAGAGGAATGAAGATAAAATGACAAGGACATTTAATGACAGGAT
Organism: Hirundo rustica; assembly: GCF_015227805.2. Lineage (NCBI taxonomy): Eukaryota > Metazoa > Chordata > Aves > Passeriformes > Hirundinidae > Hirundo > Hirundo rustica. Next base: position 45,925,697 of record NC_053451.1, on the reverse strand, counting down.
TGTGCCCCTGCCTGCCTTTCTGCTTAAAAAGCTTTGGCCAAGTTCCAGTTAGAAATGATCCCAGGACAATGAGTATACCATTTCTCTGCCATGTGTAACTGGGTTTCACAGAGATATTTGAAGAATGCAGTTAAGCATCTCTGAAATCTGGACTGTTCCCAACCTTTCCAGTGCTAGTGATACTCTGAGTTGATCTCTTTTCCTCATATCTTTTTTCTACCCTCAAAAAAAATCTGTATAGTCTGGGGGGCAGCATCACTGGTAATGAATGTGCATTGATATTGCACCTCATGAGTAAATCAAGTGTTTGCAGGATCATCCCAGTCATTCCTCCTCTTCCTCAAAGCCCTCCCCACTCAGTCCTCACCTAGTCATATCGCCTCATAACACACCACAGACCCTCACCTGAGTTCTCCAAACTTGGGAACACTGCATCCTAACAAAGAGGAAGTCAGGCAAAATTTCCAGGAGATCTGCAAGGACGAAAAAGGAGCAAGATCCTGGACAAGCACAGACACTAAAAGAAAACCTACAGAAGGTGGAAATAAGGACAGGTAGCCTGGGAGGAATACAGAGAAATTGTCTGAGCATTCAAGGATCAGTTGGGAAAGTTAGTGCCCATTCTGCTCAGGGACACCAAGGGCAACAAGAAAAGCTTCTACAGGTAAGCTACTGATAAAAGGAAGAGAATGGAAAATATAGGGCCCCTCCAAAAGGAGATGGGAGACCTGATTACCTGGGATAAAAAGAAGGTTGAGGTACTCAACAATTTTTTTGCCTTGGTCTTCACTGACAGGTGCTCCAGCTATGCCACCCAAGTCTCAGAAGACAAAGGCAGGTATTGGGAGAATGAAGAACCACCTGCTGTGGGAAAAGGTCACATTCAAGGACATTTAAGGAACCTGAAGGTGACCAAGTCTATGGGGCCTAATGAGGTGCATCTGTGAATCCTGAGAGAGCTGGCAGAAGAAGTGGCTAAGCCCCTCCCTATCAATCACATCTAAGAAGTCATGACAGCCCAGCAAAGTTCCCACCAACTGGAAAAGGAGAAGTATAAACCTAATTTTTTTAAATGAAAAAGAGGAATAACCAGGGAACCACGTGCCACTCAGTCTCACCTGAGTGCTCAGAAAGATCATGGAGCAAATCATCCTGCAAACTATGCTAATGCACATGTAAATTAAGGAGGTGGCTGGTGACAGCCCAACATGGCTTTACTCAGGGCAAAATGTGCCTGACAAATGTGGTGACCTTTTAGAACAGGGTGATTGAGTTGGTGGATAAGAGAAGAGCAACTGGTGTCATATACCTGGACTTGAGCAAATCATTTGACTCTGTTCCACAACAACATCCTTGTGTCTAGACAAGTGGAATGACCACTCAGTGAACAAGGAACTGACCATATAGTGTACTCAGAGAGCTGTGGCTCAATGTCCAAGTGGAGGACAGTGAGGAGTGGTGTTCCTCAGGGGTCAGTATTGGAACCAGGGTCATTCAACCTCTTTGTCAGTGACATGGACACTGGGATTGAGTGCACCCTCAGCAAGTTTGCTGACACCAAGCTGGAGGGAAAGGGATGCCTTCCAGAGGACAGGTTTGAGAGGTGGGTCCCTGTGAATTTCATGATGTCCAACAAGGCCAAGTGCAAGGACCTGCACTTGGGCTGGAATAATTCAAAGCACAAATATAGGCTGAGAGGAGAATGGATTGAGAGCAACACTGAGGAGAAAGATTTGAAGCAGTTGGTTGATGAGAAGCTTGATGTGACCTGTCAGTGTGCACTTAGAGCCACAAAAGCCCATGGTGTCCTGGGCTGCATCCAAAGCAGCGTGGGCAGCAGGACAAAGGTGGGAATTCTGCCCCTCTGCTCTTCTGAGACTCCACCTGGAGTGCTGCATCCAGCTCTGGGGCTCTCAACAAAAGAAAAAGATGGACCTTTTAGAGCTAGTCCAAAGGAGGGCTACTTTGGACAGGCTGAGGGAGCTGGGGTTGTTCAACTTTGACAAAGAAAAGACTCTAGGGAGACCTGAGAGCAGCTTTCCAGTACCTGAAGGGAGCTACAGGAGAATGGGAGAGGAACTTTTCATGTAGGCATGTAATGACAGGACAAGGGGAACGGCTTCAAACTGGAAGATTTACATTAGATATTAGGAAGAAATTCTTCCCTTTGAGGGTGGTGAGTTGCTGTCATTGGTTGCCCAGAGATGCTGTGGATACTCTGTCCCTGGCAGCGTTCAAGGTCAGGTTGGTTGGGATTTAAACTACCTGATCAAGTGGAAGATGATTATTGGACAATGATTAATATTTCTTTAGATGATTATTATTTCTTTCCAACTCCACTACCTTGGGCATTGAAGCTGGAAAGAAATAATCACTAAGGTACCCTCTGACCCAAACCATTCTAGGATTCCATGAAATAAAGACTTCAAAAGACTGAATCCCTTTTGAAAGTAAGTTCTTCCAATGTTCAGTTACTTTTACTGCTAAAAATACACTCCTTGTTTATAATCCTTTGATTTATTTCCTTCTGGAAAGTTTCTTTCTCGTGAAATTTCAGGTCATGATCCATTCATCTCTAAATGAAGCAATTCTCACATAAATACTTAATTAAATTTTCCATTTTTTCCAGACTTTGGGTCTTTCTTGTACGTTTTCTCTGGTGTGGGCAAAGAACTGAACAAGATATCATACATTGCTAAAATGATAAAATACTCTGAAAAGCCAAACTAACAACTAGAAGCAATGGTTTAGTTTTGCTAAAACTGTGATGCAAAAAAAGACAGTTGAAAATGTCTTTTTATCTTGATTAGTTTTTGGATTATGGTTAGCAGAATCCTCCCATTTAAATAATAAAAACAATAATTCAGTGAAATAGAATTTCATATGCATCATAATGATTCCACTCTGTCTGTTATCAGATTACTTAAAATTAAGATTCGAAAGCATTTATAATCCTTTGTTGACAGGGAATAAGAAAACAAAATTATTTTAAATCATGGGACCGTGCAGTCTAGCTGGTGAGACCAGACTATACAAGATCATAGAATCATAGACTATTCCAAGTTGGAAGGCATCTGTTAAAGAGATGAAGTGTTTGATCTTCAGTTACCACATTGCATGGACGTTCCTGCATAAAAAGGTTTTGGCTTCCTATCAAAGCTGAAAATATTTATGGGTTTGCAACTCAGTTTTTCCAACAACAGCCCATACATACTATGTCCCCGTAGGTATATTTTATGAGAAATTTGTTTTGTTTTAACTACCTTCCCCCCTCCCTGATTGTTCACAATTCTTACAACATAAGTTTTCTATCTTCTGTTTTCTGAGTTAGTTCTGAATTAATGTATCTGAATGTTATTGTATCGAATGGAGGACATGGAATTAAATTTTTACGGCAGTATGCATTTTAACTCTTAATTGAAAGATGCAAATTGTGTCTCTTAACATTTCTTGATTTTTATTTTTCTTTTTGAGTCGGTAGTGGCTCAAAAATCAAGACAGTTCACTTGTATAAAAAAATACTTCCATTAAACATACTGAAAATATGTGGTTTATATACAAGACTCATAATTTGTATCATACTGGAATCAATTTAACATTTTCATTTGAAAGACTCACAGCAAAAGGAAAGAAATATGCAAGGCTTTAGTTCAGAGGCCTCTGAAGACACTGGGACATTTACCAGGCTAAAGTGAGAAGAGATTAGATTCTTAAACTGTTTCATTTCTACCAGTACTTTAGAAAAGTGAAGTGTATTTCCATTTTAAGAAGCCACCTGTCATGCCGTGCATAATCAGTGCTAAGGGTGAGATTAACGTGGGATTTTTCCACAGTAAATACAGCAAATACTGGCTGTAGGAGAAGACCAAAAGTATTTCTAATTTTGAGCAAACTCAACAAGCAGTTCTGGATGAAAAGGAAAAAGTCGTGAATTGGTTAAAAATATTTTATTTCAATATTTTTAAGTTATCTAAGGACTTTTTCAAAGCAGTGAAACTTTTGTTTGTTTGTTTGTTTTCTCAGTTACAGAAAAAGAGGATTTGCTAGGAAGAGGAAGAGCAAGAGAGGAATGTAACAAAGGTAAGTAGGAATGTGTAATGCAGCCACAAATGACAAGACAGAATAAAAAATGTCTCAACAAGCAAGAAAGCACTTTGCAGTTCAGGAAAAGGGCGCTAAGTCTTAGCCTGTGTAGGTGAGCAGAGCCTGGGAAGCCTCCTGCCCACCTCTCCCCATTGCCCTGTCCATGGCTTTTGGCAGGACCTCTTTCCAAGTGATGTATGGAAATATCAGGGGTAAGGAATGGTGATGCAGAACAGAGACAGGCACATATTTGGCTCTGCTCCATGCCACTAACAGCAGATCTTTGAGACATTGCAGCTCCCCAGCAGTCCCTGCTATAGGACATGCGTAAATGGTCCTTGCTATAGGATGTGCATAAAGCCACAAGCAAATACAGAGGAAAGTAACAATTATTTGAAATACAGGCAGCTTTAATGGTCTTATGAACTCTTCAAAAGGGAAAACCTCTTAAAATTACAGCAATCAAAAGTTATGTATGAAAGAAGCAGATTTTCCTTATTCACATTTCATATTTCTGCACCTGTATTGATATTCTGTATTGATAAATGAATTTATATTGTTGATTTCATAGAGACAGTGTATATCACTACCACCTGTGGACCAAAACTTTTAAAAAATACAGTATCAGAAAAAAAGTTGGCATTAAAAATGTTATAAATATGTGACTGAGTATTCTAGGCTCTTACAATTTTTTATTATATTAGGTTTTCATTAGAATTCAGTGTAGGGAAAGTAGGGTGAATTTCCAAACCTTAAAAGATCAGGCAAGAGAAAAAATGATAGCAAGTAAATCCTTATAAAAGCAATATCACATCCAGAAGAAACATGTCATTTTGGGTCTTCCAAATACTTTGAAAAGAATAAAATGTGGTTTGGAAAGAAGTGTGGTATGCTTTGAAATTCCAGCTGAAAAACCAAGGAAGACCTATTTGTTTTCTTTTGTCTTTTCATACAGCCCTTTTGGATTTTTTTTTTTTTTTTTTTTTTTTTTTTTTTTTTTTTTTTTTTTTTTTTTTTTTTTCCCCAGTATCTGTAAGCATTTTCAGACCATTTTGTATGACAGGTTGAATATACAACATTATTTTTGTTGCTAGGACAAATGAGATAATTATAAATGTTTTGTCTACAATAAGGAAACTGCTATCAATTAATGTGGGATATGCAACAAAGCCATGGGCAAGAACGTGGTATTGTGGGGTGGGGATTAGCTGCTTCTGGTGCCAATTGACAGAAGAAAAAACTGAGATTTTTATGGAGGAAAGCAGTTCTTGAGAGATTTCACTTTGTGTCAGTGGCAGCAGACTTGTTGCAACTGATATCTGAGCATGACACGCAGGTGGTAAATCACTAAGTCACACTTTGTTGTCAATGGGTTTGTGCTTTTAAGTCACCAATGGCTCTGAAATTTCAGAGATAATACTTACTTAGGGATGATCTGCAGCACTAGAAGTGAGGGGGGAGACACCCCCATCCCCCTGACATCTGGACCATGATAAGCCTGAAAGAATCCCTGAGGTCAAACTTGGCCCAAAGAATCTCTTCAAACACCTGCATCTTAAAAGGAATTTTCCATCCTTTCAGCTCCCACTTTTCTGCCAAGGAAGTACAATAAATGTAGGAACATAATTCAATGCGATCTTTTCTTAAAGCTATGCATATCTTTCTGTCTCACTAGTCTTTCCCAGAGTTCAAAAAATGAAAGAGTAAAAGACACACAGCAAGTACATGGTGATCCCTCCCAGCTTCTGGATGTTGATGGTTGGGGGCCTTTCTGTATTAAGGTTGCATTCAAGGTGTTGCAGTTAATAGCTATCAAGAGATTTATTTCTGAAAAATCTAAAGAATTCCTTTTGAATCCATGTCTACATTTTTCATTGACACCATCTGACAGTAAGAAAAAAATATGTTGTATTCTGAGCTGTGTAAAAATACGTTTTTTTAATTTAAAACTTACCTTCAGGTGTTGGAATCACTGTCCCTGGAGGTGTTTAAGGAAAGACTGGCTGTGGCACTCAGTGCCATGGTCTTGACATGCTGATGTCCAGTCATATGTTGAACTTGGTGATCTCAGAGGTGTTGTCCAACCTAATTAATTCTGTGATTCTGTGATTCAATTTTTACATAGTGCCTCTAAAGCTCATGTGAAAAAAGGTAAATATTTCCAGTTTTTCCATGTCCTCCATGTTAGTTGTAGCCTTCTTCTTTCCTTTTCCAAGTAGAGAAGCACTTTCCCTGATTTTTTTCCCCAGAAGTTTTTCATTGCCTAGAAGTAACTCCATAGATATTAGCATGCCTGTGACATTTTCCTTTATCTTTTTCAGTTGTCCTATACCCTTTTGTGCAGTGATCAGAGTGAAGAGTACATCAGAGATCAACATGATAGCATAATATTTTTTTCCATTTATCACTTCCTTTCTTAGTAATTGCTGACACTCTGATGTACATTTCTGCCACCCTAACACCACCCCCCCCCCCACTTCCCCCATCACTGATCACTGTGCTAGTGGGTTTTTTTGGTAAACAACCACAGGGACTTCAAGAATTTCTCATTGGGAAACATAATTTATAGCCTATCACTGCATACATATCATTAAATATTTTCTGGCCTATAATCCTTCATTTGCATGCACTGACCTTTAGCTCCAGCTACCATTTTGTTATTAAATCTGTTACGATTATGACATTCTGATGGACCTTTAGAATGAACTTTAGATTTGACTGTATTGAACAATTTTGTCAGAAGTCTTTGCTTCCTCATTATTCACATACTTTTCTACTTTTGTTATGAATATGCTGAAGATATTTTATGGCTCTGTGACCCTTCCACTGCAAACATCACTTTCTCATCTCTAAGCATAATTTCCCACATCTTAGAAAACTATTGCTCAAAAAGGATGGTTTTGTCCTCTCACAAATTACCTCATACCCACCTCCAACCTGAGAGACCCAGAGGCCCAATTTAGGACCATCTCCTTTGAAAATGCCTTTTCTCGTGGAAAGTAAAATAAAAACTCATCAACAACAACAACAAGAAATGCAGATATAAATTCAAAATCTGTCTAGGCTTTTTAATTTTTCTTTAAGATGACAGACCCATCCATCTTATAGATTTCAACTGATAGCAGTTTAATAAGATTGTAGACCAAACTGCGAAAAGAAGTTGCTTTTTCTAGAGCTTCAAAAGTTATGTTAAAAGAGACAAAGCATGTGACATACTACCTATACACATCATATTTCTTGTTGAATAAAAACTAGGCATTTATCAAAACCAGGTTCTCATCTGCTTGAAAGAATGCTTTAAATAGACCAGGTAAGCAGTGTGTGGAAATGGATGTGGAAAAGGAAGAACTAAATGATTCATCACAAATCTCTTATTCTTCAAGAGATAAAATATCTGCAAAGCACAGTTTCTCGTTATTGTGGCACCTGGTTATATTTCCCCATTTGTCACTTATTTACTTTTGCAATTAAGTCCTTGGAGGGGTTGGATTGGGTAAAGCCTGAGCTTCGCTGTAGGGGACAGAGGGTTTGGATGACAGTAAACCATCTGTGTCAGTCTGTGACTGCACTGTCTTAAATTGCCAGGTTTATCTGGTTAACAGGGACTGTACCAGCAGCACAATGGTGGTGTCAATGATAAAATTTCTAATGCAGTAATTGATTCAAAAAGTTAACCTCAGGGAAAGTGTGTATCCATTTTACTTCATTTGTCCCAATGACAGTGTTTAGTAAGGCAGTGAAAAGGGATGTAAAATATGCTTTGCCTACATTTGTGAATAGTTCTCATCTTATATGAATGATTAGTGTAATTAGAAAAGAGCTAGGTATTTTCTGCCCAAAATTACACAGAATGTGCACCTGCCACAGGAAAGAAATGCTCAGCTCATGTGGTTTATACCATATCAGAACCAAAGTACTTTATTTCTTTATAAACTATGCATAATTAACCGACAATGACTGAATTACTTCAGGATCAATATCAGTGACAGAGCAGACAAATTGCATTGCTAAATATAAAACATCAGCAAACACCAGCAGATTTCTAATCCCCCTTGTACAGCTAACCCAGGACAGTTTTAGTTGCACAAACACACACTTTTATGTGCACACCTACCCACTGTTTGGATTACAGGTTCACCCCACAGAACATGACAAAGCACACACCAGTGGGGATGGTCCCTGTGCACAAATGCACATCTCCCAGGTGTTGGTAACCTTGGCATCTTCCTGTGCTGTCACTCTGCACTGTTTTCAAGAGTAGGGGCTCTGTGGACATCCCTACATGAACCTCTATTTTCTTCCTGTAGCCTTTCCCTGAGTCATACCATGTCACTGAGCTGCAGACATACACACACTGGCATGCAGAAATGTGTGTGTGTGTGTGTGTGTGTGTGTGTGTGTGTGTATACATAAAAACATATATCAACAATGATACTTTTGTATAAACTGGTCTGTTCCTCATAGGAGCTTAAACAGAATTCTTTGCTAGGGAATTCCTATCAGAAACCTTGGAAAACTTGTAAAAATACCTTATACTGCAGCTCTCTGGTTTAGTCATTGTCATAGTCTTTCACTACTAACGGTCCCATTAAATAGTAAAGAGAGCAGAAAGATGGTTTTGTGGGCTTGAAAAACAATTTATTCCGTTTGGTTTATATTTGATTTATATAAAAAAGTAGAAATCATAAATTTTTAAAATTAACTAAAAATAAAGCCTTTGAAAGTAAGGCTGCACACGATGTGATTTGGAGCTAACTGTGCCACTCCCTGTGAACCAAAGTCTTCACCAAAATAGACCGGAGAGCATGGTTTAATGTGTTTGCATGGTACCTGGCCAGTCCAACACTTTCTGCTTTCAACAGAAGCCAGGAGAGTTAGGCAGAGCTTTCAAAATGCCTTAAGGCATGGAAATATGAAACAGTAATGGTAAACTGTAAAATGATTGACTTCTGTGGCTTAGTGGTAGCTGGAATTACAAGCACAGAGAATATCCTTCACTTCTGGTGATGCAGGTGATGTGGCACATCCTGACCAACATCCTGCTATGCAGACAGCTGCCTCACTACCTCTGCCCCACAGAGTTGTTTGAGCTTGCACGTGTTTGGGGGTTTTTTAGACTATTTTTAAGTTATTTGGGGACGGTGGATTTCACAAAAGCACATACTCAGAAGACTTCATACTGTTTGCCAGAGCACCTGACAGCGGGGCTGACACTAGGAGGTTTCAGGACAGAGGCTGCAGAGCTTTTCCCGTGGCAAAAGCCACCACTTACCACTGGAGGGGCCTGATGTAAAACCATGGACATAGCTAGGGGTTTGCCAAGAAGAGAGACAGTCGTGGTGGCAAAGGGCCCTGTAACAATTTAGGCTGGGCAAGAAGTTGTAGAGAGGGATTTCCCAATCTCTTTTTTCATCATTTATGTTTAAAAGGGTTGAAAAACTTTTGTTGAACAGTTGAAGAAAAGGGTTTAGTTTTGATGGCAGTTACACTGGTATAAATCAAAGTGAAGCAGTGGAGTTAACCCCATCATATCAGGGCAAGTAAGGCTGGGCTCAGGCAAAGGAAAGAGGGGAAGACTCAGATTCCCTCTGTATCCTTATTTCAACTGTACTTCATTTTAGCAACTGTGTTTGCTTCCTCCATATCATAAATATTTTATATTCTCTCAGCCGCTGAGTTCATCATTTAAACAGGAAGGCATTTAGCAGCGCTGTTCTCATTCAGCCTAAAGACGTACTTCAAGCACAAGATTAAATCCTCAACTGATGTAAAATAGCGCAGCCCCACTGGGTCTGGGGGAGTTGCTTCCCCAAGTGCCAGCAGCGTTTCTGCTTCCATTACTTCCAGAAGAAGCCCCAGATCCTCCTGGGAGCTCCCCTTGCCCCACTGCCTCCTCCCAGGTGAGCTCGGGGCTGCGCGGGGTCGTCACGCAATGGGCCTGTGCTGATCTCAGCCCCACGCTTCCTCCTCAGCCCCGGGCAGCCCCTGCTACTGATATTGCCATGTGCAGGCACCAAGCTGAGTGCAGAGGAGGCTGAAAATGGGCACCAGCAAGGCAGCCATTACAGCAGATTCCTCCTGAGACTGAAAGCATCTCACACCGCTGCTCACAGACCCCACGTCTCCAGAACGGGCAACAAGAGCAACATTGGAGTCAGACGTCCCCACCACATCCCCATCAAGTTGGCAAGTGAGCCCAGGCTGAAAATCAGCAGGAGCTTCACCTTGTGACTATCACAGTAATGTACAGCAGCAGTCACAGTTCCACAGCACCTGAGAGCCATACCAACTTAAAATGCCTCCAGGTTTAGTTGGCCCAGTGTTTTCTCCATCAAAACTTGTACAGCCACATATGTTTTAGCTGGACTGCCCTGGCTCATGTAAACTCTTTAACTGAAGTTACCCTTTGGCATTACTTGAATGGGTGACCGGCCACCCTCAAAACAAAATAGAGAACTGTATGTGGCATGCACCTAGAATGCAACAATTGTTTACCATAAGAAGAGAAATTGCACATCATTTTTCTTTTGCTCTTGTTTTCTCTGCCCAACAAAGATAGAAAAACAAGGCTGCTAAATCATATCCACATGATAATTCCAGATATTCAAGCACTTTGAAAGTGTAAAATCAGATATGAATAGCAAAATATATGCATTATATTCTACACCTTTTTTTGATACTTTCAATCTTCCAAATATTTTGATCCATCTCAAGCACTCCTGCAATGTCTAGTCATAACTGAAATAATTTTTAAGCACTCGTCTCTAGGCAAGCAGAAGCATAGCCCAGCAAGGGGAGAGAGAGAATTCCCTAAAGCTTCATTAAGTCTGTGCTGACCTCCGAGTGTTGGTTCATAGTCTGCACCTCTCCAGAACGATGGGTTCTAAGCAGTGTCTGGAAAGCAGAATTTGTCCCAAGACTGTCAGCCACACTGACCAGCCAGCAGCCATGCAACTCAATCCAGCCCCTTCTGGATTGAGGCAGCAACAAGAAATATCCCTGACTGCATTCTTGCAAAGACAACCCGGCTCTCTCAAGCCTGTAGGGAGCTGGATGAACACCATAACCATACAACATCCCTTTCGAGTATGTCCGTATTTCATGTCCAGCAAAATATTTGCTAGAAATCCAGGGAAATGGTAAGCATAGATTACATTTTGCCATACTATCAAATAATTCACAGTGAACTGGAAGCCATTCAGGGAAGATGAAAATAAGACCAGAAAGATAAATCACTTACAATCATGTGAGCATGTCACAGACAATCTTAGGTGAGAGAAGAAGGGAGAGGAACTATTTTCAGAATTGGATGACAAAAAAAAGAGGCAATAAATGAAGAAGAATTATTAGGGTTTGTTCTATAAAGTGGAAACACAAAAAAAGGAAAAATAATACTTTTAACTTATTACATCTGAAAAATGGAAACTGGCCACAGACTATGAAAGGCTTGAAAAATCTCCCTTAACAAGAGACTACAGGCCTTTTGAGTTCTGGAGATTTTTTTTTTTTTTTTCCCACTGTATTTTACTTTCCACTTCCTTTTTGTTTCTACTTTGTGTATTGATCCCAGCCTCACAAACCCAAGGCATTTAAAGAGTATTTGAGTTCAAAGGAGCATTCACATGAATATGTGTGGGACAAGAGCTCAAAGAAGGGGGGAAGAAGGCAGAATAGGTTGCAAGCCTCTGAAGTCAGAAATTTATCTTCTTATCTATCTGCATAGACTACCTTAGTATGAGAGATTACAAAAGTAATTGTGGATAGTTTGAAGGAATGAATTCAAATGTAAAAATGTGTCATTTGCCTCAGAGTGAGACTTACACTCAGGGGAACCGGGTAGCAGTCTGTAAATGTGCAAAGTGAATAGACCCCAAGGACAGAATACAATTACTTTGGAGGTAATGAGATGAGATTAAGAAGGGAATATTTAGACAGAATGCCAGGAAAAGCTCGAGCTGCTTGGAAGTATTGAATAGTCTTTTAAGGGAAATGTGAAAGTGCAATTACTTAGACATTTAAAAGTGTGAGTGCATCACATTTGCTGCAGGGAGCACATCTCCCTTTGCAGGGAGGCAGATTGAACCGCACAACTAAGTCTCTACCCTTGGTTTTGACTTCTTTTTTCCGCCCCCCCCCCTCCCCCCAAGGATCCAGAGTTCAGTGCAGTTCAAATGTCCAAACACTGTAATAACCATTAAGACAAAGGACACTGCAGTGGTGAGCAGCATGAGGCAGCAGTGTGTAAGTCACAACAAGCATAAGAGAATTTCTGCCTAGTGTATCACCGAGCTGCAGAGGCTGGTGAGTTGTCTCAGCCCAGACACTGTTATCTGTGTGCACACACATCACCTTCTGGAACATTTACAGCTATCACCAGTGGCATCGACTGGCCCTGGGAGGTGACACCTCTATGCTTGACAACAGCAGTGACATTCTGTACCAGGAATAAAAAAAAAGAAGAAAAGGCTGGGGCACCTCTTTTTGCTCCCAGATATAGTTCCTATGAGCTTCCAGTAGTGGAAAAGAGGGCCGAGTCAGCTGATTATTTAGAATCTTTAAGAGTCTGATGATTAGATCTCAATCCAATCTGCCACCAACCCTATTCAGTCTGCCAGTCTCAGCAGCTGTCAGACTTTCTGCTGGTCTGCCATTTGCCAAAGGAATCTCAGAAGGTGAATCTGTGGTGCAACTTGCTAATGGAGGTTGCAGATGCCAAAAGTTAACATGGAATCAGGCAAAGACTGGACAAGTACCAGAATCAAATTTTGTTGAGGATTGCTAAATATGAAAACCACATCAAGCTCAGGTAGGAAGGGGTTGGAGAGCACTTTGGGATGTACCTCATACATTTGCTTTGCCCTTACTCTTCCCTGGGTTGATATTGATGGCCTTTGCTGGAGACTGGGTTAAATAGATCCTCGTTCTGAAGCAAATATCTGTTAATATACTTTCAGGTTCTTAACTTTCACATGTATGAAACTCTGCCTGAATGTGGTCCCTTTTAGCTTGTCATTCTTGTGACATGTTGACCAGGGAATTAGAATAAATAGGGTGGTTCTGCACCCCTAAATTATTCCTGTATTTTTCATTATCCAAATGTTACTAAGGATTTTACTGAAAAAAAATGTGGGGGCTTGTCTCTGTTCTGTTTTTCTTCTTTTGTTGTTTTAAAAACAGATGGTTAGACACATTTAATTAACATCATCCTATGGGCTGAGGAATGATGCATGCTTAATATCACTAAGGAGAATATTCCTGCACCTTGACTTTCAGTAAGAGGGAGAAAATCCTCTGTATAGTGAAAAAGGAGGGAAAGACACCTGAAAAGGGCCATTGAGAATATGAGTGGGATTGACTGGGTCTTTATGTGTCATTTGTCATTTGCTAGATATGGAATTGTTTGAAAGAGTTTGAAATAGAAAATAGCAATTACAAATGGGAGGGGTTTAATATCTTCTGTGCAGCTAATGACTGAGATGTAATCCGATGTATGTTATATTATTAGCTAATTATTTTTTACACCATGGATGTGTCATTGTCATCAGCATCTAACATTTTAACTGGTTACGAGAAATTTGAATAACCCAGCAAAATTTACTTGCTGTTTACCTTAAAAAGGATGTTGGTGTGCCCAGCTTTGAGAGAAGAGTTCTGTCCTAACAGAAAGAAAAAGAAAAAAAAAAATTGAAATTACCACTAATGTAGAGCACTAAATAACCTGCAGACTGTACCTGTGTCATTTCCACAAGGAAAATTCACCAAGACTTTAAAATTTAGCATTTTTAGACTCTCTTTTATTCTGGGTTTAAGGAAAATGAAAGGAGGTAATTTGCCAGATTGGCCATTTCTTGAAAATGTTCTTGCAACTATGAGAGATTTTTTTTTCTAAAGAATCCCAGGCAGGATATTGAACATGCACAAGTGGGAAGAATTGCAAACCTGGGGAGCTGGGGACCCTTCTGGGTCACACAGTGGTTTCATGGTCAGTGGGATGACTCTGCCAAATCAGCAGGTGAGCCCTTCCCTTTTCATTAAGTTCTGCCATTGAAGAAGGTTCAGGTGAAGAAGCACCTGTATTACGATGGACCAAAAACTGTGTAGGATTCAAAAAAGAGAACGATAAGTACCGAATTTTTAAACCTTAAACTGAAGGTAGCACAAAGGTCTCTGTCACCACGTATCTTTATGAATCAGGAAAATAGATGAGATTGTGTTAATTATGTGGATGGAGACTGGGGAGAGCTTTGATAAACCTATCAAGTAAAAATCTAATGAGCTTAAAAAATGGACAATGTGGAAGAGAGAGAAAATAAAATATTATTCACATTTGAGAGGGTTCTTGCCTAATAGTGTTCATTTGGAGAATGGATCAAGGCATAAAGGAAAACAAGCAATCATAGGAATCAGATTTTTTTTCTGGGAGATAAATTTTCACAAAATTTTATTTGAGCTGTGATTGCTCCCACAACAGGGTGCCATGCTTCACTCCAAATAGAGGATATAGATGGAGACAGAAAAGAGAGATTTTGTTCAGTCTGAGGTAGATTAGAGAGTCTTCATTTTCTGTGTCCTCAGAACAGGTTTCAGATATATGTTGGGAAGATGTAGCTGCAATTTCTTGCCTTTGGATGCTCTCTCCTAGTGAAAAGCAGAACAGTAAAATTCCTGTTCCAGCTTTCATTGAAGAAACAAACCCTTTAAGACTTTGACTAGCTGGGAAAAATGCAGAGACCACTGTGCTTTTACGTCTTCTCGGAACACACTCATCTCATCTGATTCCCTGCTTTGGCCATCATCTCTGGGTATGGGCAGTAGGAGAACAGTCAGAAGCAGCTGTAGGAGGAAGGGATAGATGTATTATGCAGCACAGGCCAACCACCTCTTATCCTGAACAGTCCTTTTAAAGTGTGCCTCCATTAACATTGCAATACAACTAAAAAGCCTGTTTCTGGACTGAAACTCCCCATTGTCCCATGTAAGGCACCTAGGAGCCAGAGGAATGGGAAGCACACAAATGGAATTCCCTGTCAGAGCAGAGTAAACTGAATGATGTACTCCAGGAGGGCACCTGATGCAAATCCATGTGCTAGTGAATATTCCATCAATTGGACCAGACTGGAGCTAGTATGAAATGCCTCCATGATATACAGGGAGTGTAAATACTGGGTCTTCAGCCCATTTGGTTTTCTCTACAGTTTCTTTCCTGCTGAACCACAATGTTTGCTAGAAGTAAAAAGTGCTGGAGTACACTGGCTCTGCCTTTGTGCCTCTCCAACCTTTCAAAGAAAGGAAAAAAAAAAAAAAAAAAAAAAAAAGAGTCATATAGATAAATGAGGCCAACAAGGCTAGCATGGTCTCAGAATACAACCAAAGCTCAGACACTTGGCCTAGTGTAGATATGGCCACAGGAGTCAGTCAAGTGAAGATTACTTTACAAATGATGGGCTACTCAGTGTAATAACAAGGAGATGGAATTTGATTTTCAGTGGGGTTTTTTATCTATAAAGCAATAGTTCTTCCCAATTTGCTGATAGTTTTATATAGTTTTATGTGCACTATTCATTGTCCTTAGCCAAAATATGTCAGAAAAAGACTAGAGTGAATTTCAGATCATGGTCTTTTGGCCTGTAGAATCAATTCTCTCCAAGGCAAGCACACACATACAGCACACACTTGTTAAGGCTTTCCAGGTTTTTCTCAATACTATCTGAAAAAATATCAAGGCCTGGAAGAAATGTGAGAATGACTTTGAGAAACAAAACTGTTTGACTGTAACAGTATCAAGCTTATTATATGGCTCATTGAGTAACTTGGCTCTACCAGGAAACATTGATTTTTTTCTCCTCCTCTCCCCACACTCCTTAATCCACAACATGCAATTGCAGGACAGTTCAGCTAATTCAATGCACGACAGCAACTGTTTATTTTCATACATTTTATGACTCTAGGATAAGGAAAGCTGTTTCAAAGCTGTATTTAACCTAGAATCTTTGGAAAAAAGGATGGATTTCAGTGAATCTGTAGGTGTGTGTTGTGTCTGGGGCAGAGGCTGACATCAAGCTAGACCATTCTTTTCATCTGTCACTACTAGGTTCTTCTAGCATGGGATTGATCCTGCAAGGTCTTTTTATGCTGAATTACATAGGTCTCATTCAGGGAGCTTCCACTGAGGTCCCTGTAGCACTCAGTGGGAGAGATTATTTTGTCAGGAAGTACCGAAATTTCAAAATATTGTCATTAACAACCTAGATCTGTTTTAATATTTGTCAGATAAGAAAAGATTGCCATTGCAGAGCACTTGAGAAGTACAGAACAATTTTGTATCCCAGGTAGAACATCAGGCTCTCTTTGAACTGCCAAAAGCTGGAACGACATACTGATGCTACTATACTGTTTACCCTGCTGTTTTCCGGGCATGTTCCACTACCGTCTCACCTAGACCCTCCTCTTGCACTGCAGGTAGTCCCAGAGAGATCCCCCCAAGCTCTTTTCACATCCATTTCAAGAGAGAGGCATTTTGTACAGAGACAAGGCTTAGAGATACAAATTCAGATCCTCCAATCAAAATTACATGGGTGTGTAGCTGCTGACTGTGAGGATGTTCACGGCACTGCATGCCAGAAACTGCCTAATGTCTTCTTTCCCACCAGACACCACTAACCTGAGTCTCTGTTCTGAAACCAGATGACAATTTTCATTAAATTTGTAGAAATCTAGCACATCAGACACTTCTCTGTGTGTCCAAGTGGAACTGAAATCAGTCTGTGATTTCAAACAGGCTTGTACAGGCAGGGTCTCAGGTGAGCGACAGACAGACAGATAAATTACAAACTCCCTGCTAAACCTAGTTTCCTTTTGAAATCAAGCTGAATAACATGTTTTGAGAGGACTGGCATGTTTCATTTTGGTTTAAATAAATTGAAGAATTTGGTTTAGAAGAAAGATATTGAACAGCTTTTAGACACAAACAGTTGAGAAAGATATGGCTTTCCAACCAGAAAAACAGAGGGTTTTAAGAGGGATGTGATAAAGACCTATCCATTCATTCAGTTGTTACCCTGTTATTGTTGGTTGAGCCTGTCTTCACTCACAGTACAATGACTTCTAACTTACAGCACAAGCAATTAAAAGTCTCCAAGGAATGTTTAATGGTGCCAATGAACCAAACACTTTTAGTCCATGGAAAATTAAAAAAAAAAAAAAAAAAAAACCAAACCAACACCCTGCGAAAATGGGCAGCATTGCCAACCAGAAAATTAACCACTTAGCAGATATCTACATACCCCTTCCCTTCCCCTGTTTTTCTTCTGCCATCTTAGTGCTGCTAAATATCACTCTTGGGATTTCCCAGACCTGTGCCCTGCCAAAGAAAGAGGAAAAAGACTGAGAGAGAAGTATAAAGGAAATGGTAGAATATCCAGGCTATACAAAATCTGCATTAAAATAACTCAATTCCACAGGAGAAAGAGGCAAACTGTTCCTGGTCTCTTAAGGTAAGGTCAGTGCTACAACAGGTTGAAGCAAACAGGGAACTGAGGAGAACAGTATAGAAAAAACTATGGGAAACCTGAAATGGAACAAAGGAGAAGAAAGAAAAGCAGAGAAAAAAATGGCTCAGGTGTATAGGATAAGTCTTCCCATAAATTCCTAAATACCTTAGGACTCTGCAGCAGCAAAACAGGAAAAAATAACCTGGAAGAAGCCCATGACATATGCTGAGCCTAGAAAAGCCACAAAGTGTTTATTTACCACAAAATGCATTCAACTTGTAAAAACCAGACCAAACCAACTACCTCCACACTCTCTGCCTGCCATCTGCACATTGCTTCTAGAATTGACAGCCCTGGCAGAAAGTCAAATGGGTCTCAGAAGAAATTGGTCCTTCCTGGAAACTCCTCCTGGAGCTCCAGAAGGGAGTGATTTGTGATTCTCAGGGCAGGAATGTATTGATCTTCCCTCTCTGATTACTGAGAATTCCTATAATTTAAAAGTGATTTTTTAAGGAGTGATTTGACCTCTCCAAGGAAGCAGACAACACCAATCTTAACATGGGAGTGGCTTATGCTGTAGCAGAGCAAGCAAGGCTCCATCCATGCCCAGCATTTCCCATGCAGACATGGTTGTGAGGATGCTGTCTACCTCTGGGTATGCCTGCTCTGGCTAGCCAGGGCACAGTTTATATTAGGTTCACAGGCTATTCCTGCTTCTGTCACACAAGTTCTGCTACAGACAGCCATGGAGTAATTTTTGCAACTACAACTGTCCAGGCAAATTTTAAGAAGTTAATTAATTCCCAGCATGATTTACTCTACATTTCAGCGAGTGAGACCTTCAGACACAGCACCTCTGCCTGGGAGCTGCTGAGATGTTTTTGACATAAGTCAAGAAAAATCCAGTAAATGATTAGACATAAGACCTCCTAGGGATGCTTGGATATGACTGGAAGTGGCACTGATGACTCAAACAGAAAATGTTTTTCCTCAGTGAGTGAGTGATCATGCACAAAATGACAGTGTCTTCCTTTTGGAGATAGACATCACAGTTCACCACTGCAACTGTGGGAAAGGTGTTAGCTCTGGTACTCCAATCCTCCTTGTGTCTCTGTCCTTCTGTGGGTATTTGTTCCTGGTAGGGGATGGATGAGCCTCCCCCAGCACCATGGAGTGGGCTGTCCAGTGGCTGCCCTGGGAGGCTCTGCCTTAGCTCCTGCAATCTGCCCCAGTTCACAGCCAACCTCAATAAAACTGACTGAAGAAACTGTGTGTTAAAATTCACTTTTCATGTCCCCTGGAAGCTTGTATCTGAGGTATCTGAAGCTTTATTCACTTGAGCTCAGTCAACTAAAACAAGGATATCACCCAGTAGCACACCCATCTTTGGTTTGTGTTCTGCAGACTTCACAGATCCATGAGCTACTTTTAAGGCACCAGTGAAAGGCAACCAAGGGAATGCATTTTAAGCTTTTCAAGCTTGTCTGTGTCCACTGGAAATTTTTGGACTGAGAGTGTGAAGAATTTTGAAAGACAACTCAAGCCCTAAGCCTTCCTAACCATACAACAAAACAGAAATTGTATCTCCATTACTCAATGCTTTGTTTTTATAATATAGATAATACCAGCTAAGGTACTTGTAATTTTTCAAGTATTTGTCATTACAGTGTAAGATTTATTTACAAGTATTTTATTTCTCTAAGAAATACAAGGCAGCAAGCTTAACAAAAGAGCTTATTTTGTATCATGATAAATCCTTTTCTCTAAGTCAAGATTTGAAACAGAACTATGTATTTTTGGAGGGAGGATGGGGGGGTGGGTTGATAATGGACTGTTCAAACTGAGGCTAGAAAAGACCACATCATAGGAGCTATTAGAATTAAACTCTTTTATTGGTTGCCCTATGCAGACCTCAGTCTCCTCTGTGTCCAGAGTGTTTGAGTGTGTGTGCGTGCATGAACATGTGCAGAGCAGCTAGCACAGACCAAGTCTAGCTGTGAGGATTTTAGTCTTCAGCCTCTTGGGACTACAGCAGTAGAAGCGATAGGTCAAAAATAAGACAATAGACCAAAGGTAAGAGAAACATAGAACCATTATTTTTTTGCTTTTATTTCACAGGCGTAAGCCTGAGCGCCTGAGCCACTCATCACTTAGCAATATTAGTTAGCCAATGTTTTTCAGGTGCCATGGTTGAATCAGGGCTTGAAGTACTGGAGTAAAAGCTGGGCAGTGGTAAGGGACATCAGTTTTCAGGAGCCTGTTCCTCAACCAGGGAACACCATGGGCATGAGGCGGGGACAACATACGTTTACTATTACACATAATACTTCCATTTCTTCAGGCTACAACAGTGTTGAAAACAAACCTGATATTTTCCATATGCAGACAAAAACACAGTCTCTTTTCTCAAAAGCTTAGGGCCTAGGAGAAGATTTACAGGCAGGGGAGCAGCAAGTCCTGGCTGAACGTAGTGGAAACTAGAGTGAGCACTCCTCCACCACAGAACTTCCTCTCCTCCTGGAGCAAAGCTGCCACCGCACCTCACCACTTTCCCCTGCTCCCAGACCCGTGTGCCAAAGCTTGGCCTTGCCAGCCAACTGTGGCTGAAACACGGCCCTCAAATGCCACATGGCAGCTTTGATGTGTGCCTCTGGGGAGGACATGGCACCTCCTGTTCACCTTTGTGGCGCTGTGTGCCCCCTCTGCTCCTGCACGAGCTGGTGCTCTAGGTGTGCCTGATGCTGGGACCTATGGCTGCTCTCATGTCCGGGCAGAGGAATTTTCCAAGGTGTGTCAACTGGAGCTTTACCATGCATTTTTCTTAAATGAGGAAGCTCTGACTGTAACAAATAATAATTGTGAAATAAATAATTCATGGTATTTTTTCCTCTAGACTCAGTTGTTGAAATATTTTTTCACAATCTGTTTTTTTATGTGACCAATTTGAAGTAAGAAAACCTGTTCCTAGTTCTGCTGCTGCTCAGCTCCCAGCCTCTTACAGATTTTCCCATCTGAAGCCGATTCCTTCCCCCCACAGTCTAGCAATTCCTTACTGTTATTTTGCATGTGTCAATTAGACCTGATGTTGTAATGAAAAGAAAAGAAGAAACAGATACCTTTATTTAAATGGTTTGGAACCAAAGACATGGGAGAGACGGCTCCTTTTTTTTCAGTATCAGGACACCGAGTCTCACCATCTGACTCAGAAACCCGTTGAGCAGGGGAAGTTTGCAGAGCCTTTAGGATAGGAGCCCTCCCACACTGCATGCACAGATAAATATCTGATCTTATCGTTCATCTGAAAAAAATCTCCAAGGCAAAAGGAAACAGAAATGTGGTTTCTTAGCTAAAGCAGTAACACATCTCATGCTGAAATGCAGTCTCATCCCACTAGAGGGTGGTCTGGTCTCCCTCATGCTACAGCAGAGGTGTGCAGGCAAAGATTTTTCAGAACACTTGAGCCCACTTTATTTAAGAGTCAGCAACATCAAAGTATTCCTGGTCTGAGTTTTTCCAAGCGCTTCATGTCCCATCATCAACATTGAAACCAACCTGTCATTTGAACAAATAAACACAAATAAACCTCTCACTGAAGAGCTGACATTCTACAAATATCAGCATGCTCTGGAGTCTTCCACCAGTGCTACAACTCTGCATGTATGAAAGAGCAAAGTGAGGCTCACTGCTACAGTTAAAGTTCTTGGTTTGCTAAAGTTCTTGGTTTGCTACCACTTTGAAGCCTTCAAAATCTGTTTATGAGGTTTATATTTTCTTCACATCATTTTTACAGAAGGCTGCATTATCACAAGTAAAATAGGACAAATTCTTATGACATAGCCTGTGCTTTTACTGTATATCACAGTGAACCAGAGAAACAGCTTTACCTCAAGAGATGAACTGGAGGCTCTTCCACCAGGTTTAGGAGAGCTGGCAGCTAGTCTCACAACCATCTCTCACATCAGCTAAATGAGATTAATCAGAAACACCTTCCACTGCAAAGTCATCCCTCTCCCTTGTGAGCCATGTCACCTCTGCTACCCTTCCCAGGACACCCTGCTTGTCTCCCTGTCTCCTCTTTCACATGTGCTCCAATGCACAAATCCCCACCTCCAAGCTTTGTAGCACACCCTTCAAAAACCCTTGTCTTGTTCCTCCTTCTGAGATGCATGATGTGATCACCAAGAAAAGGTAATTTCAGCCCTCTTTCTGGTTCTTGTCACTTCTGATGATCAGAAATCATTTAGGACCTTTACATCATGAAACTGATGCTGCATCAGGTATCAACCCAAACACCATAGCATTTAGTCAGAATCCCAAAGATATTTCAGAGAATTTCATCCGATATCTTGGTTCTTACCCCAATTTCTACCTGCATGGGAATCCTCCATTTTATGACAGTGGGAGTAAAGACAAAACACATGGCATAAACTCTGTTCATATACCTATGCAAAAGTTTCTCTGTTAGGACTTTTTGTCCCAAAATGAATTAGGGTTTAGTTCCCTTTTCCTGTGATTAGGTTTTTTTTTTCTTATTGATTCATTTCCCTAAGTCTTGTTTTCCAAGTCTGGTAGTGGGTAAATGAAACACTTTACCTCAAAAAATACGTGGTGGAAGGTATTTTCAGCCACAAAATTTTGCCTTATCTAAGGATGTTTCAATTGGGATGCAGGATCACTGGAAAAATGTGAAGACTGTGAATAAGCCAGAGCACAATTCACATTAATAATATATATACTCATATTTTGAGCGATACGGGAACAAATGTAAAGTAATTAAGTAAAAAAAACATTCTTAATTTGCATGAGTTTGCTTTGTCATCCATTTTAGGAGACATAATTTGCCTATATGGCTTTGTCTGTTTCACATAGTTGAGACAGCAGAAGTGTTAAAAGATTAAAGAATTCATTATTTATCTCATGACATTTGAGTAATATCAAAAGATATCACACAGCTGCCAATGATAATCAAGACTTCCTTCAGCTGTGAGTTTGGATGCAAATCACAACAAAACTGGATGATCTGTTCTGATGCAATATAAGGAATTATTACATCATTCATCTGGTCTATATAAACCAACATGGCAAATAAAGTATTTTCACAAATTTTTTACACTTCAATGTCTTAAACATTATATAGGATGTGGCATATTTGGCTCTTGTACTGGGGAAGGAAGTGATATAGATGGGAAGTGTGACACAAGTCACACAAAAAGATTCAGGCTGTTTGCCTCTGTGGGCCCCTTTTTGGTGACAGCAAAGTTTTGATGGGTGGTGCTGTCTCTGGTAAGTAAGAAAGTGTTCTATACCTGTTAGGATTCACGAGTAGACCTGTCCTCCAAATTGGCTCCAACATCTGGATAACACTTTTAATGGGCTTGGGAAGAACATTTGGTCCTCATCTAAAACACTGCAAACACTATCATGATGTGGACTGTGAAATTTTAAGTTAAGACTACTTAAGTTTTGGTTATACTCTGAGATTAAAAAAAAAAAAGCAAGCAGCTCTCTAAATAATGTAAAAATGCAAGAAGACCAGCACCCTTTAACAGGCACCTCTACAGCAGGTAAAACAGCAGGTTTTCTTTTATAACAGAACTCAGCAAGCATGAAACCAGTGTCTTTGGGTTTTGCTCCCTATGGGAAGGGAAGGGAAGGGATCATAAAATATTTCCAAATGTAGCTAAAAATAGCAAGGCTGTCCCTTAAATGCTGTGTTCCAGAATCCAGGGCTCTGCATTGCCATTCTTCTGTAACCCAAATTAATTAGGTATTGACTTGTTTTTTCATTCAATTAAAGTATAATTAAATGGCAGTGGTCTGCCTCTGAAAAGCAGATGAAAAGGTTCTGGTAAGAATCTCTAGGTTAATCCAGCTGCTTAAAATGTGTGTTGTATTTGACCATTTGCCAAGATACTCTGTGAATACATGAGCCAGCTGGCACGGGGAGGGCTGGTGGGAGCTTGTCAGCTGTTCAGGACAATGGCTGCAGCTTTTTTAACCAAATCAGGTTTATAAATACCTAAAAACGAGACACCCTAGCTTGGCAGCTCAGGAATTATGGCAGAAATGAAACCCTAAGATTTTTTTTCTCTTAAAATAAGAGTTTTGACTCATGTTCTGTGAACTTCTGAACCAAGTCATTTATCTGGATTACTGTTAAATATCTGGCAAAAAGACACAATGCATCAAAGCCTTATTTTTGCAATGATGGAGCCCAAGTTTGCTATTCTGACAAATAAAAATATTCAGGAGGAAAAAGCTGTGTTAATATGAGGAATGAAGTTGCATCACCAGCTGCTCTCTGAACCAGGCAGGACTCCAGCCTTGGTCCTGCTTTCAGGGCACCCCCCCTTGCTCCGGAAGGATGCATGGGTGCTCTTTCAGCCAAAGTGTGAGCCACAAGCACGCCCTGGTGAGCGGCCACTCCCACACATCCTGCTGCTGGCTCCTGCTTCTCTTGGGAATAATTGCTGATCAGCCCAAGTCAGAGCTTTGTGAGCAAACCTTCAATGCGCTGTTTCCCACTAAGTATTTTAGACAGAAAAAATAGCCAACGACCCTGGAATTTTAAAAAAAGCCTCTTGTATTCCCTGTGTTTTCACAGTGGGGTGAAACGAAATGTTACAGACAGGAATGATTTCTGGAGCACAGAGGCAGTGGCCAGGAGCCGAGTATCTCTCTAAAAGCTGGGCTTGGGTGCGTGCGTGTGGAGGCCGGGGTGTCTGCACGCCAGGTGTCAATATGAAACTTGCCATGCTAACAAGAGGCTTGCAACAGGCTGTTACTTTGATTTTTTCCACCTGGTGCTTGGTGTAGCAATATGTCTGCCTTACCATGTGAGTTATCTGAGAAGCTGTCAAAAGGCAGGGAAGATATGGGAAGTTTTTAAAAACCTGGCCGAGCCTGCCTTCTCAACAGTAACACTTTATGACACTTTTATTTTCATCCCAAACTTTGGATGCTTTATTCTCCAGCGCCCAGAGATGCTTCGGCTGTGTGCTCTGTGAAGCGTCCTGGTGCTCTGTCCAGGGATACTCCTCAGCTTCCAGGCCCCTACACAAAAGTACAGAATGACCTTTCTGATCATGCAGAAAAACAAAAAAGTAAAATGTAAATATCTCCATAAGCATTTGGAAAATGAGGAAAAGCATATCTCGGTAATACACTTTAGAAAGCTTCCTGTGCATATGTGGATCTCTCCATACCCTCCACTTCTGCTGAGATGTGGCTTTTGGAGGTCCCAGTAAACAGGAAAACGTGAAGTACAAATACTGGTTAGGGAATTAACATGAAGGGGATAAAACTGAAGCCAAAAAGGAAATGAAGGAAAGCTGACAAGAGACAGAAATTTAATTTCAACACCTTTTGCACTTGCAGGGGAACTCACATGTCTGCAATCCTGACTGCTCATCCAGCAAGTGTGCATAGGAAAAGGTTTTCCCCAGCTGTACCAGCCTCACTTTCTTCATTCCCATTGAGCTGCAGACCTGTACAGCATTACTACTCTGTGTGTTTCAGAGACTTTTCCTGAGGATGTAGGACAGTTGCTCTTCTTTTCTTAATGGACAGAACTGGGGTTTTTTTCTATCGGTGGATTATTCCATTTCTTTATTCGGGACAGAGACTGGAAGACAGTCTAGGAAGAAGGAAGCAGTTTAATACTCCTTTTTCTCCCCTCTATCCAAATCCACTGCATTTGCTATATGCTGTATTCTGATTACAGAGCCACTTGGTGGTTTCCATGATCCTTAGCAAAAGTAATTTGGGAGTCCCAGAAACATTGGTGACATTTAGCTTTTTCCTAGGAGCACTATAATCCGTCAGTGAGAACACTTCTCAGAGACAGAATTCCAAGCAGCCAGGCTTGACCAGGGTTGTGTGGGCATCTGATGGCCTCTGAAGTTACCACAACTTGGTTTAGCTCCCTCAATAATCTCATATCTCTCTCCTCCTGCATCCAGGAGCACAGTCCTATGCAGGTCCTGGCCGTTCTCACCATCCCACACCACTCAGGGTGCAAGATATATGGACATGATGGGATTCATTTGGCAAATATCTCCAGGCTGCTAAGTGATAGCACAATGACAGGGTCAGGAGTCCCACACCTAGATCCATCCATGGAGATCTGGTAACCCAGAAATTCAGGACTTTCTCTTGTGCACTTGAAAATCTGCATCTGTGTCTCCAGCTCTCATCTCCTGCCTCTTCAGAAGGAGCCAGACATCCAGGGAGACCCTAAGGCTTTCACTGGGTCCAGAGAACTTTGGCTCAGGAAAGATGTGAGAGCATAGAACAGAGGCAGAGAATGAGAAAAGACAAGAAAATGGGGGTTAGTTAGTTTCAATCAATTTATTTTTTTTCAAGTAAATTTCCCAGCAGTCAGAAACATTTTGCAGCACAATTTTCTGCACGAGTTGAACTTTAGTCCAACTCATGTGATGATACAAACAACTTAAAATATATTAATACTATGGGAAACATAATGCTGTCTGTTAAAGATGTTCCTCAAATTATTATTTATTTTCAATGATTTGTCATTTATGAAAGACACCAAATCAATTACATTCCACTTATATTATTTTTAAAAAATATATTTTATGACAGTAATGTCAAGCTCAAATGAAGAGCAAAGGAAAAACAGGGAGCAAAATTCCCCTCTGCTCCAATTAGTGGAAAAAAATAATGTAAGACAGTGGAAAGAGAAGTAGCTCAAATACCTGATGAAAGAGCTGGAGGATGTAAAAAAGGTTAATGGCAAAAATAGTATGGGGTAGTATAGACAAGGTGGGAGTAAAGCCATAAGAGATTTATTTCTGCTCTGTCTCTGTGTTTGTTATAGTGTCCCAGGGAGATCAACCCCTTCTCTCAGTGCCTTGTGCTCCTGGGGGCTGGGACTTGGCTGCTGAGCCCAATATCGAGGCGACTCAGGAGCTGATTTAAGGGCATGGCTCTTACTGAGACCTCCTGCCCTGGACCAGCCATTCACCTCAGAATGGCCACCACCATGAAAGTTATTTACAGGGTGGTTGCAGGAGGACATTCCTTCTAGATCTGAGTCTCAGAAGTCGAGTGAAACCCACAAACTTTGAATAGTCAGGGGCTGACCTTGGAGGGAGCCGACAGAGGAAAATAATCGGAGTTGCTGCAGTAATGGATGGACAGCCATTAATTTGAAACAAACCACATTGTTTCTTTTACTCAGCATAGGTAATGAAATAATGAAAGGAACCCACAAGTTTTCAAAACAGCAACATTAGATGGATTTCCACTGTCATAAGATCAAAGCAAGAAGCTTTGTTAGTTATAGTCAGACAGTATCAGACTAGGAAACACTCCACCAGCCTAGCAGAACTGAGTCAGTCCCTCAACCCACCCCTGCCTCCTGCAGCTCATTCAGGCAAAAAAAACACACACAGGGACTGTATTTGCATCCTCTTCCTCTCTTGATCCATCATCTTCTCCCTCAGAGTAAACTATGCAACACCCTTTTTTTTCCCCAGAAATCAGCACTTTTCCCTCCTTATTTGATCAATGTAGAAGGAAGCAGCAGTGAAGTTTCTGGTAATCTCTGCACCTCACACTTCATGATTCATTCAGGCACCATCTGAAATCTGTGTTTTTGGAAGCACATATAGCTTGCACTGTTTCTAACTTCAGCTTAGATTCATATCTGTTGGTCAATATTCTTCCGTAGTAGGCCATGCAAAAAATTATTTGGAAAAATCCAGAGCCTGCTTTCTTACAGTCAAGGTCCTTTGGGAATTCACATCTGAAACACACATAAAGTGAGTGATACACAGTTAATGAACTATTCTCAATTTTGACAGTCAGGTTCTGCCACACCATCAGTTTCCCATGTACAAATGACCCTCAGCTGCAGCTCTCAAAGTGCTTCACGCTTTCAGGTTTTAAGCAGAAAAACAGTGGTGGTTTGGGACTGTTATGGAAACAGATGATTTACATTGGAATTGAGTCTGCCCAAGGTTCCTCTTAGTTTCAGTGTAATATAGCCACTTTGGTTTCCTTCTTCTCATCTTCTCATCTTCCACATTAATCTCTTCAGATTACCTTCCTTTCTGATGTTTTCTGCTCTTTTATCTCTGAAGTCCCATCCCGTTTATTTGCACAGATTCTATTAAAAAATCCTATGGCACATGGCTTTGAGTGTTGAGGTAGAGGAGACACACTGTGTGAATCAGAAACTTTGTAGGTCACAATGCCCCCATGATGCAGTCACATGATGATGGGATTTGGTCACCAATTCATAATTAGCATTTGAAGTATATAATTAAATCTGAGAGATATAACCTTCACAAGGCCAAAAGAGACAATCCCTTACTTCCCAGGAACATGAGGTACAGTATTGGAAAACAGGAAGGGAACACTTGTCGGCAACTATTATAAACATTATACATTCTCAAAAGAGTAGAAGAAGTACAAAGGACCAAATTTTAAGTAAATTTTAATCCAAGAAGATTAATGCATGCTTTTATTATCATTTTACTGAACAATTTATTCTGAAGCCTTTAGATTCCATCCACCTTTATTTTTCCCACAGTAGGCAAGCACAAACTGCAAATGCTGAGTCAGTGTGAGTCTGAGCCCCGCAGGACCCACTGGCCAGATCCCAGCAGGTGAAACGAAACAACACCCTGTCAAGCACTCAGTAGGAATCCTTCCAGGATATCACCTGGTTAATGCAGTAAAAACTAAACCAGGCAGCCAGAAAAGATGCACATTTGGAATCAAATCTCACTGCTATGGTGGAACTTACAAAGGCAAGAGGAAATTAAAGATGTACAATCTGTTTTACATGGGTATGGAGGACAATCTGAAAAGCACTAGTTTTCAGAATCCAAAGAGCAGGCAAATATTTACCTGGAATGTAAGATACAAAGAGAGGACAGGGAAATGCAGGTGTCCAGAAACTGTCCATACTGCTGCAACCTTTTCATGAACATTTGGTAGGAAACCCTGACATGACAGTGTAAAATGTACTGAGATTACTGCTATACCACAGCCCATTTCCAACTTAAGCTAAGAGAAACTGTAAGCATTAAATTTTTGTTGGAAAGACATGTTAGTCTGTCCTGAAAAACTAAACTGGAGATTAATTTGTTTATTTCTAACTAGCTAATAAACTAGTGTTTTTGAACCCAGAAAAGGAAGAACACTGAGCAGGAAGTGTAGAGAGTGGAAGGCAGGTGTGGCATTGCCTGTTGCAGTGAGGAGGAGGTTGCTGGGTTTTTTTCTTTGATTATTTTTGCAGTTGTGTTCCTTTTTTTTAACAGACTTCTCTAGGAAAATGGATTGGATGCTCACATGCATTGTCTGGGACGGTGCTGCCAATTCCCAGAATGAATTTACAGTTGCTGTAGAAAATGTAACATCTGCCACACGTGGATCCATTAAGACAGTCCCTTCAAAACTAGTGCTGCCAGATGAATGCATTTTATGATTATAAAGCGGAAGAGCAAGCTATTTTACGTGGCCACTAATTGTCAGTGGTTTCCTTATGTTTCCCAGACATTCTCAAAGATAGTGGGAAATGGTTTCTTCACATATGGATGTCTAAGTTTTTCATTCACAGTTCCTTTCACTGTGGGAAGAGCAATCATGATCTTGAAAAACTTCATGAACTGCAACTTTGCAAAGACTACTCAAAGAAACTTTATAAACAATTTTTATTTTTTGTTTTTTTCTTCAGGAATTTCACAATATTTCAAAATCTTGTAGGCCATTTAATGAGAATTATGCATAGCTATCACTATAAGTAATATTTTGAAATAAAATGTTTTTCCAAACATGAGAATGGATTTTTTGTTGTTGTTTAAAATGTCAAAATTTAACATTTAGATAATTTTTAAAAATATAAAATGTTTTCTTTGCTCTTGAACATCACAGATGTTTCCCATCCATTGCTTCTGTACTGATGAATTGCTTTTTTCAGATAAAGAATGCTTAGCTTCAGAATTCCCAGTCATCTTAGAACTAAATTTATCATATCATTGCACCACTGCCAGAATAGTTGAAGGTGCACAGCTTTCAGCATCATTCTGTCCCAAGGTGCCCTATAAGGACATTTCATTTTCTCTTATTCTCCACCTTGAAATCTCTTTGTAATCACATTGATACCTCTGCATCAGAGGAGAGAGATCTCTTAGGACTTCCAAGAACCATGCAGATGGCCTTAAGTTAAAGGCAGAAAAAGCAAACAGCAAGCACTGCATCAGGTTTTCTTGTATCTTGCAAGCAGCTTGTTTTAAAGGACATTAAGCCATGGCATCACAGATAGAGGGACTGTGGAAAGGTACAAAGAGGTCAAACAAGGTCATTAATATGATCTTCTGCTATGCCTCCAACATCCCCATGAAGCGGGTGAGCTGCTGTACAATTACGTCACTAGAGAAACACCCAAACCCTACCTTGTGAACTCTGTGCCAAAATACTAGACCTGCAAAATACCCTTTCCAGAGTGCAGCAGTTTCCAGGGGTCTCATAATCTTCCAGGGGTCTCTCTTTTCCTCCTTCCCTCTGCTTTTCTCCTAAAACCTCAGCATCCTTAGCTTCTGAGTAAGAGATGCTGCATGGCTGCTGCAGTGGGGTAAGCCAGAGCCATGACCTGGGAAGCCAGGAAAGGCTGAATTTTGAATGTTGAACCAAAGTCACTCATTGATCTCCCTGCCCTGCTTTGGCCATGTGCTTGACTGTGTTGCTGTAGCACAGGCACAAGGCTGCTCTGTCAGTCTGGCTGCTGCAGCTCATCCTCTACTGGTTCTGTCAAGCGTGACTGATACCACAGTGTTCACTGACAAGAAAGGCATGAGACTCTGGTGAGCTTTGATTTTTGAAATCCTGTGAGAAGCAGGAGAGTTGAGCTGACATGCCGGTGCCAGACTGAATTTCCCAGAGGAGGTGTGCCTGGACTTGCCTAAACATCAGTACCTTCCTGACTGTTGCTGCAGCCCATCAAAAAAGGTTCAAATATCTGAAGTCTCAGCATTCAGCAAGTTGGGATGAGGTCTTACCACAAAACACTGATTTAAACAGTACAAGTGTTGCATTGAAAGAGCTTAACACGGGAAAGGAAACCCAAATCGTTCCAGTGTTACGGACAGAAAAGGAAATATGTTTTCACCAATCTTGCTCTATGTTTTTCTTTTGCCTCAAACTTCATTTCTGTGCCGCTTCAGTCTCAGGCAATTGTAGCCCATTTGTTACCAGCTGATTTCCCCTGTACTTGCTGAGAAGGTCTGCATTATCTTGGTAGTGAGTGATGGAGAAGAGTGACCAGTGAAGACACAGCTCACTGCTTCAGTCTGCACTGACTGTCCAGCTCATCTCATCACCTCCTGCAGATGCTGAGCAGGTTATGAGGGATAGAAGTGATGGTGTTCCCTGTCCCTATACGCTGTATATGCTCTGGCCTTACACACCAAGAGAACTGACTTGAAACAGCAGTACTTTGTGCTAAGCCTCCTCACCTTCCTCCCTGCCTATGGCCAGGCAGCCTTCCTACCCTCTTGCCTCACTGCTTCCTACCTCATCCTCCCTCCCACAGCTTTATAGACTTCCTGGATCAGTAGTCTTTCTTCTACCTGCAGAACCACGCCCTTCTACCTCTCAGTTAGGTCATTGCTGCAACAAAGCCCGGAGCCAGCAAAACTAACTTCTTTTTTTTTTTCCTTTTTTTTCTTCTTTTTTTTTTTTTTCCTTTTTTTTTTCTTTTGGTGGATGTTTATATTAAATACAACCTGCCCAGACACAATCTCTTCTTATTGAGGCTAAAAAAACGGAACATATCCAACACTTCTGGGCCAAGCCATTCTGAAGGCAGGCAACCCCCCCCACCCCCCGAAAAGTTAAGAAAATATTTCAGAAAGGAAGGGTGACATATTTTGACACACCATGCATTCTGCTCCAATAGATCAGTCATCCAGGGGAAAAACTCTGCAACTGTGTATAGCAAAGCAGACAAAACTTCAGAAGATACGGCTTGTTGGGGTGATTGTTTAAGGCAGAGACGGAACTGGAAGACAAGTTTGAGTCGAACTATGTAGCCTCTACTGCTGTTTCATAAAACTGCAAGTTTTGGCAACAGAAGCTATCGGAGGAGAGGGACTAAATGATCTCCAAGTGAAGTAACTAAGAAAACATGTGGTTTTATTTTCAAAGGACAGCTGAGATTGGGTCAGCTGGTTGTGATAAAGGAGATTTCACTGTTTCTGAACTGATATATAAGGAAGGATTATGAGGTGTTCCAAAAGTCAATGCAAAAATAACTTAGTAATTCTGAGTTCCTTTGGTATTTGTTGTAATAATATTTGTTACTGGAAATTTATTTGGTACAAAATATAAATATTAGCTATCATGACTCCTTTGGTATTCAGCACTGTAAAATTAATGTGCTGGGGTTTGGGGGGTTTTTTTGCACAGTAAACTGCACTGCTTTTGAGCAGTGAGAACACCGTGAAACAGGAGGATTAAGAGCTCACTGGGGGACCATCAAGTTTTGTACCATCACAGTTATTTCTTCAGGTTATCATGACTATATAAATATATTATAGCATGGGAGGAATCTCAGAGTGAGCTCAGAAGGAACCCAGCCCACTCTTACCAGATTGTTCCAATGCTAATTTACAGCCCAGACTTCAGGGGCTTGTTGTTCTTTTTGATAATGTGTAGGTTATGTTCTAGAGCGATAGCCACTCTGAGGGGAAAAAAACCTGTTTTCTCGACCTGGGCTAAATCTGTTTTATTACCCCATAGTTACCTCTTTAAATTGGATCCTACTTTCTCTACTGTTTACTTCTTAAGTTTTCTCTCTCCTGCTTCTTTTCCCTCCACTATTGTCTTTTTTTGAACACTAAATTCCTGAACAATAACCCATTTTTCAGAGCAGTAGCCTAGAAATCATAGATGTGTACCGGGATATAAAATGAATGCACAGAGGTGCTGCTACTCAAAAATTTCAGGAATTTCTGCTCTGGTGCAGCTTTCTAAAACCACTGCCTACCCACTGTCTACTTGCCTTCTAGTCCACATGTGAAACCTCCATTTTCACTGGCAATGTATAAGACTGCAGCTTGATTTCATGCCACATCTTCTAAGAATTGCTCTTTTTTTTCTTTTTTTTTTCTTTTTTTTTCTTTTTTTTTTTTTTTTTTTTTTTTTTTTTTTTTTTTTTTTAACAGGGAACACCATCTTTTCAGAGATAACCTCCTGTTTTGCCTCTGTCTCTGCTTTCCAGCATCTCTGAGATGGAGTCTTCCCTTGTTCCATTGGGTAAACCAGCAGGCTGAAAGTGTTTCTCTGCAGTACGGGATCTTTCTTCCCTCTTAGACATGTAGCTTTTATTGTTTTAATGCATAAAGAGGGCAGTTCTGGGCATTTCTTCCAGACTTATCATTAGACACTGCCGTGAATCTCACTAGCTCTTTGTTTCTCTGGATCCCTTTCTTTCTGTGTCCCCTCTGTGCATGTCATTGTGAGCCTGCAGGTTTCAGTGGGTCTCTACAAAGGTGCAAAGACAGTGAACACCCCAAAAGCTCTGACTAGAAAGGCTAGCCTCTGAGAAAAAAAAACAACAACACCATGAAATGCCTCACTTTGCTTCTTACTCATCACAATATATCTTTTCTCAACTACGGGATCATCAGGAAGGTGATACCAAAGCATAAAAGACAATCTTAAAGCATGTCAGAATACGCGATGGTGATGGAGCTTTTTTGACAGTGGGATTCTGACCTTGAAAAAACACCCCAATGTTTGAAATTATGGAAGGCTGATCCTGTGTGAAGCATCATCCATCCCCATAATTAGACCCATGAAAGACTGAGCAGTCTAATGCTCTCTGTGCATCCTATCAAGGGGTGAAAACCAAAAATCCGAGACCATCAGAGAAAATAAGAGGAGAATTTTTCAACACAATGCAAATGAAAAACCTCAGGAAATGTAATTGTATGCCATCTTAATAAAGTGCTAAATTGTGACTACAAATGAGGGTCTATTCACCCAGAGGCATTAATTTTCAAACTGAAGAAAAGGAAGTAAAAGGAAAAAAAAAACCCCAGAAGTAATAATCTTTGTTGCTTTATCAGTAAAATCCAGCTGAAGAACTCACTGTTTGT
Organism: Hirundo rustica; assembly: GCF_015227805.2. NCBI lineage: Eukaryota > Metazoa > Chordata > Aves > Passeriformes > Hirundinidae > Hirundo > Hirundo rustica. The sequence goes on along the minus strand of NC_053451.1, from coordinate 45,891,994 downwards.
AGTAGCTAAATATTTGGATTTTACATGAGCTACAGGAAATGAAACAAGTCCCCTGAAAAGATTAACTATCCATTTTCTAGGGTTGATGAGTTGACAGCTCCACAGTGTTTCCCAGATCAGGTTAGAGGCAGCACAATAGTACCTTATTGAGGAGGAAGTACCACGAGCTAATGAGAGAAAATTGAAAAGTTGCTATAGTGTGTCACAAAGGAGGATTCTGTTAGACATTTCTCTTAATACAAACAAATGCACCTGCAATCTACCCTGGAATTTAAGAAAAATTCCCCCTCCTCCTCCACTTTCTTCATAGCATGTATTTGTTGAAAAGATGTGTTTAGGGGTATTGAAGTATGGGGATTGTTTGTAATTTAGTCACAATTCAATTTTTAAAAGAAAAAATACAAGTCAATGTATGAGACAAGTAAAATGTGACTTAAAGCATTTCCTTAAAATATTATCCTAAAATGGTATGTTTCTTTAGAAATAAAAAAAACCCTTGACAACAAAGGCCTTGCAATTTCAATAGTATTCAGGCATGTCAATTGATCTACTGTTGTTTGTTTTGAGCCACCCTTTAAATTATGATGTAGTGCAGAGTGGAAATCAGTTTACAATACCAAGGCTTTACTGGGTAGAAAGGTACAATAAAGGTTCCCAGAAATGCCATCCTGAATTCTCAGAAAAGTGAGTATAATAAGTAAGCCTTATCCTGTGAAATGCTATTTAAAGACTTATTTCTGCCTCTACACATTTATTTGCCAGGAGATAAGGAAAAACAGTGGTTTCCAAGATCATGGTGGTTGTATTTGTAATTTGAACATTTGCGTTTTTCAATGGTGACTGTAGCTGATGGTCAGCAGGCAGCCCCAGTGGTCAGGCAGTGATTTAATGCACAAATTGAGCCCTCCCAGAATCAGTTGGAGCCTTTCCTAATGAATTTTTTCTTCCTTGTTTGTCAATAGTGCAGCAGCAAGAAACAACAAATCTGTGTTTGTTTTGTTAGGTGTTCATAGCTCCAAATCTGGAAGATTTCAAAAAATTCTCAAGTGATTCATCTCAAGAGAAGAAATCAGCAAGAGGAAGAAAGAATATCACTCTCTCCAGAAAATTTCTATCCACACTCATTCTCAATCCAATATGGTGTTTGTGAGTTTGGAGCAAATTTGTCTGTGCCTGGAATAATTCATGGCACCACTAACTTTCCCAAATTTTCTCATTTTGCAAATAGCTTCCAATTTTGGGTCCCAGTCCAGCTGTGATCAGCAGCTGAGCAGGTCTTCAGTGTTATATGGACTTTCCGCAACAAGGAGGGCCTCACAACCAAAACCAGACTGTGAACGAAAGCTTTGAGGTAGTTAAAACAATGGCAAAAGCAGCACTTGGATGTAGAATATCTTCCTGCAGGCAACCGTGTGGCTAAAATTTGGCTACACAAAGGAAGGCAATAATAAAAGAGCACAGTGATGTACCACTTATGGTTTGGGAGCTGGCAGGCTAATGCCTTTGGTAACATTTGCTGTTCACTGTGTAGGAAATGTGCCATGCAAGCAGCTTCGAACCAAATGGGACATTCACAATCAAGTGTGTCATTGAAGGGCCTTCCCAGCCTCTTTTCCATCATAGTGAAAACTGCACCACTTTCCACTACCCAGCAATGACTGGCCACAATGAGGGAGAAGTCTCTCCAATGTTTACGTGGGAAGAAAAGTATGACCAAAAGATCTTCAGCCACAGAGACACAGCTGAATGCAAACCTCCAAAATGCTTCCTCTGTTGTCCATTCACCTTCTGTTATATCTGTCTCCCACGACAGGTGGGGAATCTAGTGAATGTTGGCATGACATCCTCAGGGCATGACTGCAGTGCAGTCATAGAGGGCCATTTCAATGATTTATCTCTGAATATGTTTCTGAGACACGTGCCACATGTCACAGCAAATTACATTGGTGTGAAGGAGGCTTCCAAACATAGTTCCTTAAATGTTATGGCACTGGTCCAATTTTACTTAAGTTATTGTGGTATTAAACAGAAGTAAAGCAGTTCTTCTGAGAACTATAACTGCTCTGCAGTTAAGCAGTGACCTGCCCAGCTACAGTGCAGTGACCATCAAAAAGATCCTTCACAGTTATATCGGCTTGATATTCATGTGCAACACATTTTCTCTTTTTTTCAACGCCAATGGTGCTAAACATGAAGGTTTGTTCCTTTTTAGAGATGAGGAAGTATTTACAAACTTTTTCAAAGAAATGTGAGGATTAAAACCAAATATTGTCATTTCAAGAGCAAGTTCTCCTGCAGTTCATACTAGCATACTTATTTTTAACAGAGCAGAAAAGTTTTTAAATGACAGTAAATGACATAACAAATAAAAAATGCAATTTTTGAATGCAACTGGTAACAGACTCACTGCTGAATTTAAGGTCTGCTAGATATGTTTACTATAGAAATTTGAATATATTTTTCTTCACTGTCTGGCTACGAAACCAAAGTCAGCTGCCAAAATCCAGGGCCGTATTTCACAAGGGCCTTGATGTACCCTGCAGATTTGTGCCTCTAACCCTTTGCATACTCCCTTTCTGGTGCCAAAGTACGTGTACATTCAAAATTCAGAGTAAGAAATTTCATTTTTATGCAGTGTGGCACTGATTCAGTAAAACATGTACATGCATGTTTAAACCTCAGCAGCCTCGTTGGGGTTTAATGCAGCAAAGCCAGACCAGCTTTTCCCAGTGACCCTGGCCACCAGGGCATCTACTGTAGGTCATTATCATGCTTTTCTCCTTTACAGATTATGGTGCAGACCTTTGCTCTTGATATCCAACACTCTTGGATAATTCATGAATAGTGTCCAGTGGCTGCAGAGGGGAATATTAATGAGAGACGGATCTGGTCCATCAGCAAGCATGTAGATTTTCTGTGCTTAATGAAGCAGCCTTCCTGATTTTGAAGCTTTTACCCTTTTCAATTGTAATGCACCCAAAACCTTAAGGCTAAAAGAGATGAAAACAGTTGGAATCTGCCTCTGAAAATTTGGCTCTAAACCTATATCTCCTTGTGATTTCTCCACCAGGGAAGCAGAAGAACAGTTAGGGCTCAATACTTTAGAGCAGAACTGCTGTGGTGATAAATCAGATACTGATCTGAGGGTATGAGGTAAGCCCAATTACAACAGCAGTGGAGCTGCCTCCCACTGGTGGCTTTAGGTCAACATTTTGGGCTAATCACCTTAGCTGGGTAAGTGCTCATAAATCAAGAGTTGCCGGGAAATTGTCTGTTTTTCTCTTTACGGGGCTGAGATGCTCAGGGAATCCTGTCTGCTCTTCAGAGGAGCTTCCCACTGCAGAGTGGGAGGTGCTGTGGGGATGGTAAGAACCAGGGACTTCTCACAGGCAAAAAGTACAAGGTAGCAGCTGTAACAATACTTCTAAAAGGAGGCCATGGAAAACAGCATTGCTTCTGGTCTAACTGTAGCTGGACTCTGAAGCCAGGGCTTCTCCCTCACCCTTCCTTCACAGGGCAATGAAAGGGCTCTCTGCAGGCAGAGATAAGAAGAGGGGAAGAACTGATCCTTTTGGAAGACCCTTCACACTGTTCTCCCATGATGGCTCTGTACAAGCGGATTTCACAGAATTCACAGAATTATTTGTGCAGTCCAATCAACTGCTCTTCTCCATCTTCCCCACCACAATGACCACTGTCGTAGTGTCCCCAAAACTGGTGGGGAGACAGGAAGCCCAGCTGCAGGTGGTCCCTGCATTCCTGCAGAGACCGTAATGACAGTTCCAGATGTCCTGAAACAAGAACCATTTCACTCCTTCCTTTGTCTCCAGTAACAAATGACAGGACAAAAGGGAAGAGACTCAAGTTGCATGATTTAGATTTTAGGGAATATTTCTTCACTGGAAGGGTTGCCATTGGAACAGGCTGCCCAGGGAAGTGGAGGAGTGACCCTTCCTGGTGGTATTTAAAAGACATGTAGACGAGGCACTTAGGGACATGATTTAGCAGTGGGTTTAACACTGTTACATTTACGCTCAGATTCAAGGATCTTAAGGACCCTTCCCAGCCTAAAAATTCTTATGGCTCTGTTCACAGCACTGGGAACACACCTTATGAGGTCTTGTAAGAGGAGCTAGAAACACAAGAGATAATTACACTGGTTTTTGCAAAGATTTGTTTTCTTGTCAGGCATATGTGAACACAATCCACAAAACTGTGTTTATAAATAGACAATATATAAGTAGTATAACATGGTGTAGTTTTATTTTAAATCCTGAAGGTTGACCATTATTGAAACAGTGTACAAAAGAGAGGGCAACAGGGATACAGAGCAGTTTTTGGAGAATTATTATTTTATGCCTCATTAAGTGAAACTGTGGATCTCTGATTTCTAAAATGAGCCAGCCTTAGGAGTCCAAGTAGGGGACAGTCATTCCCTATACTTAACTGTGCAAGAACTGGGACACCCAGCAAAATTACTGAGAACCTGTTTCAAAACACAAAAAAGAGACTTCTTTCTAACACACAGCATAATTCAGCCCAAGGGTTCATTGCCATAGGATACTGCAGAGGCCAAAAGCATCAATGGATACAAAAAAAAAAAAAAAAAAAAAAAAAAAAAAAAAAAAAAAAAAAAAAAAAAAATTAGTCAAATTTATGGACTATGGGTCCACTGGTGACTATTAAAAACAATGGTGCAGATGCAATGTCTGGCATTAGGAAGTCCCCAAACTAATGTCTGCTGAAAACAGACATTAGGTTAAACAGATGTGTCTTCACAGCTCACGGCACTTCCCACGTTTCTCCCAGAGCAGGGAACTGGAGTTGCCTCATTTCAAGCCTCTATTTGTTTTCAAGTAAGCTCTTAAGCCACACTCAACTCGCAAGTGTCTGACTACCTGCCAGTCAAGCATTTAGCAACAACGTTAGCATGTGTCACTAACACTTGGACTTTCTTTGGTGAAGTGTTTTGGAATGCTTTCAGATTTTTTTTTTCTTCTTAACCCTAGAGACAACTTTTCTTGTTCTAGATATCAGCTGTCCCCTTGTTTCTGGCAGAAAACTCTTTCTACCATATTTTCATGATATCCTGCAAGCTGCAGTTTCCTCACTCATATGTTGTCTGTTGTCAGAGCTGCACTGATTATCAGTTATGATTGAAAAAAGCTGCTCCAAACTTCTGGTGATCTGAATTTACTTTAAAATTAAAATTAATTTGAGCTGCTCTTAGCTTGACTTCTTCAAACATTAAATAAACCACATTGTGTCTGAGCTGCTACAACTTGGTACAGCCCTGCTTATCTGCTGTGCTCCTTGCATTCCTGACCATAGAAACCTGGCTTCTTCCTGGTCTGCCACATCAGTGAAGACGATTCAGAGAGATCTGCTAAGGGCATTAGTACAAGAGTTTGCAGTTTATATTGGGATGAAGGCATCAAGACCCATTCTGAGGCCATCCAAGCCTCAAAACCTAGCTGTTAGTTCAGATAGAATTGATTATTAGTCCATCTATTCTCAGTTCTCATCCTTCCAGAAATGCATACACGGCAGATAATCTGAAGCTTACTCAAAAGCATTAAATACATTAAATTTGGTGATTGCACACCAAATCTACTTTTAACAGTGGTAGAACACAGAAAGTGCATAAAAAATAAACTCTAATATATCAGAATTCTTCTAATTAACAGAGAAATCCAACAGAAAAGGAGTATTTTCAGCATAGGCCAAAGGAAGGTATTTCCTTTCAGAGACATCTCCATTCACCTCTGTGCTTAAGCCATGTGAACATCATTTAGTAAATGCTCCAGATGAAGAGAAACGTGTAGTTGAAAGACTCCACCATTCAGGTGCTGTATTTGAGGGTGATTTTTGAATCTATTACAGATAGAAAATTAGGAACGGAACTTCTGCATGAGGCTTTCAGGCACAGACGAAAAGCAACATGAAGACAATAATCCTCAAGCCTGTGAGCAATACTGATACCATGGGGTATGGTGATTAGAACTGAGTATTTCAGGCTAAATAAGTCAGGCACAATGTGTGCTAAACCCAGCTCCAGAGTTAAATCATCCACCCAGAGCTCAAGTATTTCTCCCCAGTGCTTCTCTGCATGAGGAAGGTCAGCGCTGCTCATCTGTGGGCTTTGAAAATGCTGCACAAGCTGTAGCAGAAACTGTGTTCAAAACACTGCCGTGGGATATTTATAGCTCAAGATACTCCACTAAATAGTGTTGTAGCATTACCAATCTGGGAAGCAGAATGACACAGTCAGCAAAGGAGGCCAATTTATCACACGCTTCCTGGGCACCTTTGGATGGACCAATGGCCCCTCAGGAGGTTACTGCTTCTCTCCACTGAAGTGGTGAGCCTGAGGGTGAGGTTAGAAATCTAACATATGAATGACTACAGCTGGTGAAGCAGATGTAATCCTAACAACTTAACCCCATTCCCAGTGATGTGAACTGGAGTTATTCAGCTGCTCTCAGTGAAATCCAGATTGGGCATGTGCCTATTATTTAGTTTATCTCTGACTAAATCCACCAATCTTTCTATTCTCCCCCAAGAAATGAAACCAAGTTAATGTAACAATAATACCCATTGTTCACAGAGTACTAACAATGTGCCCTGCTTGGCTACTGTACAGAATGAGGCTAAGCCTTGCACTTTTCCAAGAAGTTGCGCTGGCAACACTTACGCTGTTTATGTAAAAAAATAAATAAGTAATTTTAATGCCCCCAGTGGTAAGGTGGATAAACAACAATCTCTGCCAATCAAAAGAATGGTGAAGTTGATGCAAGAAAATAAGTCAGAGACATTTAAGAGAACATAATGAGTAACAGAAAATACATAAATGAAAAAGTAACTCAAAACATATGATAACAGAAATACTTCATTTGTGTAGCCATGGGGGTGTTTAATTATATTTTATTATCTTTTATTATTGTCTTCTATTGTGTACATATTACAGGTACGCATAAATTCTAAGTCTTCAACACTTGCTATTGTACCAGATTTGCAGAAATTTCATCTACTCATGTTCAACAAACTGCAAATGACAGAGACAGGAGCTTTGAATAATCTGTTCTTACACTTCAGCTATTTCTTCTGGTTTTCTTTGTTAGTACTTTTTCTATTTCTGCAGAAGAAGCAATCTCTCACAACACACAGGAGTACTTCTGACACCCTTGTTGAGTGACTTATGTAATGACCCACAAACACCTTCCAAATAAAGTGTATTGCAGTTGCTGTTAGATGAATATTTGTTCCTCTGAAGAATCTGGTGTACTTTGGTCAGAGGCAGAGGATGGGAATGTAGCAGACCTGGGTTATACCTACGCTAGAACTACAGGGCATTGGAATTTTAATTCAGATCAGAAGGGTTCTTTCAAAGTAGAATTCCCAGTCATTCCTATTTACTGCATTTTGGCCTGCCTGACACAGTGCAATTGCTCTTGGGCTGTGGGATCAGATTAACACTATTCCAAAGTAAGTCACCTTAGAAGATATATAGAGTAGTCTCAACACCCGGCTCAACAGGGGCTTGTTCCATGGCATTGGTTATTAACTTAAACAGAACCTTTCTGTACTGAAAACTGGGGGGAAAATGGTTTGTGCTGTATTTCTGTTTAGCTTCAGGGAAATGATACCTAATCTCTGTCTTAAGATATAAACATATATCTGTTCCAGGAAGAAATCCGGGACAGGTAAGCGTGGCTTGATCTTACCTGAACAAAATTAAGTGTGTTGCAAGAGTGTCATTACACAACTACTGTAAACTGGAGCTTTTCTGAGCACTACATCTCAGACTTACTTTCCACTTAATATGGTATTTAGTGAACTGCTCCTTATGGTGCACCTCCTTCCATTTTCAGTAAGTGGAAAATACATGTGTGCTTCAGACCTGGACTGCCATAATGTCACGGCATCATGCAGTACAGCGCATCTTTCCATCTCTCCACACTTATGAGCATGGTTTCTAACTTTCATATCGCTGCTAGCAGTATCTTGCCATGTTTTGATTTTCCTGGGCAGAGGGCAAGTGCAGCATGGATGAGCTTGGTGCAGTCGCTCAGCCTCCCTTATTGCCAGGAGAAGTCCCTGCTTGGCAGAGCACACTGTTTTCCACACCACGGCATGGCTGTGGTTCCAGAATTGTGGCTCCCACAGAGCCATGTCTGATGCTTTCCTTCTGCAAAACAAACAGTAAGTCTTGAACCTTTTCTGGAAGCAATTAAAAGAGCAGATAAGTGGGAGTGATGGCAATAATTCACCTGGTCTCGTGAATGTCTTGATTATACTACGAGTCAAGGCATAGCCCAGAGTGGAGGACCTGCACGTGTGTATGGTAAAATTCCTGGGAAATAACTGGAGGAGTTATTGATGTAAAATTGGCAGATTCGGCTCTACTCTTACCAGAATAACGTGTCCCTTTTGGCTAATGCTCACTTTGCACTGTTTAGAGGATGAGCCCTTCATTTTCAGCTCTCGTAGCAACACAGCGTAATAGCCACCCTTCCATGCAAGGAGTAGGATGTTATATTTCTGCATCTTGGAAATTCTTATACTTGTTTTGTCAACAAGTGAAGAAAGAAAATAAAAAGGTGTTTGGACCCACAGGTATATTTATTTTCACTAAACAAAAATATATAACTTCTTATATCAGTGTCTTATCAAACAAGTTCCTGTCATTGCAGGTATGCACTAGAGGAAAAAAAATGTGTTCAGACAAATCTGCATCGAAAGGTTAACAAGATATAAATGATCTTAGGAGAGGTATTCTTCCCCACTGCTACAGAGATTGGCATGAAGTAAAGCAGTTGCTTCCTTTGAAGCACTGCCAGCATAAATAACTCAGAGTAAGAATTTTGGTTCTCATAACAAATGCTGAAATGCAAGAGAACTATGCATTGATGAATATACTGCATGGCTCACTGGGACTAGACAACTCAGGTAGGTTTTAGCTACAGTATAAACAAAATATCTTCCAAATATTTTTTTTATGTAAAAGGTGTCAATTATGTAAAATGATTCCATGATAATAACAATAGATTTCAAAGGCAGATTTGTGTCTTTCAAACTCATCCAGACTTTAGACTTCCTCAGCTTTAGAAGGGAAAATCTCACCTGCAAAAACAATTGTGGAGCACAGGAGCCCAGCTTTTCTCAACAACCATCTGAGATGCACAGATTATTCATTCTCCTGTCTCGTTTGTTCTGATCTATCTCTGATTTCCACCTGAGTACCTTTGAAACAATTTTCCTCATTTCTTTTTCACTTGGAGAGAATGAAGAGAGATAAATCAAGTAACTTTCACTTTGCTAGCCTTCCAGAATATACCAAACACTAACATGAGAGCAGTTATACAAATTCCCAGAGAGAAAAATAAGACTGTCCAATGCCTGCAGTGTATTAGAGGGCAACCCCCTCTGCTGCAAGCATGACTGGTGTCCCCCACCACACTGGTGAGAGCATATCAGCCGAGGCAGCTTTGTGCTGCTGTGATCATATGATTAACACACACATCTGCTCACTTACAGGCAGATACAGGCAGAGGCATTCAGGTCTGCATCACCTTTAAGAGCCTGGTCCACATGAAAGGGAGTGCAGTTCATCTGACTCCAATGGGGCTGGGCTGTGGGGATGCTAAGGGCTCTTTTCAGATGTCTCCTCTATGGGTGCTCATGAAACAGGGAAATGTCCAAAGACTTTTCCTTCCTTTTCTCCACACAGTGACTAGTCAAAAGACACACAACTTTATTCATGTTCTTTTTAGATGTCTTTCTTTGCAAAAGGTGTAGGAAACCATGGTGCTATGTGCAGAATGGTACACACCCCTGACACAGACCAGCACAAGTTCCTGGTACATGTGAGCATGGCTCTGTCCAGCTCCAGGGAACAGGGCAGTTGTATTTGGATTTCCTCCAGTGCACGTCTCCTAGACATCAAGATGATTTAGTAAGAACATCCCATACCCAAAAATTAGAGACCAAGTTAAATAAAGGCCCTGTGTGGGTGTGCAAAGCCCAAAACACTGCAGGAGCAAGAGGTTTCTGTTGCATTTCTCTGTATGGGTGTATGTGTTGTGCAAGTCTACAGGGCCCACATCTACAGGAAAGGGCATATATATTTAGAGACAAACTTCAGGAAGCCCACGTAAGGAATTGCACTGCATATCACAGCCCCACAAGCTGTGTCTGAGGAAAGATGAGTATTTGTGCATGTTGTCTTGTAGGCAGAGACAATGGTTGGGGCTGAAGGGAAGTTATGGACAACACACTCTCCTGGCCCCCAGCTGCTCACCATCTGCACAACCTCTTCCCTGGTGACATTTGGCAGTCCTGGCTCTGGTGTGCTTTGAATGGAGGAATTGGTTCCTGCTGGGTGGAGTATGTCCATGTATTCCAAATGCAAAACAATGCCCCCATCAAGAGTAAACTTTAAGTCCCCAAAAACAACTTTCTCTTTTCAGTTTTTTGTAAACTATCCATTGGAGCTAGTATGACTAGCCTGGTAATGAAAAGACACCAGTAGCATTAAGTTCACAGGAGAATAACACAGGAGACTGTTTAAAGGGTACAGCAGAATTCCTATTGTTTATACATGTAGGAGCACATGGATGAACTGAACTGAATATATCATGGTGTCTTTTTGTTCACTTACTTGACTTTCCTGACCTATGTGCTTGTACAACTGCAGCCAAACAGGTGAGTAAAATGTTTGCAGGCTCAGCCCCACCTAGTAAAGCAGGCTACTACGCATCTATTAAAGGTCTGCACTGGAACTAAAAAAGAAACTCTGCTGCCAAACACAAATAGAAAAGGAAAATAAATCTTGAAAATAGAAGGAACAAGTTTCTACATGTACATGTTTTCCTAGGAGTGCACCACTTGTGAATTCATATTTCTTGATGACCACTCTGCTGACAGCTCTTTCGGAAAGGTAAACAGATCATCCTGCTCCAGAACAGGGGGAGGAAAAAAAAAAAATCTGTCTTTACATTTACTCATTCTTGTTTTCAAAATTTTCAGGTGCTTACTCAGGTCTCAAGTATTTGTATAGCCAGATGAAAAGCAGGTTGATGGAACACATTTGCTCTACACAAATTTTAATTGTTGCTTTGATGGGCATATCAGAGGAGGTCAGGAGAAGTGAAATGAGCTATGACTTGGGTGGTCTCTCTCAACTGAACCTCAAGCATACAATCCCTCTTATCTCCATTGAAGTGGGGCAAGAAAGATTTACACAAGAAAGATTTACAAAGCAGCCAGTATCTGAAAAAGCTGAAGTCTTGAGATCCTGACTGTTGCAAAATGCTCCCTATACTTCAGTGTTAAAGTTTAACAGCAGGTCTTGTGGTGTGCTTCACTTTCTCCCAGGGAAAACATGTGGACAGGTCATGCACTGCCCAAACACCCTCAGCAACTCTGCAAGATATAAGTAACTACAGAGAGAACCATGGAGCCAGCTGCTGCGAATCAGGGCAGCTCCTCTGTTATCAGGGGAGCACTGCAGATTAGCACTAATGAAGGCAGCCCAATTCTCTTCTATCTAAAATGTACTTATTTCGAGTTTAATTTCTGCAAGTTAAGTGGACAAGAAAACCCAAACAACTCACATCCAAGCTGTCTCGTTTATCAGAAGAAACAGTAACTTAGAAAAATGCAAGCATGACCTTTAGGTTTAGCAGATCTGCTTAGGATTTGGATATCACTAGGAGAACCCAGCTCATAGACCACTTCCCTGAGCCTGTTCCTCTGCTCTCATTGTAAACGCACAGAGCTGAATCACTCCCACATTGCTGCACTGTTATTGTGGTACCGGGGCAAAAATATTTGGCAGGCATTTCAAAGTAAATGCTTCAGATGGAATGACGACAGCCAAGGAGCAGAATGCCAAGACTGGGAAAAGCATGTGCTCTGCTATGCAGGGAAGCTTTTTTGGAAGAAATGCTAAAAAGTAGTCAAATGTTAACATAATTGCTATTAACTTTTACTAGAAATAAGACATCGAAGTGGTTAATACTTGATGTACAGTATTTAAAGGATTGTTCTGAATATTTTTATAATTAGGCACTCAAGAATAAAAATTTCCTATCTGAAAAGAATGGGAGCAGGTTAATTCATCAATACTATAAAGGATATACATTCCTCTGGGAAATTCTATTCTAGCAATATAAATTCCTCAGAGAAAGATTGCAGTGAGGCTCAGTGTATAGAAAAAACAGATATTTTGTGCTATTATAGTGGCACGTTTACCTCACCAAAACTTTTTTCCATTAGAAGTTGCTGTTTTCAAGGACTTTTTATAACTTGGACATCAGAACTGGCTTACAGCTATGACTTGGTAAAGAAAAGCTTGGCCTGAGATGCACTTATAATGCCAAAGTTTTTAAAAAAATATTAGTTTGGACACCTTTGGTTATAGAAGAGCAAGAAAATAAAACTTTTCTGGTCTTATAGCATTTAAGAAAGGCTTTGGTCTACAAAGGCAATTTGTTAGGCAATTAGCCCTATTGCTCCAATTCCCTTCAGGATACTAAAAAATGAGTGGTTGAGACACTATACTTGAAAATTACTTTGCCATATGCAGTGACTACTTTTCATAAAAGTTATTAAACTGATCTTTTAATCTGCTTTGCACATATGGTTAAGCCTTGGAGTTGGTGATCGTTGTGCATCCCTTCCAACTCAGAATATTCTGTGATTCTGTGATACAGTGGAACTGCTCACCTGCCTATGCCATCAAGAGTGAATGCAACTTGAGGTGCAGACTGAAATGTGTTTTCTGTGCCTCCAAGAGCCCGCAAAGTGGTTGGAGTCTCTCCAGTGGGCTCTCTGTAATTTCACATGCATTTGTATGTGTTTTCCATGGCTCCCAGTGCATCCCTCAGAAGCACCCTAGGAAACCTGCTGCTTGCACGTATGGCACCGGGAATAACAATTGTTTCTATTTCCTAAATATAAGAAAAACAAAGTAAGACCCTCACAAGATCCCCAGAAAACCAGCGTGCCAAAATGTCCCACGCTGTAGTCCATCAGTATATTGAGCTAAGAATATAAGAATTTCTCCTGCAGCTTTTGCTTTTCCCTCTGTGCTCATTTGAACCTCTGATAGATCTGTCGTTCCTGCAGAATGCCACTGCAGCCTTTTCTTTCCTTCCCCATGGCACTAAAAGCCCTCAGTACTTTCAAGGAGACCCCACACAGTGCTGAGCACTGCCACTGCCACAGTTAACTGCCCTACACCCACCAAACTGCCATTCGTCACAACATTTTTCTTCTGATTCACCTAGCATGATATTCCTCCATTAATTTTCCACTGCCTTGAACACTTGTTTATTGCCCCCGTAGGTCTGCCCAGGTGTTCCCACACAAAAATATGGGCACATACACCGCAGTATGTATGCACTGCAAATTCAAGGGGAGCAGCAGCAATTGCTTTCCTTCCGGTCTGCAAATGCTTAGGCAGTTCAACATCTCTGGACAAGTCCAACTGGCTGTACATATGTAAATCTGTATTGCAGAGTATGTGCTGTAGATTCAGTGCTTTTTGGAAGCACAGCAAATAGTATGGAAGTGCTGTGTCATTGATACATGCATGTGCTGTAAGTCCACCCAACTTTTTCTGGAAACTGCACAGCTCTAATGAATGCCTCACAAGCACGTAGTAGGGTTTCTCTGTGCATGCACATCTAATGGATCTGAGGTTTCTGGGTATGCAGAAATAGCTATGTCTTGCTTGTAATGCACAGAGAAACCTCTGAAAAACACAGACTATTCTCAAAATCTGGTAGTACAAAACAGCTGAGGAAGAGGAATTATCTGAGACCCAGCATAGAGAGTAGCCTTTAATCTCCAAAGTTCTGTGTAGCTCCAGTCTTCAGATCTGATTTCTTTTCATCTTTCTGGTGTTGCAATTAGTTCTGCCATATTGTCCCCCTCAAACCTCTGCATTTATTTGCAGTAGGACCTCAAGTTGGCCAGGACTTGGAGGCAGAATTGCCTCACTGTTTCTGGAGAATGAGTGCACCAAGGAATACTGAAAGGCTTCCAGTTTCTAAAGCAAGATATTATCAGAATACAAACACCTAAACTAAAACACAGCATGTCTTTAAATAGAGTTATCTCAGAGTACTGGATGAGCTAGTCTGCATGAAATGGTTTGAATATGAATCTCCTTGTTCCCCATCACACCCTTTCCCACACTTCTGCTCTCTAGTCTTGCAATTCTTAGTGGCTTCCTAGGTTTGAAGAACCACTTCCATCTCCTCTGCCTCTCAGGTAAAGCTTCCATCCTTTCCGAATCTTAGAGGCTGCCTTATAGATATCTGAAAATCCCAAGATTTATTTTGATTCCGCAGAGAAACCCAGTCTGAACTTCCTTTTTTTTTTTTTTTTCCCCTCCAAAATGCATTGCATTACTCAGTCCTCTGCTCCCCAGTTTATCCTGAAGGACTATCTTTTCCTTTCCTGTGTGAGCTATGTAATGCATTTCAGCCAGAGGAAGGCAAGAAGTGGACCTAGAGAATGTTGAAATACAGCAAACAATGTATGTTTCCAGTCTGAAAAAGGCTCACTTCATTAACTGAGATGTCCTGATACCTGTTTTGCTCTCAGACAAAATGTTAACTCTATAGAGCAGCTGATAAAAAGTCAGGTTTATAGGGATCTGTTAAAATTGTTCATCTGGTAAAATTGCTTCAGTTTTAGGTATTGGACCTTGCTTAAATAAAACAACTACTCAATTAAGGTTAATCACATTTGATGGGCTTGAAAATCCTTGTAGATTTTCTGAATGCAACACCACTGCCATTCTTTTTCTGGGTCTGCAAAGATAGGTGGAATGAAAGCAGTGGACAAACAGGAATAATTGTCAGGCCCCAAGATAAAACAGAAAAGTCTGAAATAACAAAGGACAGGTTGAGGTTGTTCTGAAGGCAAATGGTTAATCAATGCATGGAAAAGCCCAGGTGCTGGAAAAGCTCAGGTGCTGGTAAAGCTCAGGTGCTGGAACAGCTGGGTGCATTTCCTAGGGATGGCTGTGTGTGGATCTGAGGGAATATTCTCACATAAGCAGACTGCTGGAGGAATGAACTGCGCAGGTCACGTGCAGTTACCTGTAATGTGCCTCTCTGCACTTCCATGTGTGGCTCAGGGGAAGCTCCTTCCACATTTTGATTGTGGGCTATTCTAAGGGTTCCTCATCAGGAAAAAATACTGCACCCCTATTGGTCCCAGTCTAAAGCCATGTCTTCCTTAATGTCAGATGCGCCATTTTCTCTGCGTGTGTGCTTTTTCTGCCTTTTCTGCTGTCTTTTTTCCTTGCTATATAGAATGTGCCAACTCACAATTTAGGAGCAATTTAATGATCGCAAGAGCGATGAGCACCACCAGCAAAGTCCTCTTCTAGGATTAGGCTACTGCCAAAGCCACTGCCATCATTTGTCCTCCTTATTTAAAGCCACTGTCAAAAGTTCCATCTCTTTTAACAGAGTTGTGGCCAGGTCATTGGAAAGGCAAGGGCAGAGGCAGTGCCAGTTAGTGGTAGACCTTTGCTTCTAACAGCAGATACTCAGAGTGATTTGTGATGAATCCAGTTTGAGACATTTTCTTCCAGAATCCCAATGTGTGTGGTGATTCTTTCTACTTAAGTTCATCTGTCTACAAACCCATCTGGTTTCCCTAGGGTTTCCTAGCACTGGTTTCTAAAGGTTTTTGCCATATTTGGGTTCCTGTCCCTGTGCCACAGACTTCTGATGGAGGAATCCTCTTTATCGGTAAGATTCTTGCTTTTCTTGTCATATCCTCGACACTGGCTTAGTGTAGCTTTGGGTTTAATGCTAGAAATATAAAGTGTAGGATTTGATTGAGGGAGAGCCACAAAGTTGATCAGAAGCCTGGAGCAGGTCTCCTGCGAAGACAGGCATGTGGGGAAACATGCCTGAGAGAGCTGGCATTCATACTGGAGAAGAAAAGGCTCAAAGCAGATCTTATTGCAGCCTTCCAGTGCCTACAGAGATTTTAGCAGGGCCCCTTGTGACAGGACAAGATGCAGTCGTTTCAGACTAGAACATCCATTTAGATTGGATATAAGAAGGAAGATTTTTGTAATGAGGGTGGTGAAACACTGGAACAGGTTGCCTTGAGAGGCGGTGAATGCTGCATCCATGCCATCCAAGGTCAGATTGGAATTGGCTCTGAGCAACCTAATGTAGTTGAAAATGTTCTTGCTCACTGCAGGGGCTGGAGCATGTGATATTTAAAGGTCCCTTCTGAATCAAAGTACTGTATGATCTTATGAAAAGGAAACAGTATAAAAAGCTGTATCTGTCATTTGCTAGAGTAAGTAGAATGGAAATTTGTTGAACTGACCTAGAATTTTTCTCTTCTTGCAAAGTAAAATTTTCATTTAAAAAGTGCTAGAGCTCAAGTTATCCCAGCAATAAAATTGTTGCTACCAAATACCATGGTAGCTTTTGAAACAAGAAAACTTATTTCTGTGTTCGCTGCAAATGATTAAGAGTTTAAGAAGTTGTTGGCTCTGCTTAACATTTGCTAAGCCAAATTTAGACTGTTTTATCCATTTATACTGCCTCACTTGTCTCCTTCATGTGTCTTATATAATAATTTCCAAAGTCAGGAAAAATAAAAAATTAGAAAAAGGCATCAGCTAAGACGAAATGGCACAAGTTTAAAATTCTTAGCAGCCGTAGAACCTGGCGACAAAGAACAAAGAGGTTTAAAAATCATCACATTTTAGGACGTTAAAATGCCACACATTATATAAAGATTTCACTGCTGATTATATTGTTACGCATTCCATTGTTCCCATGCCATTGGCCTTCAGGACTCTATTACTTATGTAATTCCAGGATCTGACACAGCTAAAGTGAAATGCATCTGATCTCAATGAATGGCATCAGATGAAAAAAAGTCGATTTCAGGAGAAAGAAATACCATTTTAATTTTACTGCAAGTCCATTGATTGGTGACAGATGTTACCATTCCTATTTAATTATTCTTGATTCATTTGCCAAATAAAAATATAGATAGATGTCAAAGTATTTGAGGTCATCCAGATAAAGAGTTCAACCAAATAAGTTGTCTTTATTCTTTTTCATTCTTTTTTTTTTCTTCCAGATTTTCCATATTAAGGAAACCTGGTTTAGAGTGGCATCTAGAGTCCTACCTGTATACATTAAATCTCTCAAACAGTACAGAATAAGATTATTAATCAAGGGCTAGGAAAGCATGGTGTTGTGAGAAGAGGAGGGGGCATTCCAGCAGGAAGCATTCTATACTGAATGGTGGCTTGAAACTCCAGCATGGTGCTGTGTCAACAGAAGCAGTTCAAAGTATGTTTCATGACCATCATGTATTCAGAGTACAGATATGAACATAGTTAATTGACATCATTTAAAAGCCACATCAAAATCCCAAGGAACAGGTAATTTAACATAAATAACTTAAACTAGACCTGTTTTTTAACTCACCCTGAAATATGAGCATACACCTTACATCTTTTTTGGATGAAGTCCTGATGAAGAAGAATAATGCTCACTTTCTCAGCCCACCTGAGCCACTAAAGAGAAACCTCTATCCTACAACTATACAGATAACAAGATGTAACCCTTTTGAAAAGAAAATAAATAAAAGGTTTGTTGTCATATTTGTCCTGATTATTTTAAAGTATTAGCTTTTTTTTTTTTTTTTTAAATTCAAAAACCTAGTACTTAATTTTCTTAATTTTCCTACATATTATTTTTATGGGAAACCTATTTTACCATACTTTTCATTATAAAGGAGTGAAATTGTTATCAAAAAGGAGAGTTTCCTTTGCTTGCTCTTTAAACATGTAGCAACATATTTACCTGAACGTTAGAGATTCAGTGTTTTGGAAGCATAATACAAAGCTGAGGAAAGTCTTATTGCAAGGAAACTGTAAGTAGATTATTTTTTTCACATGATTCAGAGATGTTTAACTAATTTAAAAAAATAAACTGCTGATTCCTCCATACCCTTGGAAACCCCACAACATTTTCCTGTGGTCCGTGGGAGTCTGGCGTGTCTCAGGCTTTTGAAGCACTCTGGAAGATCTGAGCTTGGAGGGAGATAAGCAAATACGGGTGCTGAAGATGGGTGTGCAATCCGCCATCTGGAAAATTATCTTCCCTCACCATTAACTTTGTTGAAAACTTTCTATGTCCATTAGTACATCTGATTTCCAGTTTATTCTCTCTTTGTGCTTGGCATAGGAAGGAAATTTTTGCTGATGTGTGTGATTTGGATATAAGAACAAAATGCTCATGTGACAGAGGACAGATGTCTGAAAGGTAGTGGCTGTGGCAGAGAGCCCTTATGGCTC
The DNA here is from genome assembly GCF_015227805.2 of Hirundo rustica. Taxonomy (NCBI): domain Eukaryota; kingdom Metazoa; phylum Chordata; class Aves; order Passeriformes; family Hirundinidae; genus Hirundo; species Hirundo rustica. Next base: position 45,873,630 of record NC_053451.1, on the reverse strand, counting down.
ACAGGCTGTGGGGAGCCTTTCTGTGGGGCAGGAAGAGCCTGGGTGGCCCCCAGCTCCAAGACTGCTGATCTGGAACCTGGCTCCTGCAGAGAATGAGGTGTTGCTGTACAGACAAGCACACCTCGGCCACTGCAGCAACAACCAAACAGGACAGAGGAAGAAAGAAAGAAAACTGCACAAGTGTATGAATGCTATAAGAGCTACTACTCCATTTCAAGACATTCTGATAGCTTTTCACTTTTTGTTGGTGAACCCCATTAGCTCTTAGCTTTTCTGCCCATCTCTCCTTGGAGCAGCCTGTGCAAGCAGAGTGGCCAGGCAGTGCTTCAAAGGATGCCAGGTCTGGACCCATAAATACTTTAGTGTAACTCTTTGATTCTATGGCTGGTGCTTATCAAATATAATATTTTACTCTATATAGTCTTGTTGCCCACCTGAAAACCATCTATCAGGGTAGACTGAAATTTCCCAAAATAGGGCCTCAGATCCTTGTTATGCTCCTGTTCTAAATAACTTCTTCAAGCTGTTCCATGGATTTTGTGCTCCTGGGTTTCCTTTGATGTGGTACACTGTAATTTGTACTACACTGCTTGTCGTTTTTAAATATGATGCTTAATCATGTTTCTTTCTCAGAGTCTTGATGTAGTTATGGATCAACAAATTAGGTGCAGATTTTTTTTTTGTGGGTTGGCTTCTAAAGATGACTCCATATAATGTAGCAGGTGAACTTTGTGTTATTACTTAAATATTTCTATGTACAAATGAAACTGTTTGGAAAAGACATTTGTCTTTTGAACAACCTCTACAGAAATACATTTCTTTGTTCTGCTTGAGCATCAGCAACTGAGGAGCATCATACATCAGCTGCCAATCTTGGAGTTGACTTTGCCTTGCACAACATATTTCTGTTGCTGAAAGATACAGTTCCACATACAGTTGCACACCTCCAAGACCCCCTATTTCTGTAATTAAGGACGTCAGCCTTCTCAATAGGCTCCCATGTTGTTGTGCTGAAGGGAATGCAACTAAATTAACCATTGCAGGTTTCAGCCTCAATGCAAACAAAACATGGAAGGGATGACAAGTACCTACACATCTCTGAAGTCCTGGGACAACTGGGTGGCAAGAGCATGAAAAGAACGTTTCTGCTACCCAATTATAGCACATATAGTTCTGGAGCCCAGAACTACTCTGGAAAGGTGTCTCTTGGGTACTAGCTAAGCTTATTCTTCAGTTCTTCTCAGGGAATTCCTCCTAAGGCTCTGCAGGAATAAGCTTTCATTTTAACTTGTCATAGCAGAGCCTCTCTCCTGTACAGAGGATCAGTGTGGAAGGAGGGGGAGACTTGCTTCTCCTTCCCAAGAAAGTAATTAAGTGCCCCTGTGTAAGGGCATTACCACCAGAGCCTATTTCAAGCCTAGAAAATAGCTCTGTTTCTCAGGTTTTGTTGCATTTTTCCTGGTGCACAAGCACCACATAAGAAACAGTGTCCTCCTGCACCGTCTTGCAGAGTGAACCAACTATTTCCTTCCTATACAAATCCCGTGCCCAGGTGGGGACAGTTCAGTCCAGCAGCCGCTCCAGAAGCAGTATGGGTGACACTGCTCCAGATTCAGTCCTCTGCCTTTTACAGTCCTTCAGCACTATGTCAACAGGGTTTCCATCTGCATGTCCCAGAACATGAAACACTTCCCCACAAGTTTCTGGCATGAAAGAATCACCAAGTTGCAGCACAACCTTTATATATGTGCAGGCATGATGAGCTGAATAATTATATATCAGGATTATGGGGACATCATACTGGCTACAGAAAAGGAGATGCAAGGGAATGTCCTATGTAGTAGAGATGTAGAATGAGAATGGGGTTTATTTTCAGTTTTCATTAAATAAATCCTGTATTAATTGAATTGTGCCTGCTGAGCTGAACATCTGAACACGCCCCTCCTTGAAGCCACCTGAAACGTACCAGTGTCCCAAGTGTACAGCTTCTTTGGCCAGCCATACCTGGCAGCCTTGCTCAAAACATGTCTAGCACCAACCCAAAGCAATAAATTCAGTGCAAGACATGTCAGCCACTCAGAGTTCATTATAGCATTGCTGTGGTCTTTGCATCATAGCTAATGGCTAGAGCAATCATGCAGGGAGAGAGAGATTGAGATCAGAATTCCTCTTGGCCTGGGGTTTCAAAGCTAGTCTTCCAAAAAAGGTGACATAAATTATACAATAGGGCACCTTCCATCTCCCATTCCTTTTGCTAAGTAGCAACTGGATGCAAGAGAGAAGTCTGATTCTGAGCACAGACCCTAGGCTTGCCTATCTGCCTGAATGCCTATTGCATTACAGCACCATGCTCCCTCATAATTCTTCTTCCTCTAGTTTTGTGACTATTGAGAGTGCTTAAGCATTAAATCTTAGGACTTCTCACTTGACAAACTAACATGAACTTCCAGGGGATACGTGGGGAGGTGAAGTTCAGACTGATATTTTAGACTCAGGTACTCAAGAGCCAGCAATTTTGAATTTCAGCTCTTAAAACATTTTGAAATCTCACCTTATATAGTCTTAGGGAAATAAAGAAGGCACAGTTTCTGTATTCCCTTCCTTGAAGACAGCAGGCAGGAGAGAGAGGAGAACATCTGTGACCCTGGCTGCTATTTCAGTATAACCTAGTGCCAAAGCACATCTTGGGTCCAAATTAATCTGTGGGTTAGTTGGGTTGGTTGGTTTGGGGTTTTTTTTTAGTTTGTTTGGGGTTTTTTGTTTTTGTTTTGGGGGGGGGGGTTGTTTGTTTTGTTTTGTTTTTTGTTTTTTTGGTTTTTTCTTGAGAGTAATTGTAGATGCAAAAGGAGACCAAATTCTTGTAAAGTTTGGTTGCACATTTTTCTTGGTGTCATTTTAAGAAAAACATAGTCTGTGAGATGGACAATGAACCAGTTAATAAAGATGAGCATTAAATGCTCACTAATGGATATAACACTTGAATTCACAGGCATCCTCAGTTGCTAATAGAACCTGAAAGTTGTCAGGAAGATGTTGCTGTTCCATTTGGCTTGACACACAACCTCCTTGTGCTGACAGCTCTACAAAGTTACATTTTTTAAAACATATTTTCTTAATGCATTTTTTGGCTAACCGAGTTTTCCCCATTACCTCTGAAACACTTTAGTCTAATTCACATTAACCAGCTTACTGGGATACCAACAACATTCTTTTTATCCAGGATCAATTGACCAGACTTCCAAAACTGCTGGTATTTAAAGAAAGTTCAAGCCCTTTCCTGACTGCTGTAGGGCTCTGAATATCTCATTTATCTTGCTCATTCTGTCATCTATGCACAGAGTAAGCAAATAACTTTAATATTTCCCTAAATGACCTATCATTTTTTCTCCTGTTAGAGCTGATGGTTTCTATAGAGAATAAGGAGCAGTGGCTCCTAAGCTGGAAACCAAGGGAACATAGTAATCTGCAAAATTCTTTTCCATGGTGTGACCTTTTCAAATAAGTAGACCATGAAATTTTAATTTAAACATACTTGAAGCTGAAGTGCTGATTGTTCTACAGCCGATCATCAGTGCTCCCCCTTTTTAGTCATTGTTACAGATGCAACCAAAAGATGATTTCTGGGTTTCATAAAGTTTGTGACAGATCTGGGGAGAGTATTCCAGGCAAAGATATCCCCAAAGCCACAAGTTAATATAAAATTACAGGGATATAAGAGAAGATCCATCCTGGTTGCATGGGATGTGTGAGAGATGGTTTATGTACACATTCCATTGCAATGTAGGAAAGGTTTCTCTCAGACCTTTCTAGAGAAATTTTGATAGAGCTATCAAATACTGTTTCATCACAATATCCAGCACTGGCAGCACTAAATACCTTTGTGCTTTATTTTCCTGTAATCTAGTTTAATATCTTCTATTTCTCTAGGAATTCCTGATGCAAATCTCTGTAATAATATTGAACCTACATTTCAGATTTAATGTTTTGTTTAAGTGGTTTTAGTTGCTTTATGTCACAATCAATACATTTAACTAAGAATATACCAGAAGAGGATTACCTACATAAAGAATTATCTTTATTTTTCACAAAATCAAAATTAAATCAAAATTTTATACCTCTAAGTCCTCTGTAAAAAGGCATCCCTCTGCAGATGTCTCTGTTCTGTGTGGGTTCTACATTTTCCATCATACAGGATGGCAACGTGAGTGATCTAGCAATGGAAAGACACTGTAAAATCAGCCTATCTGTGATTATATTCAGCCTTATCTCCAACATAACAAATGTAACATAACATAACATAACATAACATACATAACAAACATAACATAACATAACATAACATAACACAACATAACATAACATAACGTAACATGCATAACATAAGCATAACACAACATGACATTTTGTAATGATCTGGTCACCACCACATAAATTTAAGCAATGCGTGGGTCTTGGTAGTGCATTTTGTTTTTGAATTAACTAAAATGGAGGGCTGAATTTTTCTCATGAGCTCCTTTCATGTTTCTCTGAAAGACCCTAGCACAAGGCTCTCTAAGTGTATTTTTTCTGGCTCAATGTATTGAGCCGTATATATATAATGTATATATTTGTGTGAACATAGATCCGTAGACTGCAGAGGAGATGTCCCTCATGTAGATCATCTTGAGATTAAAGCAAATCATGCTTCTTGTTCCCAGTAATGTCATAGACAGGTCTATAAACAAATTTTTGTACCAGAGTGACACAGATGATTGCTAAATTCTCTCATACTGATGCCAAAAGCCAGCAAAGTACATGATGCCATTCAGGGTGGAGGGGAAGCTGTTCTGGCCAGACTGACTATGCAGCTCAAATAAAATAGCTCAAGAGGAAACACACAGCCCTTTTGTCCCTGCTGTGCTGCCTTGAAATAAAGATACAAATATGAAATCTCAAGGCTAGGTTGAATGGTGCCCTGGGCAACCTGATCTTGTGGGTAGCATCCCTGCCTATGGCAAGGGTGTTGGAACTTATTGGCCTTTAAACTCCATTACTACCCAAACCATTCCATCATTCTATGATTATATGCTAAATGGAGAATAAAGAAGTTTATCATTTTTGTGTTTTTTCCTCTACAAGGTATCATTTCCTTTATGAGGCTTAAGGTTCAAGATAATTTTTATATTTCCATAACGATTATGCGATGGTTTTGTTGTAAAAAAACCCCCCACCGCAGAAAGAATTTATTTCTTTTTTCTGTAGTTATACAATGCCATGGAGATCTTCACAGCTGTGAAAATCCTTCATTCCTCATCACACTGTCTCAGGAACAGGAGCCCCTCTCCACAGCTGACTTTATTTGCTATTGCTGCCAGTTTTGACTAGAGTTACAGCCACATGGACTCAAACCAAGGAACAGCGTCCCTGACCTCTCACCTCTTAGGCTGCATTTTTACTCTAATATTCAGATGTAAATCCTAATATTTTTCACCTGTTTTTCATGGAATTTTAACTGTTGTTGCCAACCACTAAATTAGTCCACAGCAGAAAAGAAAAACTGGTGCCGGTAGCAACACAAGTGCAAGGCCCAACCCAGTCATGCTTGTCCTATGTGGACTTTGGCCTAGCAGGAATAATGAGAGGAGCCTTTTTCTGACAGCCTGGTAGCACAAAGTGTCTGCTCCAGGAGCAGATCCTGAGGAGATCATCCCTCTCTTCCCGAGATTTAGCAGCACCTACTGATTCACACAGACCCCAAAAACACAAGACATTCAGTACGTGGCCCACAAAGCTGTTTCCTTGCAGCAAAGGGTGGTAACCAAGAATGTTTTTCAAAAAAAGTAATTGAACATAGAAAACATCTGTGCCTCTCTTCTATTCAGGTTTATTTTTCCAATACTTCACATACCACAAATACTTCAGTATGACTCCTTCATTAGAACAGAAGAAAAGAAAAATGAAAACATCTAATACTTAATTAAAAAGAATATTTTTATTGACATAACAAATTTTATCAAATAGTCTGTATCCCCAGCCTCCTATCCCCCCAGTCCATTTTCTCTGCCTCGTCTTTCTGTCTCCCTCTCTTTTAAAAGAGCCCTTTGCTATCCTTTGAGGTTGCTGAGCTTGACAGCCTCTTACTGCTGCTGAGAGGTTTGGCTGTCCTCGAAGCATCATATGAGTTCAGTTAGCTTGGGGGGCTCCAGCTGTGCTCTTAAATGTCATGGACAGAGGTAACAAAAGGGGAGAGGGTTAAGAGAATCAAATATGTTATTAGACATTTCTTTTAAATCCTCTTGCAGAAGATGTAAATCACATGTTTGGCAGGCGTATTTGGGGATATCACATGGGGGTTTGTTTGGTTTTTGGTTGATTATATCCCCAAACATTTGCTATTTCTTACATTTTTTCCTTTATTTGTCTTACTCATTCCTCATTTATTTCTATTTAAGTCCAAGAGGTCAGAACCCAGGAAAAAAATTTGACAGTTCCTGCAGCTGATACAAGAGCTTTCCCATCCAAGCTATTTGGGAACCTATTTGGGATTGCTCACCATTAAAATATATCTTGGCCCTTTTCTCTGTTGGCCCACAAAGTAAGGCTCCTTGCCCCTGATTGACACAAAACACTACTCAGGGCACATTGCCAGTCTACGAAGCACCTCAGCACTCACTTATCTTGAGTTACATTCAGATATCCAACAGAACTTAAAACCAGAGTGCCTAAATTAACCTGAAATTGAGTTCACTAATTAACCTGTGAGCAAGGAGATCAAGGCAGCGCCTTCTGATGATGTTCGTCACTCGTTTACTTGTAACAGTGAAATGAGGATCCACCATGTAGTGAGTTAAAGAGTACTTACAATCTACCTGGTGTATACCTTCCTCAGGGCTATTTGCTCTTACAGAATTTGTTCCCTCTGAATAGGGAGAAAATGAGAACTCCCCCTGTTTTCAGAAAAATAACAGTGAGGAAAAGTCCCTGAGATGTGGGGAAGGGAAAAGGACTGATCAGTAAGTAAATTTTACTGAGATTAAACAACCAAAGGAAGAATAAAAAGTTTTGTATCTTCCTCCTCCTCCCAGGGCTTCTCCAAAACTGATACCACTACCTGGAAAGTTATGACAAACATGTGAACCCTTTATTGTGAAAGTCCCCCGTGCCAATGGAAAGCTAAGGAATCAGAAAAGGAAGAGGCATTTTCTGCACATCTTTCTGTCAAGCAGGAAGAACTGATGAAGGTACTTTTTAGAGGGGAAGCTCAGGGTGTTTTGGAGGCATCAGCTGTTCTGTTCTCAGCTTTCCTTGACCTGAGTGCCCTTCACTGCCCACAAGCTGTGCTATCATCACAGAAGGGAGAACCAGATGACATCTAGGCCATCTTCTCATCTAGATGGCTAGATGACCTCCAAAGGTCCATTCCAGCCTTAGCTATTCCATGAGGATTGGCCATGGGTCTGAAGCCTCTCTCCTCATCAGGGATGTTATAGCAGGCTGATGACCACTGTGATTTCGAGGTTTTCCTGCCCTGATGCCCAACAGATAACACGAGACCTCATATGCTCTGTCAAGGAAAACACTGTTTTTCATTCACTAGACACCCTTGGGAAAAAAAATCAACCAATGGTGAGAAAAAGTTGAAACATTTTCAACAAAAGCACTGTTTCTTTCCTTTAGAAACTGTAAATTTCTTAGAAAATGTAAAGCTAAGATGAAGCTGAAGAAGTTTCTTGAAGACTACGATGACTTTGCCATTAAAAGAAGTAGTGTTTGCCATATGGCTGCAATTATGCTTCAATCACATTGTGCTGAAATGGTAAAGAAAGGTATGGGGAAAAATTGCTTAAGTGTCTTTTTACAAGTTTATGGATAGATGAGAAAAACATTTGGGCTTTTATCAAGAACTTAATACAGCAGCCCTAATGGAAAATTTCACAGCATCTGTGTGTGGGATTGCTGAAGATTTTGTCTAATAGCTTTTTTATTCTACAAATATAATCTAATTTTGATTGTCCAGGTGGCAGCCTGTTAGGAGTATGCCATAGCACATTCACCTGCAGTCAGTAGCTATGCATGGCTTTTCTCAGCTTCTAAGATTAGGTTCTTGGGTGATTAATAGACTCTTCTACTTATTTGAGTCTTTCTGGACATGATTTTGTTATATCAGCTGTGCAAAGTGGATGTTCATATGAGGTTTGACAATGTGCTTTTATTTAATTTAATATCTGTGGGCTAATTTATGTGATTTCGAGAGTGAGAGAATTATTTAGAGAGTTAGAAAATTTGGAGAGTGAGAATTATGTGTGCACATACACAATCCTAAGATCATCCCACCTGCGTTTATTTGAATACAAACAAGAAGGCTCTGGTCTCACTGCAGCTGTAGAGCTGTTTATCACTGACATTAAAAGAGTAGGGCAGGAAACTTCACATACAGAAATTCCCAAAGTACTGCAGTCATTCTCCTGCTACAGCAACAGCTCAAGCAGCCTTTGGTGCCTAAACTTCCTAATTTTTGCAAGTGAGTTTTAGCAAACTTGCAAGAAATTATTCTACACCACAAAAGAGAACAGCTTAGCTGTCACTGTTGTATTATCTTTATTCATATCTGTTGTTACGTATGTAATGAAATTAGAAAGGCAGCACATGTGTTCACCACCTGAGCAGATGAAAACATCATTGTGAATGGGTAAGATGTTAAAATATGTTCCTCCACAGTTCCAAGGTGCAGTCATGCATCTGTTAAATATTTACTTTTATAAAACTAACTTAGAAGTCATTTGAGTTTCTGATACCAGGAAAGTGTCTCTACAAACAGAACATTGCAAAATGGATGAGTTTGTCTAGGAAAATAAGGGAAATCTTGGGAAAAGAAACTACTCTCCTCTTAGCAATTGTTTTTGAAATTGAACTGATTTCATAAGCTCAAGGGACCTTCGTTAAAGCACTCAAAGAGAAACCTAAAAAACAAGCAAGGATTTTATGTCATTTGAAATACTCAAGGCTCTCTTGCATAAGTGTTTGCTGTCTCTTTCTCACCCTGCATTTCTGTCTCTTTCCATATCACTTTCCTGTCATAAGGTGAACCAAGGAGGAAAGATCAACAAAACAAAGAAACAAAAGTACATGAACTTCTTTTTTTTCCTTCTCATGTAACCTCAAAAAGGATTCTTCCCTCCCCTATCACTCCAGAATCAGAAAGAACAAAACAAAACCTGCATCTGCTGTTTGATGGCTCAGAGAAGGGAAACTTAATAGAAGACTGGCTAGGGTATATTCCCAGGCTCAATAACATGGTTATACCTGTTAGGGACAATCATCATTTCTTCTTTGATACCAGCAGAGTTATGGCACAAGCAGAGCATCTGGCCAAACATATTCAACTCTGTTAAGACAGCAAGTTTAGTGTGAACCCACCAGCATTGGTGCAAACCAGGCTGTGAGCACCAACCCAGCTGCTCCCAGGGCTGTCCTGGGGGACCCTCAGCCCCACTGGCACCGGAACACCCCAGAGTGGATATCTGGAGCATGTTTTAGACTGAGGAGGGTCACTGCCTGTGTGTGAGATTTATTACGAGATGCGGGCAAAGGGGTTTGAGATCTAGATGGTTTATTATAAGATGGTTAAGGGAGAAAACAAAGGCAAGAGCAAGAATCAAGGTAATTTTGGGAATGGCCAAGTTTATGGGGGGAAAAAAGGCCTAAGTGTATTTAAAAAGCTCACTGTAATTAGTTTGCTGGTCAATACACATGCCTGGCCATGCGCTGTACCTTATGAGCATAGTTTATCCTATTCAATTCCTTTCTACATCTTCCTGGGTGAGGAACTGCCTCTTCTTTGTGCATGTGTGTGCATGAGGATCTGAGTGCAGCCACAGGCCTGGAACCAGGGGTCAAAAACTCAAAAAAACCCCATGGTACAGCACCTGGGGTCACTGCAGGTGTGCACAGGAGCATCCTGTGAGTGCCAGTGAAGATCAAGTACTATGAGCTGTCAAGTAGGAAAGGGAAGCTGGGAGCCAGAGAGCTGTGCATCTGGGAGTGGAAAACCTGGACGAGGTGGATCCCAGAGGTCTCAGAAATGTGCTGAAACCACTATGGGACTTGGTGGTTTATTCAGCTGTATGTGCGTTGTTGTGTACAAGGAGGAATTTACCAGCAGATTGAGTGTAACCATGCCCCCAGAAACTCATATGTCCAATTGTCAGCTTCTGGGAAGCCTGGGATCCAGGGACAGCTACAGGCCAATCCATGTGCCTGAGCCCAGCTGCTGCTGGGATCTACACTGTGCATACATGTGTATAAATTTTCCCTCTAACAGACTTCTGCACTGCTCAGTCAGAGAGGGGGGGAAGATGAGGCCAGTGGCACTGCTTGTGTTCATGAGAGGCCTCTGTGTGTCTGTCTGTGATCTGCTTGGCCAACCCTGCACGTACATATTCTTGTGGTTTGTAAGTGTGCTCAGTGTGCAAGTGCCCACTGCAAATACAGGCTCAGGCTCATGACAGGTTGGACTCAAGGCCTCATCCTTCTCAAACTACAGTTTTGAACATCTCCCTAGCTGTATTTAGTTTAAAAAGCAGACTAAAATATATTATTGTATCATGATTTAAATTTGTGCTGTTCATTTATTTGGGATGGTTTCAACAAGTGACCATCCATCACTGGAAATGTCCATTGTAGTCAAGACCAGACATGGTTTAGGCTCTTGAAGGAGTCTGTTACATTTTCCATGTCCTGGAAAACCATATTGAGAAAACCTTCTATCAGACTAATTGCCTCAGACGCAGTTAATATGTTCTGAATGATTTAAAGTCTTCAGCTGAAAGGGGATAATTAAATGCAAAGTCCATCTGTTTCCAATGAACTGTGGCTGTATGATAGGCAAAAGAAGCAAGGCATTCCCTGCAAGATACAGATAGCTGCAGAAGCAGGGATCAATTTATTTTATGTGTATTGGACAAAACACTACCTGGTGTGAAAGTGTGAGCTACGTTTGGCAAACATCTGTAGAGAATTTCCAAGTGAGACCTGGTTGTACCTGAATTGTAGAGGAGAGTTAAGAGAAAAATAGCTGAAAGTGGAGTCATCTACCTAGGCTGTAATATTATCATTTAAATTCATTCCTCACTTGCCCAAAAGTGATGTGGAACTTTGAGGATTATGCTTTTCACTTGCCTGAAATTAGTTTCATTCATAACTGTAAAGAAGTTCACTCAGAATAATTTTAGGTTTTCTTTGTGGTTTCCCCAACCATCTCTCTGTCTCAGGAGTTAGAGGAGAAAGTAACACTGCAATGGCCCTGAGGTACCAAACCCAGGAATCAGCCTCCTTTTCTTCCTGTGCTCCTGAGATCCACAGCTCATCTCACAAACACACATGTCCAGTTTCCTCTGCAGAGCCCTCCTGCCCTCCAGCTGATCAGCATTCCCACCCAACTTCGTGTCATTAGCAATCTGACTGAGGGTGCACTCCATCCCCTTGTCCAGATCATTGATGGAAGTATGAATCAGTGCTGGCCCAGATACTGAGCCCTGGAGAACACCATTAGTGACCAACCCCCAGCAGGATGTAACTCCAATCCCCACCACTCTCTGTGCCCACCCATCCAGACATGAGTAAAGAGTACACCCACCCAAGCCATGAGTAGAAAGTTTCTCCAGGAGGACACTGTGGGAGAATGTGTCAAAGGCTTCACAACAGTCCAAACACATGCGCAACCTTTCCCCCATCCACTGAGCTTGTCACCTTGTCTCAGAAGATCAGGCTGGTCAAGCAGGACCTGCCCTTCACAACCCCCTGTTGGCTGGGCCTGATCCCTTGATTGTCCTGCACATGCCACATGATGGCTCTGAAGATGATTTGCTCCATGACCTGCCCTGGCACTAAGAGCAGGATAACAGGCCTGTAGTTCCCAGGATCCTCCTTTTGGCTCTTCATGTAGACAGGCAATGCATTTGCTGATTAGCCACAGCTGCTGGTGAATGTTTGAAAGTGGCCTGGCCAGCTCTTCTGCCAGCTTCTTCAGAACCCTTAGGTGGATCCTATCCAGCCCTGTAGACTCCTAGTCACTGAGATGAAGACTTCTGCCAAGAGTCAGGTGTGTTAAGAGCCATACATAGCCTGTGCCATTCTGAAATCATCAAGAACAGCTTTGTGAAATGCCACCAATTCTTTCCTCCCACCCATCCCAGGCTTTGGCTAACAGATTTTCTTTTGCCTGTGGCAAACAAAGCGGCACTTCTGAAGTGTGTGGAGGTAAGGTGAGCATCAGACCTTTCACACAGCTAGAGAGTTAAACGGAAGAGGGAGACATCTAAAAATCATGTTCCTAAGATCATAGGGAACTCAAGAAAGTAAGGAAATCAATGACACCTGAGAAGAGGAAGCAATGGGAATGTATAATCTTCAAAGCTCCCTATGTCTTCTACATCAAACTAGATTTCCAAAAGTATGTAGTATTATTGTGCCTGTGAGAAGAAATAGACATGAGTTTTTGAGAATGTCTGCATTGACATATGTCAATATGTCAATATGTCATATACAATGTTTGTATAGGCATCTCCAGTAGTAGTGTGTTTTAGATTTACCTCTTATTTCATCCATTTTATTGATTTTATGAAGACAAAGGAATAATCTCACTTTTCCCTACTCATGTTATCAATGTTCCTAGCATTTTGCTGAATGGATGTTTAAAAAAATCTGGATTAAAGCCTTATCACTGATAAATTCAAGAGACATTTTGCAAATACATTCTGAATAACTCTACAAAAAACCATTATTTTTTAAAAGCTAGATTATTTATTTTTGTTTTTAAATTGTTTTAACTTGCTCTGCCAGGTAACAGTACTTCAGATAGGAAGATGAGTTCTGTCATCCTTGGGGAGCAATCTAATTTGCTGTTTAAAACACAGTTTAAGTTGCTGCTGAAGAAAATTACCAGCAGGCAAAGGTCACTTGGCTTGTCCAGAAACATATTTAACACATATTTTACCTTGACAATAACTATACTTGTTGCTTCTTCAGTGACTCTCTTCCTGTCTTCCTTGTTTTCAGAAGATCTCTTAAGTAGTTTATTTTCTAGGAAAAAGTTACATTTTCAGAAGTACATATCTCCACGTTTTATGTCTGACTGTCTCCAGGCTTTGTTTAAGAGAGTGTGTTTGTCTGAATAAATAACTCTGTCAGAAAGTCAGTGTTAAGAACCCAGTTAGGAGTTAATGAGCTTCACATTAATACTATCATGCAAAATCTCCTCCTCCCTGATCCATGCCTAGATTTGAGTCCCCCTTTTTACGACTCTTTTTTGGATTGCAACTATATCCTCTCCAGTATTTCCTACATACCAGAGATCTCAGCTACACCAAACCATCCTAAATCTGTGATCAAACAGCAAGTTACTCCAGCAAGGAACCATGGGTCATTCCTTAGCCTCAGGGAAACTGAATTCTTCCTTGAATGCCACGGGATGCAGCAGAAGCATGCCCATCACTCTTTCAATTTATAAAATTGTACAGATCTGTGGGTAAGAGCTTTGCCTGTGGCAGTTCAAGAACACCTGTAGGATGTATGTATAATGGAAAGATCAGAGGTAATTCCTCCAAGAAGATAGAAATAGAAAAAGGTGCACAGATAAGTAGTTAACAAATCATTCATCAAAATGCATCAGACGACATGTCTTTATGCAAAGGTAAGAGCCACAAATCATCCTGATAAAAATAGTTTCTGGCACACATGGGAATCAGAATATCTCTCTGATAATGTGCCACCCAGGTCCACAGAAGTGCTCCATTTCTACTGGGCAAAGAGAAACCATTTTTCAGGAAGAAGGCATCTCCTTCACAATAGCAAATGTTCTGCCAGTTGAAAGATGTAATAAGTACTTTGAAAATCTGCTGAATCTCCAAGGAATTAAAGAAAGTAGAGCATGTGTTTTGTTTGGTTTTTTTAGCTGAGTGTAAAAGACGTGCTTAGATTGAGACAAAGACATTTCTTCACATAGCAAACCCACATGGGACATAACTGTTTGCCTTCATAAACAGAGTGATATGCAAAGGGCTCAAAGGAGTATGACACACTGTCATTCAAAGAGTAAGAGAGAATGACCCTACGTTCAACTGTTTCTCACTCTAAATACTGTAGAAGAAATAAATTCTTCAGCATGTCGCCCAACTTCCCAGATCCTCAAATTCTCTTTACTGAGAGTGGCTGTGTCTTTATTTATAGCAGACGCTGCCTATAGCCTACTGCCATGTTCCTTCTGTCGTGTGCTTCTGGAAGCTGCTCCTCACTGCCCTATCTAGAGACTCACTGAGATGACAGCCAGAAGGATTTACATCATTAAATCATACACCATGGTATTTCAGATGCATTTGCAGAAACTCCAACCACTATCAAGGTTTTCAGCTCAGTTTGCAAACACGGGGAGAGTAAGTAAATTAAGTAATTTACTTACTTAATCTTTACTTTACTTAAACTTCTTCTCCCTTTAAATACTGTGTGTCTCACTTCCAGCTTAAATCAAATAATTTCAGCATCCCATGTATTCTTGTTATCCTCGCTGCACTGCATGAAAGAGCCTGTAGCATTCTGCACTTGCTCTCTGTGGGAAAACCTCACCATTGGGTTACCATAGTTTTCATGTGGGGAAGATCTGCTCTGTTCATATCAGCTGAAAAAGTCAGTCCACCCAAGTAGTAAGTGCCTCCCTAAGGTTATCTGTGTGTCCATCACCATCAAAATTTAAGCTTTAAATCATAGATTCTATATTTCTGTGGATTTTTTTTTTCATTTTTAAGTAATCTCTGACCCTACCATTCAACTCCTCAGTGGATCTGAAACACAGCAGGTCAGCGTACGTATACTATTTTGAACCAAGTGAGGAACTGGCCCCCTGACTCTCACTCTTCCAACTTCTCATGCTGTCACCTGTGTTCACAAGATACTGAATACAACTAAGAGTCCTTTAAGCAATAGTTTATACAACTCATCTGATTATTTTTTTTTTTTAATACCATTTAAATCTTTAGCATTACCCCATCCTTTCTTTGGAAGTGCTCGGAAGAGTGGCAGCAAGAAAACAAATGACACATATGTTTGCTCTTCTGACCCAAATGGAAATTGATTTATGGCTCTTATGTACAGTTGAGATACCACAAAGCTCCCCTAATGTCTACTGTGGACTAAAATCCTGGTCTGACTTGAGCTACTCATATTCAGCTGGAGGGTTAGGCTGCAGAGCTTGTTCAGATCCTCACGCTGGATTCCCTCCAAACCCAGATGACCTCTCTTTTTAGGGCTGGGCTGCAGCTGCAAACAGAATGTGCAGAGCACTCTCTGAAAATAGTTGTCTTTGTTGTGACTAAGATATTTAGATCTTTTTCCAGTAGCACCCTTATTTGATTGACTGATGTTCCTGAAAGTTATTTCTGAATCTGGGTTATTTCTATTTCTGATGTAAGATTCTAGATGCTGTGTAATTTTTAAGCCCATTCTTTCATTTGCTAATATTTTTTAAATCTAAAATTGGGACCAAACTTTTTTGTTGTGAAAAGTTTGAATTTGTGTCAGAAATATTGTTGGTTACCACCAGACTAAGGGCGTCTTCCTCATGTATTAAATTACATTGCTTAGAAGCATTACAAGTCAACCCCATGTCCTCCTGTGCTGTTACGTAGAGATTTTTTTTAGGTCTCTTCTTCTTTTTCTGCTATAAAAACACAAGGCTTTTCAGTAACTCTTTCCATCTTGGTTCACAAAAGGAAGAAAGGATGATTTGTATCTGCCTCTTCTTACACATTGATGACTTGATCAGCTTTGCTAAAGTTGGCCAAACTTTTTTCATTCTCTTTAGAAAAGTCTGACGTGCTGGATTCAAGAATGAAATATAAAATTGACCATGAAGGCCTGTAAAAATCATTGTGTATTAGTAAATGCATGAAATTTCAACAATAATTCATGGAGGTTCCTGAGGAAACTTTGATAATTAAAGGTTAACAGTGTGGGAAGAACAGTGATATTTGTTATCCTCTTCAGAGCTCCTGAAGCCATGGAGGGCTATGTGTGGACCTGGGTTCAAGTGCATGTGTGCATCCGTTCATGAAACTTTGAAATAGTTATAAAGGCAATTTAAATGGGCCTGCCTTAATTGGGAAAGAAAAACTGGAAAGATCAAACTCAAAAATTAGGCTCAACCACATGAGCTGACTAAACAAAATAATGTGCTTCATGAGCCTGAATGTTGGAAGAAAAAAAAAATAAATGTATGGGTTTATATGCACTTTTTTGGCACTCAAAACACGTATCAGAGAAGCTGCCTTTCACTCAGACACAGACACAGGTGCCAGGTTAGTAATTATGTGCTTTCACAAAGATCATTTGGAACCAAGAGCAATTCAATTTTTAAAGTGTAAGTGGTGTTCTCCATGTCAGAGCTTTATAGTACATGATGGTTTTTATATTCTCTCTATATTCTCGTAAGGATTACCAAACATTCTTCTAAAGTAAAGATAAACACTTTGGTTTGTGTACACTGGGTTTATGTTGGAGCTGTGCTTTCAGCTGTTGCTACAGAAACAGATGCTAAGATGTGGTAAATTTATGCTTTGAAAAATGAGTCTTCCTTTACACATATGCAAAGACAGGGGCTAGAAGAGAGAATTCCACTATCTACAGTAATTAGAAAGATCAGTGGAAGTGTTTTTTTCATATTTAATAGATCATTACCTTTCTTGATACTTTTTTCCCAATAATTTTAAGAGGGTAATTCTGGAAGATGTATTAAAGCAGGTGTTGAACTGCAGTAGTTATTTCTTTTTATTTTAATTAATGACAGTGCATGAACATTCTTTGTCTTAGCGTTACAGCAATGCCCAGCTGTTCCCTCAAGGAGCAGTATCTTTGTGATGTGCACTGTTGAAATATATCATAATTTCTTGCTGTAAATATCTTGCAGTATAAGAAGATTTAAAAAGGACCAGAATATGGAAAGCCATTAGAGCAACAATAGGCATATATAGAGTTAGTTCCTCTTCTTACTCTCAAAAAACAAGCAGAAAACAGCGTACGAGAAAAAAACAAACAAACAAACAAACAAAAAAAACCCACAAACCACCACCACAACAAAAAACTTGAATATGCAGAATTTTTTTAGTTGACTTATTCCTTTGGGTCAAGGCAATGAGGTATGAAGTACGCAGTTAATGACTATACAAGATTTCATTCATGAAGCATCAGCTAACTCTCTAAGCCTAAGGTATTCAATTAAGGAAAGCTAGACTTCTTAGTATGAGCTACAAGCCCCGCCACAGTGCATAATTGATCAACATGGCACACAGTAATTAGAACCTTGTCTAAAAAATGACAAGAGGTTATAGGATCTATTTCAGTCTCCAGTCCCATAGAGGAAATAATCATAAAATATTCTTTTATTTTTCTGAAGACATTTTTTTCAAACAATATCAGATGTTTATGTTGCTTTTTTTTTTTTTTTTTTTTTTTTTTTTTTTTTTTTTTTTGTGGTCTTACTTAACAATTTTCATACCATTTAATGATCAAAGAGAAAACTCACTTTTATAAACTTATAAATTTAAACATATCCCAAATAAAATGCAGACAAGCAACACCAGCATAGTAATTATCTAAAAAAATAAAAAATTCCTTGCACCCTGCTAGGAACAAAAATAGCTTTCATACAAATCTGTAAGTTAAGTAATAAAATCTGATGGAGTGGGGGTGGGGAGCTTGTTCTGCAGTGATGCAGACTACTGAATTGGAACATGGTGAAAAACATACTCATCAAGAGCAAAGGAGGTTAGAAGCATCTTTCACATTGACCAAGCCTGCCATAATAAATGTTTCAGTAGCAGAGACTGACCATAATAGTATTTTTGGAGGCTTAATGCCAAACCTGAAACAGGGTTCTGTAGGACTTTGTCCAATTTCTTAATTTAAAAAATGCAGCATTCATTTAAAAATATATTTTTAGCAGTAACAGAACAGCTTTATTGCACTGAACTGTTGGGGTTTTTTTTCTGTCTTTCCTAAATGCTTGATAAACTTCCAGGTTTATTAAAATAATTCTAGAGAAGAATGAAGTGACTGTAAATCTCCCTCCAGCTGCTTGGTAGAGGTTGCTTTAGTGTAGGTCTTCTACTATGTAAAGTTCTACTTCAAGAAGTTTGTTGGTTAAAAATTTAATTTTTGCCATGCCATTAATCTTTAAGCACAGCTTTCTCTCTTCTGCTTCAGGGCAAAACAAGGAGAGACCCCAACAATACAATGGTCCCATAGTATGGACCGACCATTTCCTTCCCACTCCCTCTCCTTGCTTCCACCCTGAGCTTCTTGAGGAGAGGACAGGATAGGGGAGCTGAGTTTTTCAGCCTAGAGCAGAGATGGCTTCAGTAGAACAGCTTCTTCCCAGTGTTTACAGGGAGGTTATCAGGGTGATGGAGACAGGTTCCTCACAACAGTGCATGGTGGGAAGAAGAGACACCATGGACATGAATTGAAACATGAGAGATTCAGTGGGAATTAAAGGAGAAAAGTTTTCATCATGAGGAAAGTCAGACAGAGGCACAGGTTTCCTAGAGAAATGGTCAAGTGTCTGTCCTTACTAGCTGCTACGTGAACACTGAAAATTTATCTGCCCTTACATAAGGGCTGCTTAAACTGAGTTTTGCGCAAAAGATTGCAAACCCTTCCGAACAAGGTGATTTTGGGGCAAAATGCATTCAACGCTATGACTTCTCCTGGAAGTTATCTCAGGAAGGGAGAAAAAAAAAAAACAAAAAAACCCATGAGAATAAGGAACACTTATGAGAGAATAAATAAATACATTTATAAAATGGAATTTATGGGTTTCCTATTACAGGTAAATTTGCATGTGGTACTGAACTAGAGAAGCTGGCTCATTGCTACTTCCATAGTCTATTCTCTGGCTTGCAAAGCACCAGGCACAGGTTCAAAACAGTTTTTCTTCAATCATTCCATGACAAAAACAGAGGCCCTTGGCAAGCAGAATGCTGTGGACTTCCCTAGTTCTCCATTCTGACAAAATGGGAAGAACCTGAGTGAGAGACATTCTGTCACCATCTATATTATATTCACTCACTTGGTTATTATCTCAGACTCTGTTTTATACTGCAGTACCTGAACATCCTCGTAAGTAGGAGATATCTCATGAGCATTGACTTTGAGAGTTATGATCTTTCCAAATACTTGCCCCCTATTCAGCTCAGGGAACATAAAGAAGCCATATTTTGTTTGTTGGAATTTTTTAATGTTGATTATCTGTAGGTTTGTAACTAACTGAGATACTATCTTTCCAGATAGGCATCAGATTTACTTTTTTTCCTGAATAATTTTTCCTTACAGGTAAAAAGAGATACTACTCAATAGTAAAACATATGTTTTACAATGAGTACAGATTTTTCAGTCTTTTGATGTGGTAATATTATATTTTAAAGGGCAAATACGCATCTCTGAGACAGCTTGTGTCCAACAATAACTAGAGTGGGAATGGGCATTATTGACTCATGTGAAAGAGTCTTCAGGAAACATTGAAAAATCTCCACTAAAGAAGGGCTCTGTCAGTTTTACTTGCAGAGCTGTTTCCTGAGGCAGCTGCCTTAGGCACTGAGCACACTTCTTAGGCTACATGGAGCATTCGGACTTGTAGTGAGTGCTTCATCAAGTATCTAAAGCTTAAGGGCTAGTGAAGTAGCCAATAAACTTTCATTCCTACAGGGATTACTGTGATGTCATTACTTACTTTGGAGCATCTGTCTGCTTTGCATCATTCTGTGGATGAATCCTAGAATGAATATGAGGATGAGGTTGAGTTGAGGTTGAGCCAAATCTGGTCAGGAACAGCTAAATACCATGATGCTGAGAACTCGTGAACTGGTCCACACTGCCAGAGATGTCATCATGTAAGCAGCCTCTGACACCTGGAGTCCATGACAGCACCATCTAAGAGGAATTTAAGCTGCCATGCAATCATCATTTGCCACCATGGGCCTCAGGCAAAGCAGCTGGGATCACAGGTGAATATGGAGACACCGCCATAAGTAGGGAATATCCTCTTTAAAATTGCGTTTTCCATTACCCTCCTCTATTTCTCTTCATAGAAGTCATTCATGCTAAGGCTAATGGCTAATATTTCACTCACCAACTCCCAAATTTGTATGAAAATCTGCTGAATAGCTCATACCACCTCAGCTTATGGGACCACTGTGTCCAGGAAAGAGGCCACCATCACCCATACACAGACCCCTGACTTTTCTGAGGACTCCCCGTTCTGGTGTTTTCTGCTAGTGACACCATCATTTACTGTACACTACAAATTGCTTTAAAAACAACAATGGTTAAACAACACCTTAACATAAGTGTGACTAAGAATGACAGAGCACAATGCCTTTCAAAGTATAAGAAGTATGCCAATGCTTGCTTTTCCAAGACACTGAGCCTGTTTATAGGAAACCTGAGGTGGATTTGGAGTAAGAAAACCAAGACAGAACATGATTCTTAGCCAAGCAACAATGTATAAATAGCTTCCATGGGGGCTTAATGTATGCTTTTTTATGAGAGTGCACAGCAAAGATAGTAAGTGGCGGGAGCAGATGAACACTTAAGAATCAAAGGTCTCTCTCATATCCTGATGTCTCTAACCATGAATGTCCAAAGGAAAACAAAAATACTTCATGTAGGACAGTGTCTTAAACCATGAGGGGTATTTTTACATTTTCATTAAGGAGTTAGGTTGCCTTCTCCAATTTTTGCTGTAATAAAAGGTGACCTTTTACATAATACTGCAGTAACATCTAAAACTAATTTATTCCATTACCTCAATGCTTTCATGCCCTTACATTTATAAGGAGCTAAAATATCTTTTAAACCCAGTGAAAAAGTATTAAAACAGAGCAATTCTCATGACAGAAAAACTTATCTTCTTGTGTTAGCCAGCCACACTCGTGATATGAATCTTACTTTTACATTCAAGTGACTATCGTGCTTACGATCTCTAAATAAAGGACCCTACTTTTATAACATTCACACATAAAGGGCGACCTGCTTTTGTCCATAGTTTTCTGTTCCTTATGAGCGAACTGAAATACCTCAAGAGAAGATCATTTTACTTCTGATAAGCTGAAGTAGGCCAGCAGCAGTTAGGAAAACATCTGGCTAGACCGAATAGTCAACAAACACTAGGTACTGCAATAGAATGGAATATGAAGAATAAGTCACCCCTAATTTCTGAGGACTGTTTTATCACCCATCTGTCTGAGCCAAATCTCAGAGATACTCTCAAAAGAGTTTTTTGTAGTACCAGGCTCTCCTTTGAGACCAGCATTGTCATCTGCTGTCCTGGAGCTTCCACTCAGTATATTACTGTGAGAGCGCTAGTTATGATGAGTAAAGATTAACACCAGCCTCAACACTTAAATCACACTTGTGTTCTGGGCTCCCACTCCTACCCACGCAGAGAAAGACACGCCCTTGAAAGCTTGCAGAGGGCAAAACTGTTTGCAGAATCAAGTGCTTAAACTTAAGTTCATCAGGTAACTGAAATACATATGCTAATGAAACAATGACATTAGTTGGCCTAAAAACCACCCTGAGTTTCCTACTCAGTATTCTGGAAGTATATTTACCTTGACTCAGTCAAGGTAAAGAGTGGCTTTTTGCACCCTCCTAAACGAGTTTGTGACTTTATTAACTTTACCAAGTGTAATAGGATAAGATTTCCAATGCAGATAGTATTTCATGGCTCTAGCAAAATGAAATGGCAACAAAATGACAAATAAAACTATATCTTGTGATAAGACAAATATTAGCTGGTATCATATCTGCACATCAGCATCTAAATGCATTGTTGTCTTCATAAATGTTTCTCAGGTCTCTTGAGAGTTAAAATAGTACTTGATATATCAGCATGGAACTACTTCAGTATGTTTATTTTATGCTTCACACAAATACTATTTTATCTTTAAAAGATGCTGTATGTAAAAACCGAAATTAAAAACTTGTTTATTTTTACTCCAAAATGGGTGTAGGAATATTTACCTTTCCTGAAAGTCCGTGAGAAAAAGGTGACAGAAAACATGATTTTAGTTACTGATACCAGTGATCAGTTATTATTCCTACTGGCATGGTCACGGTGGAGCAAAGCTGAATGCAGTTGACTGAAGACACAAACACAGCCCAAGTGCCCTGCGTATTGGTTCTGTAATTTAGTTTCCTCTCCTGAAAATCCCTTTCCATATATAGGGCTACTTGCAGTGCAAGGATCCAGATGTCCTTGCTCCCTTCAGCGACACTCAGTGTGCAGCTCCCCAGGGAATGGCTATTTATAGCTCTCCGTGCTGCTCACTGCAGAGTCCTCACGATGATGCATTGATTGCCATGAGGAAAACTGACAATTTAAAGCAAAACCACAGGCAGAGACAGACACTTAGACACATGTGGGTGGCAGTGACATGGACAGAAACAGACATCTCAGGATTCAAAGTTGGTGACAGACTTCAAAGTCTCTCACTGAATTATCAACACTGCACATATTGAAGGCTTTATTTAGCTGTTTTGGTGAAAGAATTAGCTCTTGCTTGATAACTATCTATGATGCTAAACCTGTCTATGCAGTATTTTTGTATTCTAAAGAAATTTAAGTGTGTTAGTTTCTCATGTGTTTCCCTCCAATATATCTCCTTGGCTGTTGAAGGCGTCTACATGTATTAACTGTGATCTGAAAAGAGTGGTTAGGCACAGTCTTGAGCTGGCAGCATTGATGAATTGTTCCCACTAAGAGACTGTTTCCAAAGGTGGATTTCTCAAGGACATTCCCAGAGGTCGTAGGAAACATATGTGTGTCTCCATCTGCCCAGGGGACCCATTGTAACTCCCCAGAAATCTCTGGCAAGAGCATGCAGGGAGCAGCTAGGTTCATTTCATGTCACCTTCTGTGACTTGGATTGCCTCAAAGTACAAGGACAGGACATGTAGCTATGTCCTGCTGCTGCTTGCAAGGCCTGTCCCTCAGTATGCATACATGCTGCGAACAACAGCAACTCTACCAAGGTCTCAAATACAGAATATGGAAATACTTCATTTTTGTCACTGTCCCTTCCCACGCAACTATCCATTGTCTGTCTGTGAAACTTTCATGATTTAGAAAGGTTTTCTTTATTTGCACGTTTCCTTTGAGAGGCTTTTATCTTCTCTCATTGACTAAGTTAAATGCCATGTTTCTATTGTGGAAACTTCTCTCTCTCTTTCCAAAACCAACGTCCCAGTTTTTACAGCTTCCAAAAATTGCAATCCTCACCACCAATAACTTTTTATCCTCTTGCAATTCAGATGGATTTTATATTGAACTTGTAATTTAAAAAGGCAAAATATTTTTTTAGGACTTTCTTAGAATACGCTTACAGTGTTCAGTTGCTGCTTTATGGCTGATGGCAGTGTGTGGGACTAAAGGGTGACCTGTGACACATGGTTGTGGAGAGCAGCAGGTGTTATCTGCATCCATCCCTGGCCTCTCTCAGCCTTAGGGTTTGATAAGCAGGACCTCGTTAATGTGCCCTGGTGTGCAGTATCATGGTGTCACCAGACAGCAGTGAATGGGCACAACATTGCTACTTCTCACTGTACAGGCCAAAGTACAGTGAGATACAGTACTTGAGACCATAGTTATATCATGACCCAGGAAACTAAAATGTGAAAGCAGAAGCTTGAAAGAGTGTGAATTTCACTGTAAATAGCTCCTAGTTTTCCTAAAGTTAATTTTCAGCTATGGATATGTAAAATGTTCTGAGTGTGACTTGACTGCTAGCTTTTCTGATCGTTCAGAGCAATGAGGCCTATTAACAGCTGAATTCAGAGTAGACAACCCTGAGGAAATTAGATAATAGATAAATAATAAGATAATCAGATAAATAATTTTGAGGTGGAACAACTGAAAATAAATGATACATAATCCAGGATCTACATACTACAAGTTGTATCATATCTTCCTCTTCATTAATCTAAGAGAAGTCGGAATTACAATACATACCCTTTTGCCAAAATTTTTAGCCCAGGGCTTACAGTCTGAAAATATCCTGTGAACTTGCAAAAATTCTTGTTTGGGCAATTTCATTCCATTCTTACTTGTTCTTTCCCTAACACTGCTGCAGAGTTTGGCCACAGTGAAAGAGCACAGTCCCATTTGTGCTTCAGTGGTTTGCCCATTACTTCCTTTGCCTTTGTGCATTCCCGTGCAGAATAGCCATCTCCAGAGCATCTAAGTCCTCTCATCTCATTCCTTCCAACTTCTCTCTGACTGCTGTGGTGTAACACTCCCCTCCAAAGGCAGAGGTCAATTAAATGCAGTTTATGGACCTCCATTTGTAATTTTTGGTTTTTTCATCCTTTGTTCTTTTCAGTATTCTTCCCTCTACTTTTCCATTTTGTGTTCATGTCTAATCTCACCCACCACTCTCATAACTTCAACCATCTATTCATTACCAAAGGGGTCTCAGTAACTCACCTTCACATGCCATATTTGCTACTCTTTCTCTGTTTACCGAGCAAATCTGTGACTCAGTCCCTGCTCATGGCTGTTCTACTCAGTCTGGGTTCCATGCTTTCCATGCCTAGCTTTGACTTAGCTTTCTTCAGAAACACCTATTGCTATCTCCAGATTTATCCCAGTTCTGCTACAATCCGTATACATGACTACTCTCTAGCCTGATCTCAGCATCTTCCAGAAATGCTCTTCTGGATAATCATCTTTCCTCTTGCTATTGCAGTCAGATCTTCCTCCACTGACTATCCATCCCACAGAAACTGCCTTCTCTACCTGCATAATGGTGTATTTTAAGCTATCTCTCACTCTACATTCATTTATCCTGGGTGGGTTCTCCCACTTCTAATAAATACAGAGAAATTAATGGCCAGATATTCATGTCGTTTTCATCAAAACAATGCTTCCTGAATCTTGATGCAAAAGCAGTCCAAAGCTCCAACACAATTTTATGCCATTACTTCCTTCTCTCAACAGCTCTTGAGGAGCAGTTTTCCAGTTACAACCAGAAAATATGCAAACTATGGTTTATATATACACCTAGGTATATACACCTAGTGCACAGGCCTCTGGAAGAGGCAGTCCAAAACTAAGTCAGACCTCTACAGTTCTTCCCTAGAACCATTGCACAATTAAATGTTTAGGGCTATGACAGGTTTCTATTAAGTACAGTATCAGACACAATAAACAAGAGATGGAAACTGAAAATAAAAATATCAGCTTGAAGAACATTTGCAATCAGCTTGATGGAAAAAAATAAAATGGAGATTTTTGTTTAAGTTCACAAAGTATAAGGAGGAACATTTCCTCAAACTATCAAAAATGTTGAAAGACTTTTCATCAGCAAAGGATGAGAAAAAATAGTGCTTAGTACCCTGAGGGACCGCACAGGTAGCTCTGTATAGTAACCTACCTCCTCATTAGAAACAACCAGCAACAAAAAAGGAAACCAATGCCTAATGCTGAAAATGTTGACTAAAACCCCTATATCGTTGAAAGCAAATGGGAATTTTGTTTGTGGAGCTACTGGCAAAACATGTAGTCACAAGCAGTCATATACTGAGGAAATTCTAACTTTTTCTGGCTGGGTACTGTTCTAGCTCTTATTTACTCCCTGACCAGAACTGCTATGCTAATGAAGTGTGACAAAAGTTCATGTTTCATGTAGGAACATGAAAGAAAGTCTTGATCATATGGAGGAACATCCCATGAAGAACTTTTACAAAAGTTTGGATGGGATTCTGAGCAATCTGATCTGGTTGAATATGTCCCTGCACATTGCAGAGGTTTTGGACTAGATGACCTTCGAAGGTCCCTTCCAACACAGACCATTCTATGAGTCTATGAATATTTTTCTGGAAGTGCCAGAGGCAGATTAAGTTAGGTTTAATTTTCTGAGTCAAAACTCAGTAAATATTTCACTCTAAATAGTAATTCCATTCTTACACTATTTGTAAAACCAGTCCACTGTAAAAAACCATAATGTCCAAAGTTTCAGTCTCCACGCTTTTTACCATTCTCCTCATATTTCCAGATAACCTCTGATCCCACCAGTGTGACCAAACAGACTTTCACATACCTGTGAAAAAAGTATACAAGATCAGGTCTGTGAAGTGTTGCTCAGTCCAAAGGAGATCTAAAAATTAGTACATATAAGGCACTTTTTAAATGCATTCATATTGTATATTTGAAGTTTATGTCCCATTAAATTTACAGTGTAATACAGACATGAAAGATGCCCACAGCTGGTACATGTGGTGTTACTCCAGATGAGTATTGATTTCAGGCTTTATTTAAAAAAAAAAAAAAAAAAAAAAAAAAAAAAGGTGATTATTTGAACAATATCCCTACAATTTATGAGTTTTGGTTACCATCATAAAGACACTGTGTCTTTTAACTTTGCTATGTGGGGTCCACTATTTGCTGAATGTGCTTATTATGTGGGTTCACCAGGTCAGGTAAAACCGAACTATTACTTTGACAACTTTGCTCTTAGTCAAAAAGACAATGCTGATGAAAGAATACTTTTGAGTATTTTGAGCTAAAGAGATGGGAATATTTCCAGAGAAAGGTAGGATTAATTCACGTCTCGGAAGAGTTCATGTGTAAGTTGTTGAGAGTTGAAATTAAAGGAAAGGTCAGATATCTCTTCTCCTGTTGACTTGGGACAGCTGAATTGTACATCTCTACATCTGGGAAGGAGGAGCAGACAGGAAGTTTGTGACCAAGAAGAGTAGAAAGACGTTGAGGGAATAAAGAACATAGCTGTACACTGAGATGAAAATCCTAAAGACCACAGAGGCGCAGTGCATTGGGATTAAGTGTTTCAGATGGGCAGGTATTTAGCAAGAAAAAGCTCCTCTAGACATGTGGTGGTATGGCTTTAAATTTCAGTCACCATAACTTAAGTGTCTGCCTAACTACTTTCCCAAACAGGATTTAAAAATTTATTTTTAAAATAAATGGTGATTTTACTAAATGTACCCGCTCTTCTGGAAAATACACTTTACATTTCAATATTTTATCTTGACAAGAAAAATATTTAAGGGGTTTAAAGAAAAGATTGGTCAACATCTGTATATGTTCACATTGTGTATTAATATGCATCAGTCAGATCAATGTTGCAGTACTGGGCTAATGTCTGGAATTCACATTAAAGTGGTGTCAGGAAGCCTGGAGTTAGAACAGTATTGATGGTAAATGGATATAGGTCATTTGGACCAGAAGACTCAGATTTGCCACGCTAGTAAAGCTAAAGGGAATCAATAAAGGAGCAATCATTAAAAAAAAAAAAAAAAAAAAAAAAAAAAAAGTGTAAACTGAAGTCTAGATACTAAAAGTGAGCTTAATTTTTCTTACTATCATTCTTGATAATTTGATTTTTTTTTTCAAAGTTTCACAGAAAGAAAAATATTTACAATCATCTGTTTGATCTCAGTCTAGCACTTATTACTACAATGGATTTCAGTCTTGCTGGAAAACACGTTGCAGAATAAAATTCCCATTCTGTCTCAGCAGTCATTCCCTTCATCCTCTTGTTTGTTTCACTCCTTTAGAAATGCCTCCCAATCTATACATCTTCTTTGGTGAAATCTATTCCTACAGGATACAGGACACAGGAGCTCTGATAGAGTTTACTCCCAAGATCTGTCTAGCTGATATAATAGCACTGCACTTATTTTTAAAAAACAAGTACTGGGCAGGGGGTGGGCTGGGCCAGGGTGTAGAAAAGAAACAAGGAAATCAAGAAATATAAGTGTGAAAATATGATGGCTTGTGTTAAGTGAAATACACTCAGAGCCTGACTTAAACTGAATCTCATTGTTCACCATTCTTAATGGATTCTTCACTCCTCTTCTTGATTCCACAGACTCCTTTCCCATATGAATCATTTCTGTCTATCAGTAACTTTAGTGAAGACATTTCGATAGAACTTTTAACAGAGTACAATTTTTGCTATGAGAAAGTCTGATAGATGTTTTGCTAAAGTCACCACCAAATATAGCTTCACTATCTCATCATTTTGTTTTTATTGGAAAAGGAAAGCATTTAGCTTGACTCATAAGATGTATTTGTTTTGCATCTATTTTGCTTACCATATTTATTGTTGCTCTCCTCAAGAGACTGAGTTGTGAGCTTTATGTTCTTCTTCAGTTCACTGGAAGGCTTGCCTCATTAGAGGTTATATATGGAGTCATCTAAACTACATTAGCCACCTTAAAGATACAGCTTTAGCCTAGACTGGTTGTCTCTAACTCACTCAATACCAAAGTATGGCTATTATATATACACTTCCATGTACCCTAAATGCTAATGCTGTCCCTATAAGCATATCCTGGAACCGATAGCCCAAAACAACCTTTGTGTCTCTATCTATAGCAGCTTAAACTAAAGATGGCAGTTTTATCAGCTAAACTTAAGTAACAAGTATCACCACTGTGAAAAGCCTAAGATAATATAGTGTCACTTAATTTGAAATATTATGTAGTAGATATTTTGTTGTATGTGTGCAATAGACAGGTGTAGTACTCTAGTATTGCTGTAGCATAGCTGTGAGACTGAACCGAACACAGTATGGACCCTTACCTGCTTAGTTAAAACAAAATCCGCACTGCAACAGAACATAATGAGCACTAGCCTTATCTACAGTAGACTGGAATCCAGGTAACACAGAAATAGTCACTGAAATTGCAGCAGATTTGGACAATGTCCTCAACTACAGTGTCAAGCAGCCTGTGTGGAGCCGTGCCATGACAGATGCACTGGGGCTATAGTAGGTGAGGGACAGACCCAGGGGCTGCTCAAGCAATGTAGTCAAAAGAGCAGGAGTTGTACCTGTGGCTAAAGCCAAATTTGGTATTTTTGTATGCATATTCCTATGACTTCAATTCTCTGGCCTTATTGAATGATTTATATTAACATCTACTAAGTGTGATAATCACAATGCCCAAAGGTTTTGGTTGGAAGACTGCTAGGTATAGTCTCTATGGCTCTAACAGTGTTGCCCTGGCTGTAAAAGCATTATCAGATTTTCTTAAGATAGAGGAAGAGACAGATATCTGTAATTAGAAAATAATATCAATTTGCTGGGTGAAGGGGTGCTTGCTTCCATCATTTCAATTTGTTCTTATAGGCTTTAAAACAGATGAAAGATGAATGTGACAGAAGAGAAAGATCTTACAGCAAGCAAGCAGTGCTGTTAACATAAACAGGAGCTCTGTTATGGAATACAAAGATCTACCATTATTTTCAAATTTACTTGAGGAGCTGTATGTGCTTCAATGCACCACAAACAGCTTAAATTATTAATGGAAGGGGCAAAATATCTCAAGACTGGAGGGGTGTCTTAGTTTACACCCACAAGTAATTTTTCATCCAACACACAGACACATCTGGTTAGCCTTTTGTAGCAATCTTTATACAAGTTGCTTAATTGAGCAGTTGAGCAGACTGAGCCAAAAGCTGTCCAGTTTTCTGCACATACCAGCTGATGCAAAAAGAAGAGGACAAACATGTTGCTATGTAAAAGACATCACTGGAATTACTGAAGAAAGCATCTGCCAGGCATGAACCAGGACTTTCAGGAACAGGCTGTGTTCAACCTCTCACAACCCAGTAATGGATCATATAGCAGTCAATATACCATCAAAGATTCTAAAACAAATAAACATAGACCTTACCTTCAGAATATTTTCTTCTGGTTTCATTATCGCCTAAAACAGAGCCAATGTTTCAGGAGCAGAGAAGGATGACTAATTCACACGTCATCTTCTGCATACTGTCGTAACCTGCCTGTCTTAACTGGAAGCACTTCCTTGAGAATGAAGCTGATGTTATTATTTAGTACTAATATTATTAAATCTCTTGGCAGAGGCTTGCACAATCTGCTCTTATTTCAGTCACTTCACAAAGGCTTGTAAAAAATATGCAAGAGGAAGTAATTTACCCATTCACAGACTAAAACTGGAAGTGCCAACTTAATGTATTTTGACATTTGCCAGGCAGGAAGGTTTGGTAGGGCATCTGAGGGCCCCTGACTGTACACAGATTCTTAAGCACAGGGAAAGACACATGTCCCAGCCTACTGCCTTTCTGGAGACCACCCACACCATCCCTAACAAATTTTGCTGACAATTTCTAGGGAAAAGGGCATAGTTAATATAAAGATGCATCTTCCCCTAGGTTGGTTCATCTCTCCCATAAGGAGTAAGAAAAGCTGCTGATTGCCACAGGACACTGGGACATAATAAAGGTAATTTCAGGTGGCCAAGGGCAGATATGAACGAGCATTTCTCTGCAAATGGATCTATGATACCCTTGCTCAGTTGCAGACCTACCGCAGCCCTCTGGGTGACTAGAGAGGAATCACTTAGTATGGTATTCATCTTATCCAAATTTAGACTCCTGCAGTATAAACATCTACATAGAAGCAAGTCACCCTGTGCTCTTTTTGTAGTCAACAAAGAGAAATAGATACTTCTAGGGTGCAATTAATCTCATCCTAAAGAAGACATCTTCCAGATGATTTATGCCTTAAAAGTACCTGGTTTTCCCTGACTATAAAGGGAGTCTGAGGTGATTTTTGCCATATGGACACCTCAGACATGAACAAATAATATATCTAGCAGAGCCATAAAGCTATTGATATTTCACACAGCCTGTAGTTAGTATAAATGTTTGGTCAATAATAACTTGAGCTGAACTCAGACAGTTGACCTAGAGGTGAATGGCTCTGTATTCCATTACTAAGTCTCTGAATCATCCAGTGTCTCTTTTCTTTTTAAGTAAAATCTCTCCCTGGGTTTTAGATGTCACTTAATGGAATGTGGATATTAAATGTATGTAAATCCATAACATTTTTGGATAGAGCTGCATTCCGCTATGTCCTATTATAAACACAACCCCATCCTCCTCTTTGGAGCTGTCAATCTGTCAGGTAGAGGAGCCTGTGGACTCCAAAGGCAAATCCTTGTACTTTCAATGGACTGCTGTTGCCAAAATGAAAATTCCCAATGAAAATAGTTCTTGTGTGGAGACAATCAGAGAGACCCTCTTAAGCCACGTTTTTTTTAAATCCTGGGATGATAGGAATTCCTTTACCAAAAGTAGTGCAGCTAGGTGGTTTGTTTTTGGGTTTTTTGTTTTTTTTTTGTTGTTTTGTTTTTTTTTTTGGGGGGGGGGTGTTTGTTTTGTTTTGTTTTGTTTTGTTTTGTTTTGTTTTGTTTTTTTCAGGTTGTTCATTTCCATTTTACTCCTATTCCTGTTCTCAGAATTCTTATTTTGTTTCATGGAGGTATCGTCTATCATCTTCACTTTTGTTTTGAATTATTTTTCTGCACATTTTTTTACACTTTTCATTGGATTTTCCACTTCAGTTATAAAATATTATCAGGGTTTTTGTGAAAGAATTCTTGTTGCACTTTTGCCTTCCCCCTAGCAGTAAACTGCCAGGACAAAATATCATGATTATTAATTTCTGTTTAAAGAGGTTAATGCATCTGTATCTTCACTTAAACTCCAAATGCCAGGCACTGTTACTTCCCAGGTGTCACTTAGTGGAATGTGGATAAAAAACTGTTAAATTCACAGTACCTGTGTGTTAAACTGCTTTGCACTTAAAACATAATTCTTCTGCAATACACAATCTGTGTTTGTTTAGCATGATGTAGATAACCATCTTCACCAGTATCTGACAAACAGAAATAGGATTCCATTTGGTCAGATGGCTCTTTCAGTGACCCACTTCAGATGAAGGATTTTGCCATGTTCAAGATACTTCTCAAGCCAAAAATTTTTAAAGGAGTTGCACAAAAGACTTACCCTCTGAAGCCTTCTCTACACTACCACTGGGAAGATTGTGTAGCCTAGACTGTGCATAGAACACAGTGTTTCTCTTCTTCTGAGGACCAGATGTTATCTGAAACATTACCCAAAGAAATTATATAATCTCCTGTTTGTACTGTAAATTCCTGTGTAAGTTTTATGCAGAATGATGTTATCACAGTGACAGTGATTTTTCTAATGAAGCTGAACCCCTTCTTTGGGGTTTTCATCAATTGCCTGAATTAGACAGAAACCAGTATCTCAAGCAAGTAATTTCTGCTAAACAGATGAGTACAACTGAAAAATGGTGCTTTGAAGTTGCCCATCTCCAGGCACCTCTCTGAAGTGCAGAATTTTCCTTGAGAATTTCTTCTGATTAGACATTATCTTCTATGTATGTGAAGTTATATAAGAACTGTGACTTCCTGGCTAAAATGCACCTCTAGATCTATTCTTAACAAATAGACTAATTCTTAGTTTCTCTCCACTTGTTTCCTTCACAGACACTTTTCAGGACTACAGAAAGTTTGAAATCTTCTCTCCATTATTCTGATGTAGTACTGACATTCATGCAATTAAAATCTCGGAGACTAGAACAGGAGTTATTTTTTCTTGCATTTGTATTTTAAGCATATGGAATTCTCTAGACAAGTTGCTGCAGACACACCCAAATCCTCTTGCTGGACCAAACCTGTTCAAGTTGGGGTACTGACCCTTGCTCATCCTGTTGTGGGACTTGGTGGAGTGAACTTTTCAGCCACCTCTCACACTCAGGCTCCCTTTCTGGGGAAGGATGTGGAGCAATTGACTGGTCCATGCTGTGTGTCATCAGGATGTGGGAGTAGGGGTAACATCACTCTGTGTAGCTCAGCCCATTAACACAGCCTTTGCACGTGCAGTAGGATGGCTGCTGACATGGTAACCCAGAACTTCAGGTTATCTTGGTTCTGTGCTCCCAGAGCTAATTGTTTGCTTCAATTTACAGGGATTTAGAGTTTCTGTAGTCAAATCCAACTACAAAGACCAATTATTTGGGTTATTATATTCACCACAGTAGCCATAAAAATGCAAGAAAAATATATATCTATGTCTTTTTCTTACATAAATGACATTTTTGAGACTGGGTAACTGCTCAACATTAGTCTTGGATACAAATGGAAAAATTAACCAACTTCCTTTTCTCTGTCCAACATGCTCAAAACAAGATATGCCTGTCAGATCATTTAGTTTATTAGCATACTATAAATCCTAAAGAATTACAGGGAACATGGGCCACATCCTCACTGTTTTTGGCTGAGATGTGCTAGTTTACCTCAGTGCAGGAGGTTCAAAAATACTTCACTTCCATTAACTTGCAAACCAGTGTTTCCTGATGGAAACATTCTCTATCCCATCTATTTACATATGTTCTGGGTGTAACCCATTTCCTATTTGCCCCTGAGCACTTCTGGAATATGATAACATAAGAGTTGACTGTATTATCACCTTTTATTTCCCTCCATTTGTCATTCCCTTGCTGTTGCTCAGAAGAGGAACCAGAAACTGTAGATGTGAAGCTATGCAGTGAAAAAGATTGAACACTTCCTACTTTCTATTTTTCCCTGCATTCCTCTCTCCAGTTTTCCTCCATTATTTCCTTCCTTCTAGATATTCATCCAGGAAGAGAAATACAATTTTTATCATAGAAAATCTGTTACTTTTCTAAGCTTTGAAGATCTACTAATGTGAACACTACTTAAGTATATACATGGGGGTACATGTAAGTACAGGTGCATATATATAAACACAGTTGTTCATGCCAAAGAGCAAGGAAATTTTTGCATTTTGCTTCTACAATAGCCACAATTACCTTAATTTTTGAATGCCCTGCTTTTTTTCTATTCTTATCTCCCCAGTCAGAAACAAATCTGTGGACTTCAATAGAGATGCTTGTCTGGATCAAAGTTATTCAGCATATATGTTAGTTATTACAAGGGAATGTTTGCAAGAAGCACAAAAAGAGTCTTTATTGCACTGAAATCACCCACACTTATTCTCCCAAAATCTAGTTTCTAGATTTCATCACGTGGAACAGAGAAAAAATGCGAAATGTACTTTGGATTATTTTTTAAAAAAGAGTTCTTCAAATTTTGTATCTTTTTCTCATAGCAGATCATGTACTGATCCTGAATTGCCACATAATGGGGCTGACATGTCTTCTACTGCTGAATGCAGCTTTTTCCTGTCATACATGTCCAGAAAGAGATCATGACCTAGGAAAAATGTAACACAAATTCATTTTGGAGACACTTCGGTTCGTATTTTTAGTTTTGCTCTTCTTTTCTCAGAGCAGTTTGCAAAAGGTGAAGTATTTTTATACACATTCAGAATGTATAATGTTTATGTTCATGCTGAAAATGGCGAATGAAGATTAAATGGATAGAAGTTTGTTTACAAGCTAAGCTAACATTTAAATGTTTTAAAATTCAGAATAAGAAATGAGAAATGAAAATGTGTTATGCAGGTAAGGACTCTAGCCACAGCAGTGCCTTACCATGGGCAAGAGGTGTCACTGCTTCAAGTGTCCAGTAATTGCTTTATTGGACATTTGTATTTCCAGAAGGCAATTTCTGACTTGCGTTGCATGTTAGCTAGGGCATTATGTTAAATCCTATGACATGAAACTACTGACTTCTGAAAGGTTCCCCAAATTTAGTTATTCTTTTCAACTGTGATGTTTCTCTAAGCGTTCACTTCCAAAGAAAGATGTTATTAAATCAATTCAAAATATGGTAAGATTTCCAAAAGAGATCAGAAACTAAATTAGGTACTCTTGAAATTTAGTAATTCTTATTACAAATCACTTTAGGAAAAAAGATTAAACCCATCCAAATTTCACAGATTCAAAATGTCTGAAATGAATTTAAATACCTTTGATGTTTCTGAGATTTGATTAAAATCTCCAAAATGTTAATATTTCACATTTCTTTGTGATTAAATTATAGGCACTGTGTCATAGTTTCATTTTTATTTACTAAACACCAATTGACATCATTGCAGACAGAAAATCAGGAAAGCAATGAATTTATGAATGTAAAATGGTGCAATTTGGAGAAAAGTTGACTTTCACTCAGCAGTTTGGCCATGGCACCTTCCTCAATTATGGTTAATGGTTATCTGGTTTTAAAAAAAATTTTTTAAAAAATAAAACAAACAAAGAAAACCCCACTCCCAAAACAGAACAAAAAACTCACAA
The DNA here is from genome assembly GCF_015227805.2 of Hirundo rustica. NCBI lineage: Eukaryota > Metazoa > Chordata > Aves > Passeriformes > Hirundinidae > Hirundo > Hirundo rustica. Next base: position 45,838,528 of record NC_053451.1, on the reverse strand, counting down.
ACAAACTAAACAAACAAAAAACCCAACCAAACAAAAACAAACAGAAAAAGAAACAACACCCCCCCCCCAAAAAAAACCCAAAAAAACCCTTTATTTCCCTAATTCTGATAACTAATGTTATGTGGGTTTTTTTCCTTTACATTCTTGGAAATTTGATGCCTGAAAAAGGAAAATATGAATATGTATTACTTTAAACCAAACAGAGTTCACCAAATGTTTCAAACAGCCATAAAGATGAATATATAGCCTTATTAAAAGATGAATGTTGAATCTTTCTAAGCCTTACAGACCATACCTTCTCCTCTTCCTGTTGAACTCTTCCAGGTTCTTTTCAATTTCCTAAGACATTCCCAAAATGTTATTTCTCCAGTTTATGTTGTCTTGGCTGCTAGGATAGATCCCAAGTACCCACCAAAGCCTCATTGGGCAGAAATGTTGCATCTTGCATCTTCCTCACAGCAGCCTGATAGCGCTTCCCAGAATATCATTTTCTGTTTCTGCATCACCTTCAGATTTCTGACTCATCCCATATGACATCCATTCTCTTCTTCTACTGTGTGGATGCTCCATAGCTTTTTACCTTTTGCTCTCACTAATTTTGGATCGTCCACCTTATTTATTAAGCTCACTTTAAATTCTAATCATGTACTACAAACTGTTTATAATGTCTTCAGGAAATGTATCAAGTACTTATTTAAACTGAAAGCCAAGACTTTAGAAAGAAGTGCTCTCCTCTTCCCACTTCTGTAAGACTACCCTTAGAGCCACACCTAACCAGCAAACTACTTATGCCTTTGAAAGCCTCAGAAGCTTTTGAGATGAGCATTTCAAACAGCTGTTCCATCAGTTTAGGTTGACAACTCTAGGTTTATTTCCTCAGCTTTGCAGGAGACCTGTGTGGGATAAGTCTGTCTAAATCAGAGAGACATCCCATATACTGCTTTTCTTTTTTTCTCTTAATCAAATTCCCTCAGAGAAGGAAATAAGATTGATTTCACAGTGTATTTTTTCCATGCCTAGGTGGGCTATTTTTACTCTTTATGATCCTCCTGCAATCTACTTATTGTTCATTTAATAAATTCAGAACGTTTCCAGGAGCTCTGATAAGGCATTGATTATAGCTTTTGGATTTTTTCAGATGAACCATATTTATATCTTTTCATGTTACTGTAAAAACTCCCCAATGGTTCAGAGATTGCACAGGATTGTTTATCAGGTCTTGACAGTCTGAATATGCCTATCTAGTCTTTAGCATGTTCTCTGCCTTTATTTTACCTGAGCTCCTGTCTTCTCAACAAAATTAGGCAGAACCAAACATTAAATATTTTAGACTACTTTACACCATGTCTGTCTTGCTCTCCTTTCTGTTACATAGGATCTGTACTGTTCTGTTAGTGTTTGAACAGAAACACCTAGAAAATATTACTCCATATAGGATCAAAATATTTACTAGTGGCACGGAAGTCTTTCTTCTCAGAAAGAGAAAAAAGACTCAAGAGAGGTCTTTAGCAAGCATTTCTCCCGTGGTACAGCAGCAAGAGCAGAGGCAGAATGTGGTCTTCAGCTGAGGCACCATCAGATCTGTGAGGCTGTTTTGAACTGAGGCATTTCTGAACCTGCCAGCAAAGTGAGTGATTTGCCACCGTATCAAGGATGAGCAGCTCAGCATTTGACAGCACTCATTAGTTTATCCTTCAGAATGAGTTCTCTGGGGATTGTAGCATTTTGAAGAACACTGAAAAGGGATTTTTCATTTTAGTCTCTGTTGTTTTCTGTAAGAGGTAAGGGGAGACACAACTCTGCTGAGGAGAACCTCTGTGATATTTGCATCCTGTTCCCAAGGCCTACATCAAAACATCAGTTCTTTAACCAAGACTTTTAAACATTTCCTATTAGAAGGAATCTTTGGCTGCTACAATTCCCTTTTTTTCACACATTTTTGTTTCCTCCTATATTTCACAGGCCTAATCAGATCATCAAAGTAAGGAAGGTGACTCAGTTCCACAGCAGAAAGAACGAGCCCATATCCACCTTGCTAGGGTAATCTGCATGTCCCCACAGTGCTGCATCCACACTAGCACAGAGGTGCTCCCCACATCTCCAGGCACCCTGCTGTATCCCACCCTTCTCTCAGCAGGCAAGCATCCTGAAATGCATAGACCCAGAGCATTTCCTCCCAGGGTTTACTCTGCCAACCGCCTCCACATCTGCCCCAGGCCCTCCCTCATTCCCAATGGCAAGCCCTGCCAAACACTGCCTGGAAAAGGGACCTCCTTCTCCCCTAGACAGACCAGGCATGGTGCTTGGGGCTGGCACATGGCATCCCCACAGGACCACGTCCTGCCAGCGAGCAGCTGCGCCGAGGCCCATTGCCAGTTGTGGGAAGGCACGTCACCTTTTTCCAAGGAGAAATAAAGTACTTCTGGCAGCGTGGCGACTGGCCCCACATCCCTCCTGTGTAGTGGGCAGATGGTGGTCGTGCAGGCGCCCAGCCAGCACCACAAGGCCTCCACAGCCCCAGCCACACGCTCCACGCTCAGCTGCTGTCACCACTTGTCCGGGGTTGTTTTGCAGGTACTGCTGACACGGGTGAAGCAAACGCACCAAAGGGCAAACTGTGTTTTTCAGCATTAGTAGCTACGAGACCAGGAGCTTCTGCAGTGCAGGAGGTGGGTGAATCTGATTTGCTACCTCGTGAAGCACTGGCAGAACCAAACAGCAACACTGAGGGTGCCATGGCTTTCTGCACAGATAAATGGTGCAACAAAGACATACATTGGGAAAGAGGAAAAGGATTCCAGGTTTTCTTTAGGTGTAGATCACTTTAACAATAAATTTTCCTAAAAATTGGAAGAGTTCAAACACCCTAAACTGTAACTATTTGTTAAAATGTGAGAAGAAACTGCTTTGCCAGTTCCTAACATAGCTCAACACCTGAATCCTCGCTGCTGCTGCTGCTAAGGCCCGGGCAGGCCTAGCACTTACAGAGTGCTGAGGTTTGGCATGGGAAAAGGAGGCTTAGACAGTACAGACAGTGGTAATTCATGCATGAGGAGGTACTCAAAAGAAGATAAAGTGGACACGTAAGTCTCTACCCACTTACAATCTAAAGCCAAAATAGAGACAGTGAGGCAAAGACCACCGTGAAGGCGGCTACATCCCCACAGCACCACCAGTGTTATGCTGGACTCCTGGGGGCCAGGTTGGCAGCCCAAGCAAACAGCTTGCCTCTTTTGTCCCTCATGTTAGCAGGAAAGTGAGCACCACACTATATGGCCTCATCTTGTGGGATCCATCTCAGGTAATCTCTCAAGCAGACAGAGGCACTGCTGGGGAAGTGTCTTTGTCTTGCTCATGGCATATCTGCTAGGATGGAGCAAAGCCATTGCTACTGCCTGGGCGTGTGCGAACAGAGCTCACTACTGCAAAGTCTGAACATGAGCTGTAGCAGGTCAGGGGTGAGCAGCAAGCTGAGGAGATAAGGGCATGACAAGACTGGCAGATTTGGATCATCTGGGCTTCAGGGTTCAAGGGCGTGTGCAGACGTTGGAGCTACAGTTGGAGCTATTGTTCTAGAGTTATTTAGAAATGGTCTGTTTTGGGACTTCTGGAAACTAAGTAAGAAGTTGAAAAGGCATTTCTTTTTCATTTCAAGTAATTGAACATTATTATGCTTGGAGACAGCTATTCTGGAGATGAAAAAGTTTTTAGGAGCCATACCATCAGCTCTGACAGCCTGACCGAGACCAAGGTAGTCACAGAAAGAGGCAATATGTTTTCCTGGGGTGCTTGCATTTAATCAAATGTAGCTCTTCCAATGTGAGCAAAGGCTTCTGTAGCACTGGTCAGTCATTACCTTCCCCCTTACCCTGAATGCCCCTTGTCAAAATAAGGTCACACTGGTCATCAGTACTCAGGATCACATAAAATAATGTCATAAAAGGGAGCTATGATTTTTTGCACACATTCATTACACCATTTTTAGCATCTAAAGTATGAATACAAAAATCACCGTTTTTACATTAGTCAATTATCCAGCTTTTGTGGTCTAGGGTTTCCTAAAATTTGTCCATAAGGGCTTTATTTTCACCTGAAGTTTTGCTAGTTACATTTAATGTAATTATAGTGTAGATAGGCTAATAGAGTTTTGATAATGTAAATCCTCTTGAAAAAGGACTAATTTTAAAATTCCAGAAAACTGTTGACATGCTACGATCATGAATTAGCTGAGTTTGCTAGAGACCAATAATGCCAAGGTCATTGACTTGATCCCTGTACAGCCCATTCTCTGAAGAGAAGATCCTTCCAACTCAGACTATTCTGTGATTTTCTTTCAAGGTAGTAGTACAAAGCAACATGCATTAGCTAAGAGTAACCTTAAGCTTAGAATCACTCCTCAAGCCTTCAAGAGATGTGAATCAGTGAGTTTTCTTTTCTAACTGTGAAAAATGGTTTTCACAGATCATTGGCTTTACGGTAAAGATTTAAGCCGCAAGGCAGATGGACAGGATATCTGACCTCCCTTATTCCCTTCTAAATTTGGCTGGGCTCTGTTAGAGCGCTGCATGTGTATTGGTGTTGCCAATTCCCAGAGGGGCTCTTGGTCAGCATGTCAAACAAGATAATGTGATTACATATTTCTTTGACTGAATGAAGGTGGTTTTCCAGTCAAAGCAGAAGAAAGCTGTAGATTTTCAAAGTAAAGGTCATGTGTCCCATATTCTATCTATTGTGCAAGTTAGCTATTTTTATGAAAAAAAAAATTGATTATTATGTATTGCTCTTAAAACTTCTCTGAAATTGTTTTGAAATTTCATGGCTGATAAATAAGACTCATCTTTTCTGCTGAGGTATATCAGATGTGTCTTCTATATGTACACATTCATTCTACAGTAAGATAGAATGAAAAATTTATTTGTAGTTCAAAGAATATCCTATGTTTTCTCATGTAGCTATGAAGTATTTTCTGAGCTGATTTTTTTGTTATTTGGTAAAACCAAAACAGAAGTTATTTTAAACTGAGTCACTTTGGTGGAAATTGATGGTCTATGTCTGGCAAAATACAACATCCACAAAACCAGATCTGAGCCTCCTGAACAAAATCTTGCTTTACAAGTATGTGCAAACTCATTCATCCCAGAAATCTGGAAGATGAAACATTTTATTTCCTAGTAACCATGGGATGCAAAGGCACTGCACCAAATAAATATTTTCAAGCATAACAATATAATGAAGACTCTCAAAAGCCACTTAAATACTTATATTTTTCTAACTCTGTATGTTCATTGAACAATTTTGTGTGTTCATGAATAACTTATAAAGAAGGAACAAAAAGATTATTCCTGCTCATAAAGCTTGAAGTGTACAATCAGGAAATAGAAAGACCACACCATTAAGCTGGCCAACCATGTGGCACAAGCAGTAATGAACCCATAGTGAATATTCAGAGAAGCCATTTTCCCATTAGCCCACAGGCCAAAAAACAATGTACTGTGGTATCTAAAGATTTGGAAAAGTCAGCTACTTTAAAAACAATTTATAAACACAAGAAAAGAGAGTGATGCCTAAATTTATCAACTAAATAGTTACCTTCAAAGAATGTCACCTAGCCTTTTGTACAGCCCGTCATGCCTTTGAAGCACAGACTACTGGTACTTTGCCCCTTCCCAGGTCTGAGGATACCTGAGACCACAAAATAGCCACTGTTCTGTCTATCTGTAAGTGCCAGGATCTGTTACTGCTCAGAGTCTTCTTGGATTCCTGCCTCAGCAAAGAAGCTTGAAACCAAACAAAGCTCTTTAGATTTGGAGAACTTGATCCTCAAGCACATGGTGCAATGCCGAACGCACCCGTGCAGCAGCCCCTGTCAGTACCCACCTCCCTTCATGCAGCCAATAATGCTCCTCTGGCTTAAGAATGCTTCTGTGAGTTTCACAAACTGGCTTGAGATCACTGGATGGAAAAGGCTGTGCAAGTACAATAGACTGTCTTTCAAATTGTTACTTGTGGGTGTCATAACAATACTGAATTCATTAGAGGAATAAATACAAGAAAATCAGTTTATTTAAAATGAAGATGAGTGACTGATGCTTAACTGGTATATCAGTAGAGTAAATTCTGTTTAATGGAGATGTATTTGACCTTTCATAATATATAAAGTGACATCTAGATAATAAAATATAGAAGTTTTAAGCTTCAGTGTATAAAGAGATTTCATTAAATAAAGGTTTAAAGCTATAAATATAATTTTAATTTAAAAGCTATTTTTATATTGAATTTAGATAAATTGAAAGATTTGGTTTGTTTTTAATAAAACATCTTTTTTGATCAGAAATTCCTGGAGAATTTAAGATGATTGTCTGTTTACTTGGATGTCAGATGTAAGACTGAGTCTTCTAAACACTTAGGCATGTGCTTAACTTGACATCAGCAAGACCACCCCTGTGCATGAAGCTAACCATGTGCAAAGATATTTGTAGGACTGGCATCTAGCAGTCTCTTATAAACTCCAGTCTTATCCTTGGGAAAAGTTTTCAGTTCAAGTGGAAAAAAGGAATTGAAGGTAGAGAAAACTGATGTGAAAGACCAGCTTAATGTTACTCTTGCATGATTTGAAGTGAACACAAATAACAGTATTTTCTGCTTTTTTTCTCTTTATGTCTTCAGGGTAGGTAGCGACTGGAATTCTGAAGGCTGCTTGGGGATCTTCTCATGACCTTGGCCCATTGGCACAAATTTTGGTGCTGATAGGAAGCCACTGAGGATTTGATTCATCTTTCCAAACTAGCTAAGAAAGGATTCCCACTGAATTAACAGCATTGGAAGAACAGATAGCCAAATCAGGAAAAAAAATTGTATCCCCACCTCCCAGATTAAAGACTTGTGGCCACTTCTAGGCAGAAGTTAAATAAGGAACAGAGCTGTGATGTGCTGTGTGGAATGCTCAGTAGCTCTCACAAATTGAAATCTACCTTGGAGAGAATGAACTGGCAAGGGTTTTAAGAACTTTTCCCTAAAGGGTGTCATATTGAAAAGTTGTTCATTACAGGCTTATTGCTCATCTGAAAGCTCTTCACCTCTCTGATGTGAAAGGACTCAGTCATTTCATGAACCTCCTCCATGAAAGGTCTTCTTAATACAATAATTGCAAAATCAGTAATTTCCCCTTTATAATTTCTTTTTAACTTTCAGCTTCTCCTTTTTTCAGTCAGGGCCCTGGAGAGCTTCACAGGCCTGTTGGCATGCTCCCATTCTCCTCAGTTGCTCTGTCAAAGATGTCAGCTTTTGGACAGCTTCTTTCTCTACCAAACACTCCATGTCCTCCAGGCTGTTCCCCACACACACACAACAACTTCCTAATCTTGGTGCCTCAGGAAGTGAGTTCTTCCTGTTCAGCACAGAAAGCTGTCTCCTCCACTACATGCAAGATAAACCTAACAACTTGCACAGCTATTCCTCATCTATATTTGGATGTACAGTGTCATCCCAGTTTTTCTAAAGCCTAGATTTTAATTTTACAGTGGTCTTTGTATCATCATCAAACACAAGAACAATAATCACAAAGAGAAGCCAAATACATTCATACATACACATATGCACAGAGCAGACATACAGAGTAATTTTTTAGGCAAATTATTTTAATTAGGTACCACCAGCTCTCTTCACCTCCTCTGAAATTTCAGATTTTTCCAAAGACATGCACTGTCATTAGTCAAAGTACTAGCACTGGCAAGGAAGGAGCATCTCTTTGCAATATTCAGAGTGTGCAGAGCACACGTGTGCACCAGCAAACCTGCTTCCCATTCCATCCTCAGTTTTACCCTTTCATATGCAATTTCTTGCACCAAAACCCACAATGCATTCATAAAGAGAGGCCACACCTGAACTACCTCAGCTTTTCACAACAATGGCCTCCTGTTCCCTTCTCTCCTGTTCTTGGACTACTAAGCCTAAATTCCATCAGGTACCATCTGGACAATTTTTCCCAAGATACTTATGAGTTCTAGCTGTTATGATTAACATGTTACACGATTGGACTTCTCAGGGTACGGGAAATTTTCTGCATGAAGGCAGAATGGTTATCAGAATACCATTTACCAAGTTGTGACCTCATTTAGGGTATAAATGGGAGAGTCCTGTCATAACATTCCCAGTCAGAGATAACAGAGCACTATTACACCTGGCATTTGCACACAGCACATTTTAAACAGAGCCAGTTACCTCTCACATTTTTTTTCCAAAAAAAGAGACAAGACAAGCAGCTATTGAGGCTGCATTAAAAGAAAAGCATGAGACTTGGAAAACCTCTGTGGTTCATAAAGACAGAAGAGATGAAGTAGAAAAATACTATAAAAACTTTCAGAGAAACAGTGACCATGATATGGAAGAAAAATTTTGGAAAACTTTGACCAAAATCCTAAGTCAAAAAATACTGAAAGTGACAGAGAAACTGAGACTGGATGTATATAGTCCTTTTTATTTTTTTTTTTCACCTAGCTATAAATATTTGATACTCTAATTTGATATGATTTCCAAAACTATGCAAAACCTACATGTTTGCTTATTTCAGCTATAGTATACCTCCGGAGAGATGATCAGGTGCCCAACTGATCATCTGCTCTGGGGAAGAACATCTTTATTTAGGTTATTGTGATAACTTAATTAGAGTAAGAATAAAAAAACTGTTAGTGGAAAAACTATTAGTGATTGACAGTAAATAGTAGATTCATTTGTGTCTGTTTTCCAAATTACATTCCCAAATGGGTTTGCAGATACACTGGATTCAGCACTCTAATAATCTTATTGTGTTTCTTAGGACTAGGTTACATTTGAGAATATTGTTTTCTGAGGAGTCAGGTAAGAAAACCTTCCTCATAACTTAGACATGGCTTAAAATACAAAACAGAATACTAAGTAAGAATTTTGCTATAACAATAATGTATAAAATCTGGTTTCTTGTTTTTGCATTTGTCAAACACCGCTGTTAGCAGCAAAATCAAGAGTTTGACCTCTATCACGTTTGGTTTATGCTGAGTTTATATAATTTATTTCAGACACCTGGAATTCGTAGGTAGCAATTTGTAAGCCTTATGAGTCACTATTGGTATTTTGATGGTGCGTGGGTTTAGTTGGTTTATTCACTATGTTCCCTTTGCCACATACAGTGTAGTTTTTTGTTCAGTTTTCAGAAAGAGTAAATCCTTGGAAATTAAACGCTTTTGATTTTTCAGCACCACTTAAAGAATACAGCAGTTAATGTCATTTCAAAAACACCAGAAAATAAAGTTCAGAATAAATACAAGGATTATTCATACTGGAGAAGGCAGTGTTAGCCCAGTCCCAGAGGAATGCCCCTCCTTCAGGCTTCACAGATCTAGATCCAAACTGGAAACCCTACCAGCTGAATTTGTGAGGCAAGAACTGCATAGAGGTAATGAGAGTCACCACATGACAGAAAAGAAACAACTTAGAAAACTGCAGCACTGGGGCATTAACACAGACCTCAGCTATACAGCCAGATTTTCATGTGATGTCTACTGGAAATGTTGCAGTGCACCTAAGCTGACTTATCCTTGCTGAAGATCTCTTGCTTTAGAGCTTTGGGCTACCCTGGTAACTTATAGCTACATGCTTATACATATAAGAGGATTTGTTCTACACAAGTTATTGACTGATGTTTCATTATCATAAGAAAGAAAGGTATGTTGATGTATTGGATGTAACCTCTAAAATCTGGCTCAGAGTGGTTACTGGAGTTTCTGGGGGTTTTTTTGTGCTTCATGTCTCTTCTACTTAACAGTTGCTACTCTTGCAGAGGAAAAGAGCTCAGCCTCACTATAGCATTGTTTTCCTTAGCACAGATGTCAGCAAGGAGACTTTGGACTCCTACAGAACCTCTCGCCAGAGCTGCTGTATACAGTAGTCCCTTCAAGAACTGTTCTCTTACATCTGAAAGTGAATCACACTGCTCATGTCCTGACTGTTCAGACTAGCTTGGCACACAAATATTTGGGTGCGAGTCTTGTGGATATAAATACTCAGGAAAATTCACTTGAGTAACTGGAAGATGACTTGTGCTACAGAGTTGTACAGATGCATGTTGGGCTTCTAAACCTGTGCAGTGTGAAAAACTCATGTCCTAAATGCTACTTCCAAAAAGAAAGACAAGATTTTTCAAGTTGCCTTTTCACTTTCTGTCAAAAGGAAAAGCCTCTTCCTATCAGCTGCATCCCTGACAATGGACCTGGCAAACCTCCAGGAACATCTCTGTCTACATGAGCCTGACAGACAGCTAGAAGATACTGCTGCCACGGCAGAGACAGAATGCTTCCCTGTCCACACTGAAGGTGTCCAGATAAATTTGAGGCATTGATGGCCTGGAGATGGCACATGTGATGAGGGTCCTCTCTGCTTTCAGATCTGAGTATCTGAGTCTAAGAGGCAACTTCTGAGGGTAAACACCAATGACCAAAACAACAGAGATTTATTTATTCACTATGAAGTGGTTTTTGTCCTCCAAATCAAGTGCATGTCAGATCATTGAGACGTTCTCACTGGCCCATCCAAAGCTATTCAGCCACAGCAATTTCTGCAGCTGGTTACCAAGTGGTGCTATTATCTCCTGGAGCCTTTCTATCATTTGTACTATCCCAGCACAGTCCTCCAGCCTTTTCTTCAGGGAACATGGCTAGAGCCTCTCTGCCTCTGGGAGATACTGTGACATTCTAGGCACCGTCCAAATAGAGCCAACCTTAGCAGCTAGAAGGTGGAGCAGGATAATACACTCTAAGTCTCTATTGATGACAATATTGTGAGGGTCTGTTAGTATAGTTCCACGAGTGCTCAAAAAATGCTTAAATAGTAATATTCATTCCTGGAGAGAGAGCAACAACCTTTTGTTCCTGAATCTCCCTCTCTGGAGCAGCTATTCCAGTCTTCCATATATCTTGATTGTATGTATTTGTATAAATAATTATTTATATTATTTGCTATAGATTTCTCTGATATCACTTGGTATTTGCAGGCTGAATTCCTGAAAACAATGTTTCCATCAAGGAAACATGCAGGACATCTTCACCGTACTTAGGCCATTTGTCAAGGAAGAGAGTTTTAGACCACGTGTTACAAATATTTGATAGGGCACACTCCACTGCAAAGGAGCTCATCAGTAGATCTCAAAACTTGTCTTTTTAGGCAGCATTTACCCCAGTGGACTGCCCAAGGACATAAAATAATGATCTTGCACTCACCCACTGAGCCAGGATGCCTAGCTGGGACAGCCTACTTGTCCTGAATACCAGCCCACCTCTCCAAGGCTTGACTGATTGTTTATTTTGGAGGAGAAGTGAAATCTGGATTGTGTAAGATATTGTAAAAGCTCCACCAGATCAGTTTTTTGGAGTTTGATTTTCTGATAATAAGTTGGGGTTTGGGCTGGCAAATCCCGCAAACCAGATGTGAGGAGTTTTCCCTCTGTCTCTGCCCAACATCCCATGGGTGAGATTGTCTCCCATTACACTGCCTGGGTGACACCACCCATCTGATATGTCCATCTGCTAAGTGGATAAAACAAGGTTATTTCATGTATCTTAATACCAACAAGAAATTCAAATGGGTGATGGGGCAGGGGAAGCTGTTTAAAGTTTGTGGCTGTTAAGAAGTGGTTTTATGCTAATTCATCCAGCCTGGGATCTTCCTCTGAGTCCAGCTGGTGGAACACTCACGTGCAAGAGGCGCCTGTAGCCCTATGCCTGGGTTCTGGGTCCTGAAATTCCCCAAGTGCACCACAGTATTGTGAAATCTCAGGCCAAGAAAACTGCCTCCCTCATTTTTCTGAGATTAGAAGATCTCTGGAGAATGAAGGGAATCTGGAATATCCCAGTAGCACCTTCTATGGTATAAATGTGAGAATGCCTTCTTGCATTTGAAAGCTGAGGTATTTGTGAGGATGAATTATTATGCCTTGCTATGTCAGAGAAAAATCCTTCAATCAAAACAGTTCTTTTTTATATTTTTTCCCCATTTAAAATAGCGCTGTGTGTAAAAAAGGCAAAAATAACTGCTGGATCTGGTATTGGTGTTAAACTTTAGATCTAGAAACTATTGTGGGTTAGGGAAACATATGTAAGTAGAGATGACACACTGGGGTACTAACAGTGTAAAAAGCAGATAAAAAATTCAGAGATAATTACTTTCAGCCTCCTTTTCTAGAAGTGCTCATCCTTCCCAGGGCTGTACAGAATACAGCTGCACAGTACTGAGGATTTTAGCTGCTTTTTTTTTTTTTTTTTTTTTTTTGTTAATCTTTCAAGTCATCAGTGCCACATGATGATGGCCCATACATGTCATTTCAAAAAATATACAAATTCTCTGCTTCCTGTGAAAAGGTGTAATGAAGAAGGTATCCTTGTTTGGGACTCAGGAAAAGGACAATTTCAAGCATTCAGAGACATTTTGCTTGATTTGAGACTAAACATTTCACAACCTTTATCTCTAATTTACCCATATAATTAATGGTGGACACCAAAAGCTTTGCCAATCATGGGTACTGTATGATGGTACTTTTGATCCACTCAGAGATTTATAGTGATGAGACCATATTAGTACGGAGAGAACAGCTGGGCTAGACATATGCTACAGCATGTGATTCAAAACTGCCTCTATGTAAAGATTCGAAACCACAAAAACAGCTTCCAAGACAGTGCAAATAGGAGTTGCACATCCTTCAAGGGAAACCCAAACACTGTGAAAAACAGAGATGGTTGTAGTTCCAGGCTGTGAATTTATTATTCTTCAGAACTCGTTTAAGATAGATAGGTAATTCAAATATTTTTGAGCTAAATCTTTCTTTTTGTTCCCACTTCCTTAAGGTGACAAATTAAACAATTTCAGTTACTTACTGGAAGAGATTTATTTTCCTGCATGTCCTCATGATACTAGGACTTCTTCCACTCCAAAGAAGGATAAAAAAATGTAAAATAAAAATATTATCCATTTCTGTAAGTCTTCATCATTTTGGTCCTGGATACACTGTAAAGAACTTATTATTCATCCTATGAAATTCATGCTAGCATTTTCTTATGCAAACTCAGGCACTTATGCTCAGTGCTTATCACAAAATTTGTTTTTCACACATGACGTGATATCTTTGATATTTGAAAATTGAAATTGTATTTTCTTTTGTGGTTTCTTTTGTGATTTTGCCTGCTCCCTTACTGCAGGTGAAACCTAAAAATATGCCTATTTAATATCTAAAAAATTAGAACTGAAGTCTAGGATAATCTTGAAACTTCAGCATGCATGTATGGATGAGAACATCTGCATGAGCTTTGTTCATGAAGCACTGGTTCAGACAAAACTACAATATTGGCAGGGCTCAAAAGGTACAGTATAGGCCAACATGACATAATGCTTGTCCTACAGTACTCTTAAGTAGTGACTGTAAGAGCCTTATGGCCCTTAATGGAACCAAAGGATCATGAAGCATTTAACATTTTAAACAGCTGAACTCCTTGAGAGCCCTTAACATATCCACATTGGGGTACAAGCAAACAGCAAGGAAACAACAGCGGCAGAATTTCAAGTGAAAAAGAATATCAGAAGTCACTCTATTATGACAGAGATTCACATTTGTCATCATTACAACTATATCCTTTCACTCTGTTAAAAAAAAACACGTCCTCTATTACTGGAATAAAATTGATCTACTTTCAATGGCTTTACATATAGTGACAGATATCACACCGTGGTTATTTCTTGGCTTTCCTAAAAGAACACATACATTTCCCACTTTGGCAAGTAATTTCCACAAAGAAAAAAAAAAAAAAAAATCAAAGAATAAGCCCATTTTGAATATAAAAGAATTTGTCATAATCTCATCTACTTTCCATGCACCTCTTTATAAATTAGTCACTATCTCAAAACAGCACAACACCAACACATTGCCAGTATACCAGGTGCTTCCAGAAGGCCAAGACTTGATGTAACATGAAAAGGTGGCTAAAGCAACTTTTATTTCAGTTTCAGGAATATCCACGTAGCTATAATTAGAGGTGCCAACTGCTAACAAAACCCATCTTAGCACAAAATTTCTCCATGGAAACAAAGAAGCGCTGCAAAGAGGTTGTCAAAAAATTGAGAGATAGGAAATTATTATTTTCCAAATCTGGAGAAAATAGGGAAGAAGGTATCTCTCTCTCCTTTTTTTTTTTTCTTTTTTTTTTTTCTTTTTCTTTTTTTCTTTTTCTTTTTTTCTTTTTTTTTCCTTACCTTCTGATGATCTAAGAAGAAACATGTGAGACATGTGAGATTGGGAAATTTTGCTCCTGGCGAGGCTCAGACATCCAAGGGCAGGAGTTTGTCTCAATGCCTGAGTCACCAATATTTGGAAGAGACATAACACTGTTTTTCCTCTCCCTTTTCCTTAGTTGCAATTTTTTAACTTTTTTCTCCTTTTCCGAATTATTTCTTTCCCCCATTGCTGGCCTTTTCTTGCCCTGCCTTTGGCTTCATCCTATAAAAGTTATAAGATGCTGCATGATAAACATTTGTCACACAGACAAATTATTATTTAAGCTGGGACACCCAAATTCTACACAGAAAATCTGGAGGTACAGATTGTGCCTGCATATCTTCCCCTGCCACTGCTAGCCATGATTTTGTTTCAGATATTACCTTCCCTTTCAAATCTTGCTGAAAAAGAAAAATTTCCAGAAAAAAAACCTAGCTTGTCATCTGGAAATAAAGAGGTTGTGCTGAGCTGATGATACCTGAAACTTGGGTTTCACCTGATTTGGGCAAAAGTAAAGCAGGATTTTCAACCCTGGCTTTTGTCCATGTGTACTCTCCCTCAGAAGTGAATGCTTGCTTTGCAGAAACTAATACGACAACTTATTCACACTTCAGTCTTTGATGAAAGCTCACACTATGAGTTTCTGAGACAGCCATTTTTTATAAGTTTAACTTTTTTTTTTTTTTTTTTTTTTTTTTTTTTTTTTTTTTTTTTTTAAAGACTGGTAGTTTCATGCTCTTCACAGGCCCTCCACACCAGTACATTAATCTGGTTAAATTCCACTTCACTCCTCCTGGCACACTGGTCACAGCAGTTTATGCAATGCTTGAGGCGGAAGGGTTTTCTTCGTTTCTTTGACAGGGAATCAAACCAGGTCAAGCCTAATAACACTAAATTCTGGCCCACAGACCATCAGGAGAGGTGTATTTCTAATAGCAAATATACTAATAAGCAGATGCAATTACTAGATGTACTGAGAAGAAAGCAAAGGGTATAAATGTATAAATCTCCCTGATGAAACAGTAGGCTTAAAATAGGTGCTACATGCTTTGATCAAATTAAAATTTTTATTACACTTTAATTAAGACCAGCAATTTATGACTGGCATGTAAAACTGTTGACATTTCCTTTTTTTTCCAATTGACACTAGTAGTACAACCTGTACTTTTAAGTCTAGCTTGGCATTTGCTCACGGAGTACCAGCCATTCAGCAGATCTCGTGATTATGCTTTCCTGGAAGGAGATAAAACTAGCTGTATTTAGACTTATTTCAAAACTGTAAATGTCAGACCCCATGAGCCATGTGAATGTGTTTAAAATGTTTTTGTCAGACCCTACCATCACCCCAACATTGTTCTGTGCCTTCCATCTCTGAGAGCAAAGATATTACCTCTTTCAAGAAGCAAATTAATTCTCTGTAACTCATACAATTGGAAACATGCCAGAAAATAAATAATATATTTAGCCAATGTTGAGAAGTTATTTCAAGTGGTTTATGTGTTTCTGAAAAAAATAACTCGAAAAAGGCAGTTTTAAGAAACCATTAACTGGAGTGAACTAATTAGAAACAGATCACATGATGATAAATGAGTTAGTTTGATCTGTTGATTGCACTGCTAGCCTGTAAGTATGTTGAGTGACCCTGCAGATAATTGTATCAGTACCTGTGCTAATAGGGGTTTATAGAGATCAAAGCTGTGCAATATTCCTAGACCCCTAAGCCCCTGCATTGTACTAAGATTAAGTTAGTAAATACATATCAGCTAATTTAAAGCAGTGTTGTCACAATGTTGCAGTTATGAAATAAAGAGGTTTTGAAAGCTTTGAAATTTGGCAGCCAACCTTAACTCTGACCTGGTCCTGCTGCCCTCATTCCACTGAATATGAATGACAGTGAGAGAAGAGGGAAGGAATATTCTAGCACTTAAAAAGTTTTGATGTTGCTGTCTGCAAGCGACCTTACAAACTTTACACAAAGCTTCTCCAGACTACTTCAGAAATCATGCCGTAATGATCTATGTGAATGGCCTTGCAAAGAGGCTGAAATTTAGAAAATCCTTTGTTCACTCCTGTTAACTCTCTTCCTGTCTGTTTGATAGCAGCCCCACTCCACTTCGCTAAAAGCAAAGGTATTCAGGTGAGACTTCTCAGATCTCAAGGACACCTCTCAAATCTGCACTTGTTTTCAGTGTCTTTTTCTCTGGTGGAAGTTTCGTGATACTTACACCATGATTTTGTGAATTTCTTATGCCATACATCTGGGTAAAACAATGTTGTGAATACGCTTAGCAGGAACCACTACGTCTTATGACTGTTGGTAGCATTAATAGCTCCTCCTTAAGTCACTGATAATGGAATGTCACAACTGCAGTTCTGTGAGACTGTCTGATATGACTTTCTTTCCTAGGCATTTCTGGAGCTTGATCAAATATGGTGGCTGCATGGAAGTCATCTCATTTTGCAGAGGTTAGCTGTGCTGAACACTGATGCAGAATTTCTTCTCAGAAAATATTTGAAAACTGGTCATCTGAAAAACTCTCTCCCTTGCTTTTAAGAAAACAATTTGCTTGCAGGTTAAAAAGTGCATATAATGCATCAAAGCAGATACCAGTTCTCAGAGTGATCTAGACAACTACTGAAGACATCACTGGAAACAATAACCTTACACAGAGTTGCCTTAAGATTTAGTTAATTGTAACAATGTAACAGGAAAACAAGACTCAACAATCAGAAAAAACACCCATTGTAAAAGGCGAAAAGATTTATTTCCAGTATTCCCAGCCTCCAGCATAAGCCAATCCACATCTCCAAGATAATCCAAGAGCTCATAATGAAGGAATTCTAACAGAGGATGAAGAAGAAAGTATTTTAACTTTTGTCACAGAATCACCCTGTGTGCCAACTGGAGTTGAGGCATGAAGTGTCCCTGTGCCAATGACTACATTACATCTCTCAGCGCCAGTTTCAGAAGTTAAATCTCCTCCTGTTAAAAACTGAACTCTGTTTACAAATGTAATTTTTTTTCTACCTTTAGCACCCAGCCAATGAGTCTTGGCAGGAGAAGGAAAGATTTTTAATAAGGCTTCAGCAGTTTAGAATACTATATTCTAAATCAGATGTGCTTGTTGTCGTGGACCAAGTCACTGCCTCAGAGACCACATAAGTGGCTATACATTGCAAAGATTGACTAGTCAAAGGGAGAATTATTTTCACTTTTGGTTCTCCCTGCATTTTGAGAAATTATAGTCCATATAAGTAGAAAATGGATATGGAGACCAAGTCACAACAAAGCACTGAAACTTGTCCTCCAGGCACAATATTAATTTGTCCATGATGCAGATGAAGGCTAAACTTTCTACCCACTGTCTCTGTGAGGGGAACAGCCTTGCCCTGAGCTCTGGTGACCACATCCTTTACAGATATAATAATGATTTTTAGCATACCCGTTATAACGTTGGTATATAAATATGCACAATAGGTGTTATACAGATACACTAAAGAGGGTAAAATATTTGTTTCCTCTGCTCCCTATTCCACCAGCCCAAGCACAGGTACTGACAGCCAGGATGTTCTTAAAATATAAGCATGCTCGCTTTGTGCATGCTGGTGTCACCCATAGCCCCTTTGTGCTGACAGATATCTGGAAGGGTGGCCTTCTCCTTTAGAGGCCCAGACTGAGTTTACACCATGTGCTTAATCCTGGGAGGGGATTATACCCAGCACATCAAAGAGCAGAATCATGCCAACAATGTCTTTCACAGGACAGCCCTGCACTTGGAAATCCTGCCAGCCACAAGGGCTGGAGCTGCACACAGCCTCAAAACAGCTCTTCATAACACCATGAAGCAATTAACTACTTCAACATCTCCAGTTTTCCTCTCCTCAGAACACATCTTGCATGAGCTGGAAAGTACAAATAAAGTCAACTTTATGATTAAAGGGAGGATTAAAAAAAAAAAAAAAAAAGTTCTTTATGAAAGCAGATATTCTATTTATTCACGCATATTAAATATGACATTTCCAAAGAAAACAACCAGAGCACTAGAAGAAGAATACCATCGATAACACCCGCACCACAGAGTTTAAAATCAGCTCATATGCCACTATAGTGAGCATAGTTTGTTTTCCATTATTGCTTAAATATGATGATAACCAATTTAGGGATTGACATAAACTCCATATTGTATTATTCTGAAGCTTTGTTAAGAGCAAAGAATGTGTGACCAAATCAAAGGCTTCACTGAAGCTAATAAACACAGCTTCAGTCATATATGTGGCCTTTATCCACAGCTTGATTAATATAACATTTAACCTAGAATAAGGCTGAGGTTATGGAGAGCTTTAAACAGAAACCAGATTTGAAACAGGGAAGGGTGATGGGAGTAATACATTTAGATTAGTAAAACCATTGATCTTTCTACACACCAAACACTTGGAAATGCTAGTTAATAGCATTAAAGCAGTTGAAAATCTGTGATTACATAAATCCAAGAAAACACCACCTTTCTGGTACACAAAATATCTTCCAAATTGTTCAGAGTTTCAGAAAACACTGAGACATGTTGAAGGAATCATGAAAGAAAATGATTGCAGATTTGAACCGTAAAAAGGGGATTTTATCCACCTGTCTCTTCAAAGGGTAATTAATTGTTTTCAGTACTTTATTTAAACGTGTAATTTCAAAAAAGAAGAAGTTGATTATTGATTAAAAAAAAAGACAAACAAACTACAACAAATTAGATTAACTTGACTTCTCCAAGGTCAGAAGGTTTCTAAATCTGTTAACAGGCCAGGTGATGATTATTTAATGCCCTAACTATTTGTTATGTCTGCTACAATTTAACCCAAATCTTTAATTCATTAAAATGAGTTGTTCTAGCTCTGCTAAAAAGTCCTTTCATTCCTTTCCAAATGGTCTCAGATTCCTCAGCCCTTTTTAGCATGTTAATCTAAATAAAACACAATTTTTGCTTTTCTCGACTCGTCTTCATTTCCATTTCAAAGTTGAGTGTAGTACCTGGATCAGCAACATCTCTGTTATGTCTCTTATTTTTGCTGTTTCTTTTCTCCCCACTGAGCTACTTCAACTTGTCATGGGTCATTCAAGGATAACAGTTCCCTACTTTAAACTGACTGGTTCCTTAAAATCTGAAGTGGCTGAGGATGATCATCATCCAGAAAATAAGTAGTTGTCTCCATAGTCAGTAGCTATTATGCCAGCTAGCTCAAGATCATAGAGCGGCCATATGATAGTAAAGCAAAGATTTTCCCACTAAAACAGCCGCTCCCAGAATTACCATAAGAAAAATTGCTTCTGGTAGAAAATTTCTGTCTTTCAGACACAGATGAAGTTATCAGGAGGCTTTAAAGTAAGTCCATCAAAGAAATTTGTAATAGATAGTGGGGGGGTGGATGGCATTTGCCAAAAAGCTTGAATATGGTGTTTCAGGACCAGTAAGGAATAATGAACAACTGGGCCAAAGGGAGATCTTGAGAATGCACAGGCAAGACAGGAGGAACCTGGAAGGAGCAGGACAACTATGGCTTTTGGAAGGCCCAAACAGGTATATTTATCCTCAAGTGTCCCCTTCATTTGCAGGTACCTGAAGACACCCAAGAAGGGATAAGCTTATTTGTGTGTGCAATGCAAATACTGCACCCAGTCACCCAGATGCTTTGGCATAACCTGAATGGCTTTTTAGACAGGCATTTGTAAAGTCCACTGACTAGGCTTATGAAAAGTTGTTTAAAACCATAATTCAGATGCAATTGAATGGGTAATAGCAGTCAAAGCATTCACATGGGACTTAAACATATAATATACCATCCATTCAAATTTGGTGACCTGGCTGGAAATATAATTTGGGGGATTGTTTTTTTTCTAGTGTCCTGCCACTAACCAGTCATCTATTTGTTGCACAAGAAAAGAGTAACTGAAGAAAGGCAAAATCCATGCTTTCAGTCAATTCCAAATCTCACTGGACAGATTTCATGGCTAATGGGAGCCAGCATTCATGGTGCTCTGATAAAATATTTAAAAATTATTAAAAGCATCTCCTCAGAGTTGAAAGCAGAAAATATTTAATCAATCCTGACAATCAAAGGATGATCTAGTGGAAATTTACACATGATTCATTCCAGCAAAGAAAAGATGGGTGGGCGAGTCCTCTTAACTTGTACTGATTTATTTCATATGTTTTTCTATGTGCACAGCTCCCTTTGGGTTTCTTTTTGTACCTGTACACACTGGTACACAGGTCATACCAAATTGTTTTCTTTATTCTCCTCCTCAAGAGGTTCTGATAGAAAAGCAAACCCAGGAAGTTCAAATGAAGATGCCAGTATTTCACACAAACTTGGTTGCCAGATTTGGATGAAAAAATGGAATAGAACAGCTTTGGGGAAGTGGGAAGGGGAATGAAAACAAACAGTTAAAGTAGGTATGAAAATGTTGGAATATTCAATTAGAACATTTCAATGTAAATGACTCTTCCTCATTTCCAAGACACTCACATTAAGTGTGGGAATACTTCAGGAATTTCTCAGGGCTTCTCAGATTCCACATCATCCTGTGCTTCATGTGTTTATACACAGGAGGTTACAATACATCCAAAATACCACAGAAGCCAGTTGCAAGTTTGAACAAGCCTTTTCCAGACATCTGAAAAGTACTTCTCTGATCATCTAACACTTTACTCAGTACCCAACAGTGTCCACATATTTTCTTTCAGGTTTTCTTCTCCTAGGAGTCTTTTTTTTCCTGTTGTTTCCTGATCATCTTTCCCTATCTTTCCCTATCTTTCCCTATCTTTCCCTATCTTTCCCATTCTTATTCCTCCCAAAGTATTCTGTTCGCCACCCAAATAGGTGAGCCTATAGCCACCCCATGAACTGTATGTTTGAAAGGACAAAATAAATGGCAATTATGGAATGACCTGGGTCTACAGAGACTCCCACCAAGTCTTTCCTTACTGTGCACTTGTAGAGTTGCTCAAGGCAGCTCTGATCACATCAGTTCCCACTTTTATTTGTCTTCCAGCCATCCTACACAGAGACTGGTAGCTTAAAGGTTTTCTCTTAGGCCTTCAGTTCACTCATGGTCCACCAAACACTGTCATCCTCAAATCCCCTGGTGAGAGCACTGCTCATCAAGAAGCTTTACTGAAACAAAGCTCTACTGTGTGATATCTCTGTAGATAGATTCATATGCTGCAGCTGAACTATACCTTTCTGTAGTACAGAAGCCTATTCCATCCATGATTTTTATTCCCACAGGTGTTTAGGTCACTTCCATTTCCACTTATGTTAAAATATTAAAGTACTGATAACTCATATCATAAACCCAAAATCACTATTTAAAAAATATGTAATGTATATGCATGGATTTTCAATGGATCTGGGAAATTAACAGTGCAATCTCCTTGATCTTCCAAGGCAGTTGGGTTACTGAGAATTTAATTCCAAATCCTTAACCTCAACTACGTAAGTGCTAGGAACTTCAGCAGGATTAAGTCTTAAATAAAAATCAAAAGTCCTGTTTCACATTTTGCTTAGAGGAATATATATAATTTAGTCTTAAAAAGAGCTATAAAAATGTTGGGCGGGTGTGAATGTCTACATTTCTCAAAATAAGAAAAAAAATTATATATTCAGAGGAAAAATTAACATTGATGAAAAGAATCAGAATAATCATGGTGAGAGGGAAAAAAAGACAGTATTCTTTGAGAAATAGTATGGTAATTGTAATTAAAGTCCTATTGAAGAAGCGATGCACAAATAGCACACTAAAGGTTTTATGTTCAGTCACCACTCCTCAACTTTGTTTTTCCCTGACTTATGAATGACAAGCTTAATACCTTATACACTGCTCTAATGCTATTTCCAAAGGTTATTTATAATAGACTTGGCATTGTCATGCAACAATCTTTGTGTGCTAGCCTGTTTACAGAGATGTTTTTTGAATTACTGCAGTGGCCTAACTCACCAAGCATCAGCCTGGAAAAAGCCTTAATACTTACAAATCTTTAAGAGGTTTAGCCAGAACTGATAGCTTTGATGATGGTTCCATCTCTGGCTCTGTCTGAGAGCAATCAGGGACCCGCAGCCATCCAAGGACAGAAGAGCAAAGGATGTTAGCAACATTTCATAAGAGTGCTTCCAGAGAGTGAGCTGTTGCTTGGGAGAAACAACAGAGGAGCAGAAAATCTTTGACATATCTCAGTTTCAGCCTGCTAACCTAACAGGCATGGTGTGACTGAAGGGCTCTAGGTAAGTTAGACAGGTGGAAAATCCACTGTTTTATTATAATTTCCTTTGGCTATTACCTATAGCAGTGTCCTCTCACGCCTCCAGGCGTGCAGGCTAGCTCAGTTCTGCACTGCCACTACGAGGATCCGTCGGGGTTACAGGTAGGGAGAGTAACCTCCTCCCGGTTAGTTCTTGGTTCCCCACACCAGCGAGTGGACCTGATGGAGTTTGCGACTGCGGCGACAGAAAAAGAGTCGTCTCTCTTTAGGCAGGGTAGAAGGTAGTTTATTAAGGGGAGTCCAGCAAGGAGCTCCGCCTCAGACCACTGCTGCCCAGAGAGAGCAGAAACCAAAGCTTGACAGCCACTTATAAATGGGGGAGGGCTGACAACGGGTCAGCCAACCAGGGAACACAGGGGTGGTAACAGGGGTGTCAACCTTTGAACCACTAACAAATCACAGGAGGGTAGGAGGGGATTCCCCAGGCACCAGTCACTCGACACCTCTCCTGGATCTTTCCAGAATCCAGGGAAGGGTCTCAAAGTGACAGACAAGGCGACCATGAGGAGAGGGGGGGAATTGACAGGGACAGGTGCAGGGAAGGAATGATTGACAGAAAACGTCTGGTTAAACAACCAACTTATAAGGGGGAAAACTATTACAAAACACAGGGAGGTACAGTGAACTGAACCATTACAAAAATAACTCAAAAATCTTACAAAAATAACTTAATAAAACAACTCTCACACCACTACCATTACCTTTGTGTCTACTACTAAACAGCTAATAGTGAAGCTTTCCTTAAACAGTTTTTGTGTCACAAAATCCTGTTGCAGGTGGGCAACCTGTTCCACCATCCCACATGTCACAGCAGCAGATTGGACTCACAGGTACCAGAGTGATGTATTTAAGATAAAAGTGAATGAAATTACATTGTAAAAGCAAGGAGTCACATAAACCCTGAGTGTGTATTTTATTTTCTTCTGCTTCTGACCCAGACTCTCTCATCTTACTGAAATAAAACTGTGCAACGTGATGCACTTGTAAAAGAGCAAGTTCTAGTCAGAAAATCTGTGTCTGCACTTCATTGCTGAAACCTGAGCATGTTTGCCTCTCTACCTCATTGAGAATATAAATCATAGAATAGAAGTGGTACATATTGACGTTCACATGTATAACTCATTTTGTGGCCACAAGTATGTGGGCATATATTTGGCAGGTGCAAATTGCCAGACTCTGAAAGTTGTAGGCTCCTTTATCTATCAGTTTCTATGTCATGCATGGGCCACACGGGAGCTGGCTCCTGCCCAGCCCATTTGCAGCTCAGCTGAGGTGTGTCACATCTTTTGTCTCCCCTCCTGTGCAGAAGGCACAGGATTGCAACACCTCAACAGAGAGCTGGAGCTGACCATTCTTCCAAAAGCAGACCTCCCAGACCTCCCAGAGTCCTGTTTTCAGAAAATGTCTTCTTTTTTTTCCTTCTCTTGCACACAGACAGCTATAGGTAAGTAATGAAAGAGCCTTGGCAGGACACACAGATAATTAAATATTTCATCATTCTTCTGATTCCAAAGCTTGAAACAAGAAGAGGTTACAGAGGTATTTATGTAAAATACTTCAGATGGAGTCTAGCTGTATAAGAAAATACTGGGATGGATCCAGATACAGATGTGCTATCTACCCAGAAACTATTTGGCAAGTCAGTGAACTGTGATATTGTAAGAAAGTCTGGGCTTCAGTACAAGTTTTCAAAAGAGTGCCTGTTGGCTGAGCTATCATAGTAAAGCTGTTTATTGGCAGAGAAGTTATATGGGAAGCTGAAATGAAGACCCTGCTTCTTTTCCCACTGTGATTTTTTTTTTTTTTTCTTACCACGATTAATTTATTATAGGTGGTTCAGTCCAGACCTTCTGCATAGTGGTTGAGGGACAAAGTCTAGACATAATTTATTGGCCAGTTCCTGATGAAAACAGAATTGTAGAATCCACATTTTCCCTCTCTTTTTCTTTCTTGTTATGCCAGACGCATCAAGTATGCTATATGGTAATTATCTGGTATGTGAGACCAAAAGGACAGAGGGAGTTTTTCTTCGCTAGAGCCGTCCTCTGTCATATCGTGATATTTTTCCATCATGCTAAACAGTAAATATAAAACTAAACAATAACAGCAGTAAAACTTTGTTTACTTGGCATGGTTTAATCTGCCTTTCACATGAGCCCATAAAAACAAGCCAAAGTTTTCATCAGGTCCCTCCATTTCACATTTCCTGTTAGCTGGCTAGATGTTTTTATAACCACTGTACACACTGACAAAGTGCAGAGCAGTTATATCCATGATCACAAGATATCAATGGCAAATTCTAGAGCAGAAACCTAAAAATCTACCTCTGTTATACAGGGGAAAATGTGACATTGCAGAGGAATACCAGAGTAGTGAGAAGTATGTGGTATGGAAACAAGTCAGGAACAGCGGAAGCTTGTCAGGTGGAAGGTCCCTTTCCCATCTTCAGAATGTTTTCTCAGTCTTCAGAATGATTTGTCAATTTGCTGAACAATCTTTAAAAGAAGGCCTAGTACAGGTTTGTGCTGAGTGCAAGGACAGTTGGGATGGAGAGTCTGCTCTGGATGTGCCAGTCAAATCAGCAACAGATGAAATTAGAACTAAGCTTTACTGCATCCCAGGGACATATTGCAGCAGATGAGATAATTCTGATTGCAGTGGAGAGAGAAAGGCCCTCTGGGATTGTGAAGCCTTGTCTTCCCAGCTGCCACCAACATGGAGGTCCATGCCAGGTCTTCATTCACTCAGGGCTCTGGGGATATGGCAGAGATTGAGGGGATGGGTCCTACAGCCTGACTCCAGTCTGAAAGTGAATTCAAATTCATTCCCTGGAATGCATCTGCCAGGTTAGTCCACAGGCAACACAGCTTCGAGTCAGAGCAGTGATGGCTATTGCTTTTATTCCTAGCCCAAGCAGGCACTGGGGCTCTCACTGCAAGTGTGCAGGGAGCACAGGGGTTACTCTGATGTTCCACCCAACTTCAACCTCACCAGTGGTGATGGTGCTTGCCGCAGGAAAGGCCCCATTTGACCTCCAGGATGTGGTGGGTTTGCATGGCTGCCAGCCTGGAAAAGCCTGATCTGTCTCTTTGTGAAATGGCTGTGTGTGGTGTACAAGCCGCAGCAAAGTGTAAAAGATTGCTGTGATCAGGCTGGTTCATGGTATGGGCAACAATTTCATTTTAAATAAGAGTAAGAAGCACCCACGCTACTCTCACTTCATGACAAGAACATTTTCAAAGGCTCTCATAAAACACTGCTGCTCTCAGCTCAATTTGCCCCCAGGACTGACATTAGCACGTTGTCCCTCTCTCCCTCCCACCTGCTGCACCTGCTCCAAGCTCCTCTCTCTTGTTCAACAGTTCTGCCAACAGGTCCAAGCTCTCCTGCCACTGGCAGGGAGCCATCCTCTGCTCTCCTTATTCTCTTCTCAAGTGGAATCACTGCCCTGGAAAAAAAATACTATGGGGCCACTTTCAGCTGTTCCTAATTCTCACCCATGCAGAAACTCAGTATTAATTTGGTGTAAAAATCACTTGAGCAATAACTGGTGTGGCAGTAATCTAGGTTTTTTTCATGTGGTTCTTTGACAAATCTGATGCTGAGATGTCATTAGCATGTTTGCGAATAAAAATCAAGTGAAATTTTTAAAAAACCTATGTCTCTGAGAGCAGAATAATAGAGACCTTTATAAAAACATGCACTCAAGTCTGAATGGTGATAGTGAAAACAGTAAAAGTAACTGTTCCAAATAAAAGAAAAAACATACAATTTCTCCAAGCAAACTTTCATAAGGATCTATAATGCCAACATATAGTGGATGACCTGAAAGAAATCAACCTGAAGTGTGAAGAATTGTAAATCTACAGCACAGATGATATTCCCCAAATACTCAAGAGCGCATTTAGGGTATTAACCTTTTTGCAGCTGCTTGATCACCTCAAGCTTAACTCTTTCATGCAGGATTCAGAGAAAGAAAAGTGGGCTCCAAAAACTATGGAAAACAAAAGCCCAAGTATGAAGGTGATCCAAAAGCAGATAAGCAGCCAATTTATCAGAGAAAAGTTCATTAAGTTTTCTAAATTACTCAGGATAATTAAAGACAAAAGCTCTGGATAACTGGGAAAAATATCTGACTAAGCAAGCAACAAATGGCAGGTGAAATTTAGTGTAGAAAATATAAAGTGAAGCATATCTAAAAAGTAATAATTATTACAATGAAAAAGAAGGGTATTGGGGTTACCATAGATAGCTCATGAAAACATCACATCAGTTCTCATTAGCAGCCAAAAGCCCTCAGAGCTCTAGAAGAGAAAAATCAAAATAGACAACATTATTATGCTGCTGTAGAAGTTCCTTATCTTGCCAAGGCCAGGAATAGTGCATGACCTGTCTGTATCCTTGACTTTCTAGCTGATTTCATGCTGATCAACTCAACCTCACAGCACAATCCTGTGTAATTTGGAGGGCTTCTCTGCTCATCTGCTACCTGAAGCTCCTAGCTGAGCTCCAGAATTAGGAAAGTTACATCCAGTTTCCTCAAACTTTAATCAATCCATGGTTCTTCAACCAGTGTTTGTTTTCTGTTTCAAAGACAAATCTCTGAAAGCTGAAAAGGATTTAGATCTTTGGACAGGATTTCACATCTATTTATTTCTTCACTCCATCCATAGTCATATGTACTTCACATTTATACTGAAGAAATGAAATATCATTTTTAACAATAGTTTTTTACCATTGATATTGTTATATCTGTTGTCAGGAAACTTAGAGTTACTTGCAATTTTCCATTTCTAGCTTTCATATCATCATCACTGCTACCAAACACCACAAACTGACTTATAATTAATAAGAAGACATGGGGATTTTTCCTAGTCACTCACACTATGTTGGGTGATGAAACCTTTTGCAATTCCAGACTTCTGTATTCAGTGAAAAACACCTGCCCAGTCACCAGGTTCAGAAGGTTCATGAAATGTTACCCTTATCACTTGATTTCAATTGATCTAGCACAACACCAAATACTTTCATACTGATTACTGGAAATAATAAAGACAGGAGATTTTATTGAGAAGTTCCACCGTGAGCCTTTATGTTCAGGAAAGCTTGGTCTTGCCCAACCATAGGAAAACCTAAGAGATGCATTCTTATGTTTCCAGTCCTGCTGAGAGCTCTCCAGAATACCCAAATGGACCTTCTGTAATCCAAAAGGGTAATCATCTGATTGTGATGAACAATCTTAACCAAGGTACCATGAGAAATTTTACTGAAGACTTTTGGAAAAACAGGGGCTTTGGCAATTTGCCACACACATACTAAAGGGACTTCATTACATGATTTTATAATTAAGGGGAAAACATCAAAACATATTGTCACATTCAAGTAAAAAACAATGGCTTGTGTTGAAAAGCATCTGTTTCCGTTTAACTACAGATGTGAACTCTTAATGCAAACCATGAATATTATCGTTGGTGTTTTTGTTTCAGCTCACTTTGTATCACAGAATACTTATATGATTCAGGCATCTTTTAATTAAGTTGATCCTAATCCAATTAGGCAGAAAAATCCTGATATGTTAAAGAAATTGTTGTATTTTATAGCCCTTTCAAGTACAAAAAATTCCTAATTTCTCTTGAAACACAGGCATTTTTATCTGTGCAGTATAAGCTCTATGACTGCTGTAGACATTTTGGGTTGATTCAGATCTTATAAATACCCGTTCTGTATCTCTCTTACTTCTGGAATTATTGCACATTCAAACCAGCATGCAAACTGTAGCAGAGAATTTGATATTCTCCCATCAGCAATTTGCAAGAAAACAAGAAAAACTCTCTACCTCCTTCACTAATGCCAAAGTCCACAGTCAGTGGGAAAGAGGAGAGAAAACGCATGCCAGAAAGACAGTATCAGTCACAAATGAGAAACATGGACATGTTCACGAGGGCACAGAGGATGTAGCACAAGGGCAAAATGCAGTTGACCAGGTGCTTTTACTGACCTATGACAAACCTGCAAAGTAGCTTGAGAGAATTTAAGGAGAAAATATATTTTATTGGATAAATAGGACTTCATGCAGCAGTGCCTGTACATGAAAAAGTGTCTCTCTGGGGCACTGCTTTTTCTTCTGTGTGATGTTTCTAAAACAGTACTATTTTTACATACTCCAAAGCCCCAGAAAAATGTCCTCAGAAGAATAAAAGCATTTTAAAGGGTATTCAACTGCAAGGATACATCACCTATCTGCAAAGCAGGTTTTCTCTTGGTGAACTTCTTGTCACTATGTTAGAAAAAACAAGCAGACTGGGTATGTATCTGCAAAATCTTTTAATTAGTTCTCAAAGTTAGGTGAACAGGATATTCTAAGGAAATACTACGTTTTTAACAAATGTTATTATTAGCATTTAGTTAAAGAAAGCTCTCCAAATTTTGTTTTTCCTAAATCAAATTGAATTCAAGTGGTTTTTTTTCTTTCCTTCTAACAGATCAGTAAGTGTTCATATTTTTGAAACAAGATAATGTTGTTTATAAGGTGGGGTGTTTAGCTTGTAGGTATCTCCAAGTTATTTCTCTTCCGCTGAAGGCAGCGTAGAAAATGGTAGACAAAAGATAACCTAATTACTTCTGTCACAACCACTGTGTATTAACACAGCTATTAACTAAAACATTTTTTACACTTGGTAAAGAGCAATTTCCTACTAATTTATTCCAGGTTGAGGTGGTAGCTTGTAAAATGCTGAAATGTAGGCAACATCTGACAAGGTTTCATAAACTATAACGCCTTGCACCTTGGAGGGTGGATTGCTTGGTTCATCTCTGACAGAGCAGAAATTGTTTCCCTGTACACTTTCAACAGCAGGGCTAAGATGCAAAAAAAAATGTTGTTGATCTGAAGCTTCCAAAAGTTTATTGCGAAAAATTTTCAGGTGTTATACAGTGAAATAATTCCTGCTGATCTCTACATTTTTGAAGCTCATATCATCACATCACTTGTCTGCAGCCAACATAAAAATCCTAGACAAAATGAGAAGTGTGTTAAGGACTGTGTTAAAAAATTTACATTTTTTGAGCAAAAAATATTTTTTTCCACATATGAAAATACTTAAACAAAAATTTAATGTCTGGATCCAGAATGTTCCCTTAAGGCCACAAAAAATTACTTTAATCTGTGAATGCGATTTGCATCCATCAGAAGAAAAAACTCCTCAGTCAACAGTATAGTTATCTTAAAATGTGGCTCTACATTTGTTCTGTTTTAAAGGTGCTTGTCTCTGTCCTGAAAGGCAAAATTATAGCCTCTCTTTCTGCTTAAGGCAGTGGTGGCTGAACAAAGGTGATTATTGGTGGAACATTCATTTATTTGACAACACACTCAGCCAGCTACACTATATCCATGTAGAAAAGCGAGTCTGCAAATAATGCCAAAAGCACAGATTTAAGTCTCTTTTACCAATGTGATCTAAAATGTTTCATAGAGATAATTGTGGAAAAGGAAGTGCAGATTCAAAAAGTTTAAAAATCAAGGGTTTAATAATTCTGTTTAACAGTACTGTACCGTGTGAAAAGTTCCCATGATGAATGCAAGGCAATTGTGTCCAGGACTCTTTCAGGGATGTTGTGATAGGTACAAACTCAGCCAGCTTGAAGCTCCAGGATGGGTGGTAAGGAATGAAGAAACCCAAGGAACTCAGTTGGCCTGGTTATCTAAAACTATGCCACAATCTTAAACATTTCAGAATCTGGTGCAAATAACATCATTAATTCAAAAATATGGTTTTAATATGTTTAAAATAGATAAAATGCATTATTGTTAAAAATATGCACTGAACGAGAAGAATGAGCTCTTTAATTTACCAGACTTGTTCTGAACACTTTTTTTTATTTATTTTTATGTCAGTATGCTAACAATTGCATGTTTAGATCACACTGCAGCTTTGAAAATTCCTACTGTTACATAATAAGATTACAGGTTTCTTAATTTCATAAACATAACAAGAAAAAAAAAAATCAAAAAAGACCCCAACAAGGAAATTATGGTTGTTCTCACCCTTTTCCTTAACATGTGGAATTTCCACCCTCCTCAGCCCCTCAGCTGCGCCAAATGCTGAAATATCTGGTTGTGTTGCCAAGAAAGAGGCTAGGGAGGAAAATGTGGCTTTGAAGAAGGAGAAATAATATCTTGGAGTGGAGATGAAGTAGATTTTGACCACAGATGTTCCCACAGAGAGATCTCTATCTCGCAGGGAAATTCAAGAACTGGATGGCAAAAACATGTAGGGTTTCAGCTGATATGCTGAGATGTTCTTTTGTCAGAAGAAATACAAGGATAAAAGAATTTTAAAACAATTAAAAAATAAAAAAAAACACATTTCCTTGAACCCTCTGTTGTTTTCATGCCAATAATCACTTTAAGTCGAGGAGTTGATGCAGATTGATTACATTAACTGAGCAGCACTCGGCCTTGTACTGTGCATGAAACAGAGCTTATGATATAAGAGAAACCCACTGCCAACAGAGTGGTACAGGTAAAACTTGATGGTAGTGAATTGCTTCTTACCTGGTCCTCCTCAGTAAAGTATGTGTATCTGTGATCCTAGTTAAGCCCATAATGAAGCACCTGCCCAAACTAAGATGGAAATACTCAGTACAGTTTTTGTGCTTTTTATTTGTACTTTTTTATATAAACTCATTACAACAGCTTTTGTTATAATGACAATGACAAAGGAGCTTCAAAGCAGTGATGTGAACACTTTCAAGTTCACACACACCAAATAAAGTGCACCAAGTGGAATGTTTGACACTAAAATCTTACCTAAGGTCACTTTCTGCTCACAGTTAATGAAAAGTGGTCTTACATGATAAGATAAACCAGAAAACTGCTAAGTTTTCACACATGTAAAACCTCTTAGTCTCAAAATGTGCTCCTAGAGAGAAGCTTTACTTCAGCAAAGACAGCAGCATTGAGCCTAACACCTTGGTCAGAATCTACAAAGGAAAAGGAAAGCTTTTTCCACTTACAGTTTCTATCAGCTGCACTGGCAATAAATTCCTCATCATGAAGGGGATCCTATAATCCCACATAATAAATCTTTTTACAGAGTTTAATCTCCATCATGAAAACTATTCAAATGGAAGGATTGACCTTCTGCCAGTCTTTAAAGAAATAAAAGTTATGTACTGTAAAATCAAGCTACCTCAAGCTAAGACTTGAGGCAATAATTCTCTCATTTTTATATTTTACTTCTGAAAGCACATGATTATTGTGTGATGAGCCCTTTTGGCATTGTCAAATTAGCTTTCTTGCTCCCCTAAGGGTCTTTAGAGTGAATTAGAGAAAACAACATGTTGAAGTGGTTTGTTTTTCAGTGGTTTGACTATTTCTTAGCAATTGCATACTTAGTTAATTTGCAGCATAGCTCTATTGATGAAAACACAAGGCTTTCCTAATGCAGAAATTACAGAATCCCACATTAAAATGGTTAAGGGTCTAAAATGTGCTGCTCCTCTGGCATCACCCACAGGTTAAGTTAGCGGTTAAAAAGCTCTCAGTCTGGTATATGGCTTCTCTAACACAAGTGTCACATAGTTTAGAAAACAACAAAAGCTAAAAATATAGCCAATCTTTTTCCATTTTCTTATTCATTAAAAGATTACAGAAAGAGTCGAAACCTTTATTTTCTCCACAGTGTCTCCTCCAAGGAGTGCCATGAAAGAAAACCACTGAAACACATGAAATTATCTTCTTCTTTTTATTTGTTCTTCCCAATGTGATCATTTGATGTGTGTTACGATCTTCAAAGTATAATCTTCCCAGTAAAGGACTGAGAGCCATTTCATAGCACCCGCATTACAACATGCAGGAGGAAATCATTGGTACCTCATTAAATCTTGCCATGGTCCCTCTACAAAAACCTTAATTCCTTTTTGATAACACAGTATTGATCCAAGAAAGCCAAATACCTTGAATGTTATTTCCAGCTAATGCTGAGTATGAGCCAGCCGTGCCCTGGCAGCCAGGAGAGCCAACCCTGTCCGGGGGGCATCAGGCACAGCATGGCCAGCCGGGCAAGGGAGGGGATTGTCCTGCTCTGCTCTGAGCTGGGGTGCTGCCTCCGCTGAGGCGTAGCGACCTGATTCGGGAACGACACGGCAGCCACACCCAGGCTGCTCGGGCCACCAGCTCACAGACACCAGTGTGGTCGACGGCAAATGGCAGTTTATTAACTGATTACATGGAGTTATAAAACCTCTGTTTGCTACATCACATCCGTCTGCTTACGGTACAAGTTACGTGTTGCTTAGCTTATCAAGGACACTAAACAACTAAGTGTTGAGGGAGGGGTCCTGTCTGCCCGTACAGCGCGATATCTTCCGACCGCCTGTCCCTAATCTCCCACACTGGGGCAGCCTCACCTCCAGTGCTGGGGGCAGTTCTGGGTGCCACAATGTAAGAAAGACATGGAACTATTGGAGAGTGTCCAAAGGAGGGTGACAAGGATGGAGAAAGGCTTTGAGGGGAAACCATATGAGAAGTGGGAAGTGGCTGAGGTCACTTGGTGTGTTCAGCCTGATGGAGAGGAGACTGAGGGGACAGCTCGTTGCAGTTACCACTTGTTCGTGAGGGGAAGATGAGGGGCAGACCATGAACTGTTCACTCTGATAAACCGTGACAGGACCTGAAGAAATTATCTGAAGTTGAGTCAGGTATGGTTTCAGCTGGATATTAGGAAAAGGAGTGGTTGGGCATTAGAGCAGGGTCCTGAGGTAGGTGGTCACAGCACCAAGCCTGACGGAGTTCAAGAAGCATTTGGACAATGCTCTCAGGTACTTGGTGTGATTCTTGTGATTGTCCTGTGTAGGGTCAGGAGCTGGAGTTGGTGATCCTTGTCAAATCCTTCCAGCTCATCATGTTCCATGATTCTATGAAAAATTTCATCATCATACTGATTGTCTCTTCCAGATTAAGTCCATTCTCTTGTCTATGAAACCTCTTAATAACTGGTGATTTTTTAATGCCTCCATAAATATAAAGTGTAAAAAAAAAAAAAAAGAAATTTAAAAAAATCAGAATAGCACTAGATACTCCTAAATTCTCATAACTTCCTTGTCACACTCCACTTCTTATTGTCATCACATTAAAACATACTTTAAAGATGTCAACTTTGAGACCTGTGCTTCTAAGCATCCTCTGCATTAAACACATCATCTCTACTGAACCAACAGCTCAGCTGGGTCTGTGATCAAATAAGCAACTTCTGAACAGCATTTTTTAGCCTGGAGTGGGAATATCTGTAGTGGTCTTTACATTGCAGTTTTTCTAATATTAGTACAAGGCAATTTACTATGCAGTGCAAACGTCTGGCAGTCTGTTATTCCAGGATTGATGCTTGCAGCATCACCCGTCACTCCTCATGGGAGAATTCAGAATACAACTGGGTACAGAAAGAAGGAAAGATAGGTACAATGTGGTCAAGTCCACTTTAAAAGGAAGTATGATGAAAGTGTTCAGAAGAGGTCATAGCAACTGATACACGGTTGACTTGTGAATTTGAATTTGAGCATTTTACATTGCCTGGCAACTGGGACGTGTGCCATGTAGTGCCCGCTCAGAGTTACTGGATTGGGGAAATCTACCCCGTGAGAAGGGAACAGAACATAGGCAGAATTCTCTCAGCAAATGTAACCATCACTGATTAAACTAAAAGTTACTAGGGAACCATAATGAGATGACATTAAATAGTCATTGACTCATTTCCCAAAGAGGGATGAAAATTGAAAGGATTACCATATGCCATTAATTCTGATGATATCAAAGGGGTCTCATAAGAATGAAAAATTACTACCATGGGTAATTTGTACAAATATTAAGTCAGATTAATTCTGAATGTTGAGATTCAAACAAGAGAACAAAATAAAGTAGATTAAAACGTTATTTTCTTGAATTCTGAGAGCAGAGGAAATATAATTTGTTGTCACCCCAGGAAGGTAACTATCTGATTGATGAACATCAATACTTCAATAATTAGGGGAACCAACACTGTCATTGATTTCCATATATGTAGACCAACTTCTTGGCTGGCATAATAATCAGCGCATCTCTGTCCAAGTCCGTGCTATCAAGGTGTACTGATTTATGGCTTCTGGAGACCGAGATGATGTAGGGCAATAGCTGTTTTTGGAAGGCATTATTTTGAATAAACTGTTATGATCAGGCCAGATTCTACACCCCTTACTCAGACACAAAGTCACAGTGGGACTGAGAATAAGAAGAGAAAAAGCCCTTCTTCTGGAGGTTATATCTGAGAGCTGAACATAAATTCTGATGCAGCTTAATAATAATCACATTTGATCTGCATAGGTACACATTTAAAATGCTGTGGGAGAGTCAGTTTTAAAATCAGTGGGGCTTGAAACACAAGTATGCCTGAGCTGAAAAAATAAGAAACCAATCCAAGGCAGAGATGCTAACATTGTTCACCCCTCTTACTCGACAGCTGCTTGTCAGAGGATCTGTCATATGGAAAATATGTGAATAGGATGGAACATCTGTTAATGTAGCACTGCTCCCACCCAGGTCCTTAAAAGCAAAAACTGTAGGCTTGTTACTATTTTCAGTAGTTCCCAGACACTTGTTCTGGTCATCCTAGCACAGAGATGATGATGTCTCGGCGCTGCCTGCCTGCCTGGGGCCAGAGTGGCAGTGCATTGTGGTCATCTCAGGCATGTGGGGAGGTACAAGGACAAGGTCCTAAAGTAGCCTGTACTCCTAAAAAGTGTAATTCCAGAGGAATTCCATTCAGCAATACTTAGCATGAGGAGACCTAATTACACCAGCAGCTAGTTTAGTGTGCCGTGTGCTCTAGTTAGAGAGACGATTACCAGCCCAGATGCTTCTGTTACTTCTTTTCATCTTACTAGGCAGTCACTTCCCTGATGTTTGTGTGTTGACAACATGGCATTCATACCTGCTGGAGACAGTGAATAATTATTCCTGGCATTAGTTATTATTACTTAATTTCTTTACTGGAGAAACTGGGAGAAGGTCAGCAAAATAGATGCAATTAAGAAAAAACCCTTCTTAAGGGTCCTTAAGGACCCTTCTTTTTCAAAGAGAAAATGAGAATTAAAGAAACCAGATGGCTGGGGCTTTTGGGTTTGGTAATAGTTTCATAAACTCAGTAAAATGTTCTCCCTTCTC
This sequence comes from Hirundo rustica, assembly GCF_015227805.2. Taxonomy (NCBI): domain Eukaryota; kingdom Metazoa; phylum Chordata; class Aves; order Passeriformes; family Hirundinidae; genus Hirundo; species Hirundo rustica. The sequence goes on along the minus strand of NC_053451.1, from coordinate 45,802,737 downwards.
CTTAATGCTTATAAAATATATATTCCTATTCAGCTATCTTGCATCAGACTGAGAACGCAATGAGAAAGGTGTGTCAGTTCAACTGAGCATTATTTTTCTACTGACAGGAAAGTTACTTTGTGTCATTTCAAAATCCAATTCGCAGTATATTCTCATTTGCCTGTTTTTTTTTTCCCTGTCTGCAAATGCACAGTAGGCAAGTTTAATCACATTAACCAATTGAAAATTCTAATTTTCAATCTGAAGATTAGAAGACAATCTGTCTCAAAGGCTGCCATGAGCTTCTGTCTCAAGCTGACATGTTTATTCTTGGCCTTTTACACCACGGTTGAGAATGACATGAAGGAGCTGAGTTATAAATGTTAGTTTTGATTGAATACGACGCTGCAAATAAACATGCCAATATACTCTCTAAGTTTGTCATCCTCTTTCATCCTCTCAGCTCTCCACCTGACAACCCTTGGCACCTGCAGCCAGCAAGTCCATAGAATAGAATGGGCATTAGACAGGCATGTATGAAAACGCCCGCAAGTACCACCTAATAAGAAGAGAGTTCAGAAACCGTTACATCATGGAAAAAAAAAAAAGTAAAAACTCTGGAAAAAAAGAACCAGTTGATGTCCACTGCAAAACTCAGCGATGCCCAAAGGTCACACCTTTCTTTAAAGAAGAGACCATTTAGTAACAAGAAGAGAGAATCACACAAGATGTTCATGATCATCATCATCATATTGGCCAGTGACAGATTCCTTTTAAAGAGCAGCATTCATTGTGCTACTCCCACAGTAAAATGGGTGTAGAGGCAAACCTCATACAATGACGAAGGTGGAAAAAACATAGTAAATCTGCATTTCAGTGCCTTTTGTTTTTACTGCTTTGGAAGATGCCTTTTGCAGAGCCATAAAAGCATGGAAAAACCTACCAAACAAGCCAATGCTCTTCTTTAACCCTTTGGCAGTGGACAAGGACTGTCTGGAAATCTCGAATTTTAGAACCAAGGCTATCAAAGCAAAACAAACAAAAAAAACAGCCCACAACTCTCAAAGTCTGGCAAGAGAAGTGAAGAACATAAAAGCTGTGAAAATGAGGCTAACTAGGCAAAAATACAGAACAGGACTGGCACTAGGAAATATTAGTTCACTGGCTGATTTTTGAGCAAATAAAAAGTTGTTGTTCTTTTTAAAAAAGGATGAAATGTTTCTTCTATGAGAAGTAGTTATTTAAAGCACAAGCTGAAAAATTCACCTGATTACTAAGTAAATAGCAATAAGCTAGTCTTCATAAGCTATTTTATAATTGTCATGTTCCCCAATTCTAGCCAAATAAAGAATTCTAATAAAGTGATGTGAAAAAGTGTTTCTGAATAATATAAGGTCACTTTCCCAAGCTTGAAAATTCAGGACTCAAATAGCTTAACCTCATGTTTTCAGAAAAAGAAGAGATAAAAGTAATCTGTATTTTGACACTAAGTTATGAATAAACAGAAAATCAGCTGTTTAACTCCTTTTGGCTGGGACATATGGTCAAAAAAATGGTCCAGTTGTTCAAATAGAATCAATATAAATATGTCAAGTAAAATTAGCAGACATTTTGGTGTGCTACTGTTTATATTTACATATTTATAACATCATTAAATGCAGGCACAAACTTTTACATGTGCATGGATGTCTGTGCACACTTGTGCACAGATCAATTTCTTGATTTTACCAAGATATTTCACATGCCCTGTATTGCCACAGAATTTTAGAATGGTTTGGATTGGAAGGAACCTTAGAGATCATCTAGCTCCAACGTCCTTTCCTTGGTCAGAGACAAGGTGTCTAGTGACACCTTTCAATAGACTAGATGCTCTAAGTCCAATCCAGCCTGGCCTTGTACACTTCTCTGGATGGGAGATCCAAAACTTCTCTTGTCCCTTCGCTGTGATTCTCGTTCTAGGAATTTTTCTCCTCACCTCCCTTAGGTTGATGGGAGGTAATTCAAGATTATCAGAGCTGCTGGACATGCAGCAACCAAAACAGCAAGCACTCAGTCCTTGAGCAGCTTGCCTTGCACCTCCAAGCTTGGCTGTGTCCCTAACAGAACTCTGGCTATGCACATGGTACTTTGGGAGCCCCAGCGCTCCAACGAGCACCTCTGCTCTCTTACCTCCATTTGGAGCACTCAAGTACAAAATGCAGCAAAAGGGGTTGCCTTTGCTAAACAGGTAACTGCCCAGAAGTGCACCCCACTGCTGCACTGCTGCCTTCATTTCTGAGCTAGCACGCACCTTGTGCTAACCTTGTCCTCCGTCCACAGCTGTCACCCTGGGTGAAAGGGGACACAACTGCTGCCCTTCAAATCAACCTCATCCCTTTCTGAGTGCCTCTGGTGAGCTCAGAAAGACTCCACGGGATGTGCTCCCTAGGCAGATGGCTGTATCCAGGCCTCTCCATCTATCCCTGCGCTGCTGATGGACACAGAGGGAAGTGAAGGGAGCATGGGACAGCACCCACAGGTCCTGTGGAGGAACTTGGTGGAGCAGAGGGCTTTGGGTCACTACCAAAGGTAATCAGGCTGGTAAGCTTTTCCCAATCAGGGTGTCTAAATCCACCTTCAGCATAAAATTAGATAGTTGAAAATAATGATTACAGTTCATTGTTTGTGAAAGGAGGATCGCAAGTCCATAATTACTTGAAAGGGCTGCCATAAGAATTAACACACGAAAATTTGAGACTAGGTCAGATATGAGGACAGGAATCCCCAAATAGGGACTATTTTCATAAGAATGCTGAAGTAAAATTTCTAGCGCTCATGACAATTGTGGTCTTCCTGATTGCTCTTTTTTCAATGCTTTTTCTGTCCATTGGGGAAAAAAGAATATTTGACCATTCTTCCGGATGTAGCATTTCTTCCTTTTTCCCAGGCATAAGAGTAGGAATGTTTAGTTCTGTATTTTATATATGTGTTACTAAAAACAGAAGAAAATAGGTTACAGAAACAGTGACTAGAAGATCTGCAGGTGTGTGTCCCATGATCAGAGGCACAGCAGATGAGAGGTCAGGAAATTGCTGGTTTCAAATTTGAAGAAAATTGCTGGTTTCAAATTAAACCATCTCTCCTCCTGAAAATAAATTAAAAAAAAAAAATCAAAAGTGTTTGTTAAACCTGCAAATTAACTGATTGTGTTTTTTACCTAGATTGATTTTGAGCTATGTGATTGCTCCTTGAAATTACATTTACACTAAAGGACATACTGTTATCATGTAATTTTTTGTTTTTTCACCTCTCTGTCTTGATGACTACTGCAGTTGCTGTAGATACTGAAAGACTAAATAAGAGGCACAATGCTCTTTAAAGGAGCTGTACAAAATTCAGGTATAACTGTCATAAAAATATTTCCAATCCAGTAAGTAAACAAAGAATTTGATAGTGTCAGGAAAGTTAATGCAGTTGAGGCTTGTAGTGAATGACAAGGCTTTTTAAAAAAAATCATGGTTTAATGATTGGGTGCCTGGTTTAGTGATTAGTGGGTTGCACTCAACTTAGAGACCAGCAGAAGTGAAGTAATGCAGGGAAAAACCCCAGGACCTGTACAGTTTAACTACTTCATCCATAACCTGGAGGAGGCACCATGAGCATCATGTTTACTGCCTAGCTGACCATGGAAATGGGGTTTCTCAGAGACTCTAACAAATTAAGGTTTTGTTGGTTTTCTCAAGGGTAGCAATAGTCATTCATTTTTATTCTCAATTTCAAAGCTTCACAGATAAAACAATTTGGCCGAAACCTAGATCACAGTAGACCTACTTAATGAAAAGGCTGTAAAATATTTTATCTCTACTAGGCAAACACTAAGACATCCCTGAAATCACTTTTTGAGCAACTCTAACTTGAAGCAGCAAAAGAAACTTAAAATAACAGCCAAGGTGGAAATCAATCTATTTGATCAGTTTACTGCCAATGGCAGCTGAAGAGGATGGTGACAATGGAAAGCACACTTGACTCTAGTTGTCATTTCCACTTCTTACTAAGCCAAAGACACAACCAATTCAGCCAACTCTGTACACAGTGTTTCTCTTACAGAAAGCACCTTTGGACAGAAGGCACACTTCCCTAATACAAGATAACACAGAGTGGTGCACTAATGCAGCACAAAGACAATCAATAATTCTTAAAAATAAATTGAGCAAGTGATCCTAAATGCCAAAGGCACAGTCAAATTATCTCCAGGAGCAAGAGAGAAAAATGTTCTTTCTCTACCTAGTAAATTAAAAAGTAAAGGAAAAAGAGCTGTACTCTCAAATCTAGATACATTTTGTACATCCATCCATCCTCATCCAAGAACCAGTTATGTTTATTAAGGATTCCTAGTGATTTTACCATATTCTACCAGATTTCAAGGGGAGCCTTTTAAGGGAATTCCTAGTAAAACATGTAATTTTCATCAAGATCTGAGATTTGAGATTTGTTCTTTTAAAATCAATGAAGTATGAAATATAGCTGCCAAACCTGCCAGTCTAGGCAAATTTCCAGATTATTCTGCTTTAGTACTCTTTTCTCTTTGGTGGTGGTATGAAATAAAAATAACATCAGGGATTTTGTTTTATTTTGTTTATTTTTCCTGGTATATGCTTTGTTTTTAATGTTCTTACTTAGTATCATATTCTCCAGAAGATCCAGAAGTAACACTGCTAAAGGCAGCTGAAATTATCCAATACACATTATGCAGGAAAACACAGTAGTATGAATCTTTTCTTCTACGTTCTATATTTTGCATTGCTATTCAGGCTCATGTGCAAATAATGACATTTAGAACCCTATTACATGTTTGTGCCTTTAATTCAGGAAGTGGGATAAATAAATGGTATCAGCTAGGCCAGCAATTAACTATGCATTGAATTGCAGTTTCAAAAATAGAGCAGAACTTGATTCTCTTAAAAAGGCTGCTCCCAGAATATCTCTATACCATGTGCATTCCTATTGTTGAAATACATGCAGCCAATGAACATTTCCTAATATTCACAGGATATTATTATGGAGTGGACACATACTGGTCATTATGGAAGAGCATTCAAAAAGGCAAGAGGGGACTCAGGGGCTAACGAGTGGCTGTCCAACACTTACAGTCCCTGGTCACATCTGCGTGGCAGCCGGTGGTGATGTGCATAAACACACAGCCTTACTGAACACCAGAAGATTTTTGTAGAGTCAAACTGGTGTAGAAAGACACCAACCCACTCCAGTTCCAAACAAGAAAATGCATCCAAATATATATTTTAGTTGACCCTACTCTGAGCCAATGGTTTGGACTAGACAATCTCCAGAGATCCCTTCATACCTGAGGTATTCTATGATAGCTGACATGGGGCAAATGTCAATGCTATCCATCTCCTCATTAAAATTCCAAGACATCACTACTTCAAAAAACCTCATCTTGAGTAAATGGAAGAGGAGCTGGGGAGAACATAGATGCAAGTGGAATGCCTGAATAGAGAGACCAACAAAACCAAACAAAAAAGGAAAGAAATTTGAAATAGAAGAGCTGGATAGTGGCACAGGCAGCTGGTATAGAAGAAAGCTAAACCCTTTTTTAGCAGTCACACTTTCTCTGAGAGAACTGGAGAAAAACAGTCATTGTGAATAAATTATCTGAAGGCATCAGCTGTTTTTTTCTGTCAGTGAATCACAAGCAAGCATCTACTTAATTGTGAGAATTTGCCATATTTAATCATCCCATAATTTATACAAATCTATTTTCATCATGCACACAGAATACTAGCTATTAGTTGTTTATTAGTAACAGCCAGCTAGCTCTGGGTCATGACTAAAACTGTTCAAGCAGGAGAAAACAAACAATTTAGGAATAATAAGCAGTAGATATTATTTCTTTCCATATGGTACTATACCTGTTTCTAGATGAATACATAATGAAAGTCATCATTCACTGAATAGATATGATCAAAAATTTAAAACAAAAATTGTTAATAGCAAATAAGAAAGGCTTCTATGTAACAAAGAAGAATCATAGCATATGCCAGGACAGACTTTCTAGACTGGTGTAAAATCAACATCATTCTAGTGACTACAATGGGGTCACTGAAGTTTCATTGATCTATACCAGACACAAGTCTGGACTTTTATTTCTTCTCTTCTGTGTTCTTCCCATTGTCCAACTTGCTTCATTGTAGAACATGATTAGAAAGACTTAGGAAGAACACAGTAGCAGGCAGTTGGAGAGATGAGATCCAAGTTGATTAAAGCATGAACGGGTATTTGCGGAGATGAAGAAGAAAGAGAAGTCAGGTTCTGGCAATTTCTGTGATTGTGACGTGAAGTTAGAGGTGATGGAGATGAAGGGCAGAAAAGAACATCAGGAATCAGGAATGTCCCCATTCTTCAGTAATTTGATATTAACCTTCTATATCTGAAAAAAAAAATTAACAATATCTTAACAAATTTAACAAATGAAAATCTTAGAGAAACAGATTTATCAAAATATTTTACCCAGACTAGATTTACAACAAGTTTTCTTCACCAGATTTACTCTGGTGTTGATTTTGGCCGATATTTTTTATTATTATTTTTGATCATTAATTGTGACTATAACTGCCTTTTTCCCACTGGCTTTATTACTACAAAAACAAAAATAGGTATTTTTCTAGAAGTATTGGATGGCCAGGATATGTGGAACCCTTTCCTGGATGTTCCCAGTTCAGAGGAACCATGCAATGGGAAGAAGCAAGCTCACCTGAACTTAGAAACACAAGGATAATGTACTTTTATGTGCCAGTGACAGACCCAAAGGAGCTTCACCCACCAACTCTGCCATAACCCTGCCTATGAACAGACATGCACCAGCATAATAATACACACAGGTTTTTTCTTCACCATGAGAGAAATCTGAAACAAGGAAAGGTTAGGTTTGATTTGTAAAATTTTTTAAACCACAAAATTACAGAAAACACATGTTGAAGAAGAAAAGCAGAAATTTCAGAAAAACAACCACTTCAAACCCACTTGCTTATATTAAAAAAAAAAAAAAAAAAAAAAAAAAAAAAAAAAAAAAACAAAAAACCAACACCAAAAAGCCATGCTCGGGAACCCAATGTTTAATAAATTGATACTAGTCATATATACAAGTTTACGGTCTGAACTAAATTCAACATACAGCAATGCTAGTGAGAAGTAATTTACATTGACAGCTTTTCAAAACAAGTAGTTTCCTCTGATCCAATACAAAATATTCAAGAATACACCACAGCTGTTTTTAAACCTACATTAGAAGTTCCCAAAGGGGGAAAAATAAATAGGAATAGATAAAAATTACTGTAAAAGGGTTGGGCCTGGTCCCATCCAATCTTTTTTCTTCTGTTTCTCCCTGTGACTTTATACTCCAAAGTAAAGGAATGAAGCATAACATGAGCCTGAAATCTGATTCCACATATCAGGAGAACAGCTGGAGCTTCTGCATGGTCTGGTGTTTGCTGGACAGTAAAAATAAATGCAGAGCAAGAGAAAATCTGGATAGAGCATGCAAAACACTCAGAACCAAAACCAGTAGCCAGTACAGCATAAAACAGAGAAGAAATATGAAAAATGTTCCCTTTACATGGCCCAAAGGGGCAAAATCAAGACATACTTTAAGTAAACTGGGCACAAATACATCCCTGATGTAGCCTGATAAGAAGTGCTATGCTCACAGGAGCAGTAAGATCTTGATCTCCTCTCTCTGCATTCTCCCAGTTCCTCATGACTTAATGCCCATTCAATTGCATGATAAATCTCCTTGCAAGGATACAGGGCTAAAGGCCAGCCAAAGCCCATGGACAAGTGTGTCAGTCCTGCCCTAATTAATTCAGGCAGAAGGAATGTGATCAAAGAAGTGCTGACATTCAATCAAAAGTGAGACAATATGTTCATGAGTAATAAGCACCACCACATTGTTAGGATGTGCCAAGACTTCCACTGAAGTACATACTGGAAAAGGGGGAGGAAGGCCAGAAAGGCAATTGCAAAACATATCTGACAGAGGCTCAACAAAAATAAATATCTCCCCAGACAAAAAATAGCCTTCCCTGACTCTGCCATGCACTGCAGTCAAAGCACTGGGCACACTGTGGCTGTTTTACCTCACAGAGCAGTTGAGTGCAGGAAACTCACCTGGTTGCAAAACCCATAGGTACCATACAGGTACCATCAATCACAAGCTGCATGGCAAAAACCTTGCCCAGCACAGATGAAAACAATTCAGTATGTGAGTTAAACACACCAGAGGTCTAAAGGACAAGGCAGGCAAAGGATTGGCCCTTTTGGAAAACAAATACACAAAAGAACAAGTCATCTTTCCAATCAACCTGTCCAAGCCATTGGAAAACTGTCTTACCTCATTGGGGTGGAGCAGGGACATGTCTCCAGCTCTTCACCATCCCAGGCATGTCCTGCTTTTTGGGTAGCAAGGTCAAAAATCTTTGTTGGCAATAGGACTGCAAAATTTCTCCTTGATGTTCTCCCCAAAAAGCTGCAGCACCCAAGCTCAGACACAAACACAGGGCTAAGGTTTCCAAGGAAAAACATCAAGACCTGAACACGTCCAGCCCTGCAAGAATCTGCTCACTGTCAATGCCAAACAATGCATGTGCCATGTATCACCAATAAAAGTATTAAATATATAATTGTTTCTCCTAATAGTGTAGGTTCCTCAAACATACTCTTACCGTCTTCTATAAATGCCTGTCCTCATCAATTAAATGACTCTTACGTTAGCCATTACTGCCAATAATCTAGTTTACCTCATCAGTTGGACATCTTTCTTGACAGTACATGGTATAGTTGCCACTATATGGTAAATATTAAAAATCATACCTTTCTCTTATTTTTTTTAAATTAAAAAAAATTAAAATATCCTCCGGAATACATCACACTTTTTGAAGACCAGTCCCCATAGACCTTTAAAGAGGTGGTGCTATTTGTATTTAGAGTATTCTCCCACTAAGACATCACTAGTCATAAGAACTTCAATTAAGCAGAAAATGCCATAAAGAAATAAGATTTATGAAAGTATTAAAAATTTTACTAGAAATAAAGTGCACAACAGCCAACATTATTATAATGGGCCTGGGTTGCAACAGTCACCCATTTTATGTCTATTAAAAAAAACCTCTGGCTTAGACAGTAGCTGCATGTACCTGACCCAGAAATGTCTGGATTCTATGGCCTAAGATGACTCAGAGAATGTCTCTACCTGTCCAAAAGCTTTTTGAACTATGTGGGGTACTGTGGGTGGAAAGGCTGTCTTAAAGGGCAAATATGTTATGTGCTTGCTCACTGGAAAAATACCTGGAATAACCCCTCCATGCCTGTGCACATCTTTTAAATCTTTTTGTTATAGACAGGTTGTTGCCTGGCTCTGCCTAATGAATTAGAAGGACAACTGAGGAAGAATTTGGTGCCACCAGTTCTCTACCAAAGTGACAAGATCAAGGAGAAAAGAAGTTACCAGAGCAAATGCATGAGAAAAGGAGCCTGGCATGGAATGTCTATGAGCTCTTGCCTCATGTCCAGACAAGGAAAGCATGTTGCTTTTTTTATAAAGTACATTCAGATACGATTGGGAGGTTTTATTATTGCAAATCCTTATTGCAAACTTTTCCATTTCTCTATCTGGCAAAATAATCAAGAAAACATTGTGCTTTCAGTACCTGCAGCTCCAAGCACAAGACAAAGTATAAGTCATTGCTTGTAATGCTTTATAATCCTCTAATATTTGACCACTTTTATGTGCCAGCCACATTATGCAGCACACAGAACTTGTTTTCCACAGGTCCAATAAAATGCATTTCTCTTCAAGTTTTTAAGCTGATGTCAAGAGCTTTGGTCATCTCCACAATATCAAAGTAATTTTGATAAGCGATGGACATAAAAATCAACATTTTCAATATTCAAACACTTTTGAAGTTGGTGAAACCATGTTCTGTTGAAGTTCTATTCATGTCTTCAACACAGACTAACTGTGGACACTCAGCAAATCTTAAAATAAAGAAAGCTAATGATGTCTTTTCACAAATATGCCTGCAGGTATCTGAAAGCAAATTCTGGATTCTGGCATATTAGCAAAGAGATAAATATAAAGAAAATATGTTTCAAACAGATACGTCTAATGTAAAGTGTTTGAGTTTCGTTATGGGAACTTCTTAATGTTTTCAAAACATTATTCAGTGAAAGGAGAGAACCTTTGGAGAGAGATCCATTCATTCAACTGAAAAATCAAAATACTTTGGGTAATATTCTGCTCACTTAGCTCTGGAAATTTCCATTTACATAACTAAGGCTGAGTAAGTCACTGTAGGCCCCTCTGAAGCCAATGGTGAGAAATTCTCCTGAGGTGATACTATATTTTGTTCTTTTTGTTGTAGTTGTTGCTGCTATTCTTAGTTTCCCTTTAAAATAAGATAATTGTATTTTGAACACACTTAGTTCTCCGGAGCAAGGTGGTGCGAGAGCCTTATACTGTAACTACACCGTGGGGTAAGAGAGGAGATTGGCTCCTTTGCAGTCCAAGGACTGAGGTGGGAAGGCGTGGCTGAAGATCCCCTGGTCCAGCCTCTTCTCACAGCAGAGTCACCTCCTCGGTACAGGGGGCTGCTCTAATACATCTATGAACCTTTTGGGTCACTTAAACGAGCCAGGTGTCAGGCAGGGAGACTGGTGTCTCACCAGCACTGTTGCGCTTCGCACATGACAAGAGAGCAGCAGCAGCCCTGACAGTATCAGGAAACTTTGAGTGGCAGAATAGCTCTCTTGATCAGAAACATGGATATTCAAAAACAATTAAAAATACATAAAAACATAAAAAGGGGTGGGGTGGATGGGGAGGAGACAAGGAAAGGATTCAAAAAAGTCATGTCATCCTATGTAATGACTTGGTAGGAAAATGTTTTCACACTTCAGCCCACTGAAACTAGACTGACACTCCACCCTGTGTAATGTCTGTATTTTAACCATAGATAATTGAAATGGAACACCCCAGCCTTTACTTACCCTGCTTAATGAATGTTATCATGTGGAAAAGGTAAATCAATAACAGCTGAGATCAAACATACCATTCTCCTTTCCCGTGCACAATGCTCTCATTTATATGAATCTTTACAACCTGACTGCCCTCCTCGTTTAAACGCAGTGAGTGAAACATTCCCCGGTACAAAAGGCCTTCTCTCTCAAGAATTCTCCATGCTGTTGGAAAGGGTAGCCCAAATGAATTGCTGGAATGGCCATTGAAAGGGCTACTCGTTAGCTATGACTGTCCTTGGGAATTAGCCAGGCGTGAGGTAACAAGACCACTAAGTGCTGTTGGTATTGGCAGCAAAGGCAAGGTTCATCATAGTACCTCTTGTCTAGACTAGGGATGTAAAAGGAAATAGAAAACAATTCTTCCACTATATGCACTTGATGGTCTGTCCCTTTTTTCTATAGAAAAAAACTGTAAGACATTTGGAATTTTTCATTTTTATTTGGGAAAGAAAGATTTGGAAACCATAGTGACTCATGCTGGAAAGTGTCTAACTGGCATGGGATAGCCAGCTAGCTCCAGAAAGTTAAAGCTGTAGGAAGAGTTTGAGCAAGGCATGTGAATTCAGATTCTAATGTGATTTAACTCTTAGTGTCCTTATAATTAATTTTGCTTTATTCCCTATGAAAATAACAGGGAAGTCCCTAACCTGAACAAACCTGATATATACCAAGAGGTTCACATACCCTGGGAATAAGAATTTCAGCTTTAGGAGTGTGTACATGTCCATTCCCAAACTCATTGCAGAAGTCTTTCAGAAAATTCTGCAGTAGCGATATCCTGGAGGAAAAGTTCAGATCAGATCCCTCTTTCTGCCTCATTCGAGTGGCTGCAAAATAAATGCTTTAATCTGCAGAGCATCCTGGTGCTGAATCGAGAACCACACACCCTTACACACAATTGTTTCTTATTTCCAGCTGCTGCACATTGTTCCCTGGCCAGCTCAGGTTCCACCGCAGAGCGACTGGCTAACCCAAAGCTATAGCCTGGAGGAAAATACAGAGTCTTTGCCCAGGACTTTCCCAAGAAGCTGAATCACACCACTTTGGGGAATATTTTCTGTCCAATGGCAGCTACTGTGAGCTTAACAGCAACTCTAACACTTTTTTGCCTCCTTTCCTTCATAAGAGTGCTGACATCGCCTGCTTGCAACCACCCTAATTTCTTTTGGGAAGGGTAGGCACTGAGTTTTCTCAATCACCACATCCATCCTACCGCTGAGCTATCAACATTTACCCATTTACTTCTTTCCTAGTAATAAATCAAAATGCAAAATTCACCATATATTCTTTAGGATCTTTTTTGTGTCTCTACTAATTCAGGTAATTGAGAGGGTAAGGGGGCATCACAATGCCCCCTCCTTTATCATCATCTTCTTATAGACACCTTGTCTTCTGTTTCCAAGAGTATATCTTGCTCCTCACTTTTTCTTCCAGTGAGTGATTTCCATGTGTCCTTCACTGAACTGACAAGTGCAAAAGCAGATCTTTCGTGATCTGTTTGTCATTCTGAATAAAATTTGATATCCTTGCAGGCAGGAGTAGTTTTGGCAACATGACTGACAGGACTCCAGCACTTTCACCTAAACCTACCTCTCATTGTGGCTCCAGATCATATGGAACCAGCAATTTTGACATATGACAGTGCAATTTTAACTCCACATACATACAACTCTAGAAGGCTTTTTCTGGTTTTTTATCATTTTCGTATTCCCCTGCTTCAGTCCCCAAGAACCATTCAGGAAAAAAGGCTAGGCTTTCTATGCTGGACATTTACGGTATTGCACTTACTTACACAGCAGGATGATGTGCTGTCTTCTGCATGATTCTTGGACCGCTCTGCTTTTCTGATCTTTGATTGCCGCTCTCTCAGTGAAGTGGCATCTTTATGTCCCATCCATGCCAGGGCCTCAAAGCTGAGGCAATTCTTTATATTTGCAGATATATGGAGCAGACACATAAACTCCAAGGAGCACCAGATGCCAAGCACTCTTTCATGGAGAAACAGCACACAGATGGGTACAAAATGGACATCTACACCCATTCCTTGCCTCCATCTCACTCTTCAATTACTATCTGAGCTGATCTGGCTTTTCTTAAAATCAACGGCCCTTCCTCTCCAAGTTCACCCTGCTCTGCCAGCTTGATTGCTAAGTAACTCTCCAATCATAACACTTCTCTCAACTCAGTGACCTTCCATGTCCTGTTTCAAACTTCTCTGTATCATCTCTTTGCCAGCTTCCATATTCTCTTGTCATGTAAGTGGTGATCTCATGAGGTGCTCTACAAGACTGCCCATCGCTAAATTGCTTCCCTAGATTCAAAATTTGGCCTGGACCATAAGCTCTTTGCATATAGGCAAATAAAACTAGACAAACATAAAAATGTCTTGAAACATTCATTGGGATTTGAATCTGACGTAAAGATTAAAAATAGATAAAATGTGCACAAAGTCTGATGTTCAACAGGCATATGTACACATTTTCTATGTGAAGCAGAATTGACAAGTCATCAAAAACATCACAGAACCTTGAAAAGCAGGAGTCCTCCTTCACATGGCTGCTTTATGAAAAGGGATGGCAGAAGAGACAGGAAATACTTTTGGCAGTGACAGGACAGGAGGTGGAATAAAGGCAAGAATAGAGAAGCAGAGTAACAACATGTGTATCTGCAAAAAAGAAATCCTAGTCTGGCTCCAAATTTACACGTTACCAGCTGCAGTGCCAGACATATTAATGCTTCCCAATTGTTTGGTTTTCACTTGGGCCTTGCACATGCTTGAATCTCTGAGAGTGTGTCTTGGCCTTATATTTCCAAGGTATATTGCATTCCTTTTACATATCTATAACACATTCTACTCAGGGTCTTGTGTTATATTCAATATGCAATCTACATTTAAGAAGCATTCCTTTAGATTCACCCAAGAAAAGTGCAATCCCCATCTGGTGTCTTAATTATCCATACATGGGAAATTCATCTGTTTTTTAATCTCTTCTGAAACTAGTCTTTATCTGATATTTTGGAGGGTTCAGGACATTAATTTCTCTCATGTGTCTCATTTCTGATTCCTTCTTACACCAAAGGCAGAAGACTCACAGGAAAGCATCTCTACATAAGAATAAAAACTCATTTTAAAAGGCTAAAATAATCTAGATCAGGTATATGATCTAAAGGCAAAGCCTCTGCCCAGCAGCCTTATTATTTACACTTGAGAACATGTCAACACCATAAGTCTGATCTGCATAACTAATTTTCATTCTCTTTATTACGTATAGGAGTTACAGTAGCATAGCTCACTCATCCAGGATTGCTCATTGAGTTGATGTCAGGTCAGCTGTTATACAGCTTGCTGATAGTTTATAAAATTTTCCATTCACTTCTCTTTTCTCTGTTAATCAGGTTATCACTTGGAACACAGCATAGGTACTGCTCACAAGTTGAACCCTCTAGTGCTAGAGCTCTGTGTGCAAATACAAACAGCACGTTCTTTCTAAAAGGATGTGTACTTGCAATTGTTTTTTAATTTGCTGTCACAAACAGGGGTCTGGATTTCAGTGAAAGCAAAGTTTACCAAATAGATACATACCTGCTGAAATTAAATGAGAAATAAATTGTTGTGGAAAAATAGATTTTGACAGTTAAGATTCAGAAAACCTCATTTTGCAGTGATCAGCTAACTCCTGCAAGAAAGCTGGGCTGCGCTTCTCTTTACCAAATATTTCAGTTTTCTAGCTAATCACAGGAGTTAGCTCAGAATTGAAACAAGAATAGACATAGACTATACCTTGTGTAAATGACGCTATCATTGTTATTGAAGGCTGTTTTTGTAAACTGATATACATAGAAATGAGCTTAGTATAGCTCTATTGATTATAAGTTATTCACCACAAGTCTTTAATTTTTGTGTTCCATTAATCACTTCTCCATCTTGATTCCATTCTAACTAATTTGTGTAATGCTGCGTAACAATCACAGAATCGTACATCACAAAATAATTTTGATTGGAAGACACACCCAGAGGATGTCTGATCTAGGTCCTTTCTCTAAATAGGGTTAAATAGATCAGATTTCAGAGCTGTCCACTTGAGTCCTGAAGATTGTCAAAAACAAGAGGGTTCACAGCCAGGGCAACATTTATCCGCCATCATGGTTATATTTGGTTAATATTCAAGAGGAATTTCTCTGTGTTGTAACTTATATCTGTTGTGCTTCATTTTCTCACTTTGGAACTCCACGAAAATCCCAGCTACATGTCTACACATAATTGAAAATAGCAGTGAGGCCTCCCTTTTGCCTTCACTTCTGAAGCCTGAACAAACACTTTTCCCACAGCCACAAATTGGATGTCCTTTCTACAGCTTCCTCCCTTTGAGGTGACATCCAATGGACTCTCTTGATTTAGCTGCAGCCTTTCTTGATCTTGGGAACTCAGACACAACACTCCAAATGGCATCTCAAAGGTTCCAAGTCACTCAGCCTACTGGCTGTGGTTTTACTTATGCTGCTCAGGTTGTTGCTGGCTTTCAGTGCTGCAAGGGCTCAATGAATTTATTGTCCATCAGGACATCCAGGTTCTTTTCTGCAAAACTGAGAAGTTGGTTCCCAGCTTTAACTGTTGCTTATTGGGCTTATTCCCTCCCAGATACAAGTCTTAGCTTTTTTTTTATGAACTCATTATGTTCTTCTCCTGTCTATTTCTCCCACATGTAAGGATCCCTCTGAAGAGCAACCCAACTTCTCTACCATGGTTTGGTACCATGTGTGAATTTGTTGAGGGTGCACTCTGTCACATCACACATTATAGGTGTCAAAAAGCCTGTTGAACAGCACACATTACATTTATATATAGAGAGAATTATGATATTGTTGTGTATATATTGTTTTACTTTCTTGCCCTGATCAGTTATCAGCGAAACCAGGCCTAAAATTTGAGTCCCTTAGCAGAAGAATTCATACATGTGACTGCCATCATTATTAGCATTTCTGGAGAACTTGGACGACTTCACTTGAAGAAAATAATTTTGTGAGGATTGGAGGAGTTAAAATACCAGTCAATATAAACCATTTTTTGCTTTCTTGTTTTATCTGAGTTTAGCCTGACCATGCACATAAAATCTGTTCTAGGACGTATCACATACATGAATTTTTTCATCTTCACCACAGTGAATAGAAATAATGTTCTTTTACTTTGTAACATGCTCTGCAAAACCTTCAGTCCCCGTGTGTTTAAATCTCAAGCAAGTGCACTTTTCCTCCTTCACTGACCTTTGCAGAAGAGATCAGGCTTAAGGTAATTGCAAGAATCACCATTTGCAAACCTGCATCACCTTTTCTCATAGCTGTAGTTTGTGCTGCATGGTCACTTAGCTATAGATGACCAGGCTGAGCTCTATCATGCTATTTCTCCACCAGCCTTGTCACCTGTGGTGTCCCAAGTCCCAGTGTCCCAGTCCAAAGCCTTGGGACACTGTAGCTGAAGCCATTTGGACAAGAAATCTTGTTTCCTTACCTACAAATAAAGCCTCTTTCCTGGGACCTGTGTTAACAAAAACTGGTCACAGCAATTTCTCCAGGGATGCAAACAAAAGCGCTACAGGTGTAACAGGACTGAATCATGATCTGGGCTTCACAACATCAGCAGGAAGCTGGCCGTGTTTTACCGTTTACTTACACAATAGCTCTGCTTTCTGTAGTCCCTCAGGGTCTAGGAGTGAGTGGGTTTTCATGCCGGCTATCTCACTCTCTGAATTATTGTTAGGTCAGTAATACTTTGTTGGTTGTTACAGGTTATACTGAGACCAAAATGTCATTTGCAACCACATAGCCATGGACTCAGTCAAGAGAATTACAGTTTAGTTCAAGAAGTCACTGAATTTATCTATTCCTTGGCTTCATTACTCTGTAGTAGATTAATTCGAAAAGTGATGATGCTTCTTTGATGACAATATTTCTTTATTATTATTAATTAATTTTTCCATGTACCTTGAAACAATAGAATGTAAATAAACAAGTGATGTCAGCATGTGTAGCAGAGAAAAAATAGTCTATGAGAACATACCCTTTCTTTCATATAATGACATGTTTTTGCTGTAGAATGTCCTTAAGGCTGATTTCTTACTTGCAGTTTCAAAACATCATCATTAGTAAGACACTGGGGAATTAAACCTTTCCACAAATCCATTTATGTCTTTACTGAAAACCCCACTTTTCTATGTGAACAACAACAAGAGTCACTTGCAGTTTTTCCCTCACAGGTTTTGATGTGGGCCAGAAAACCATTTCAGGTAATATGCGTAACATACTCTGCTAATCTGAGTTGGCTTACTCACTTACCACAAAGGAAGAAGCCAAATATAAAATCTATTGTCAATCTCATGACGGGTCATATGTTATTTTCACTACTGTAAGCTTTTTACTTAAATTCGACTTTTCTTGCATTTGTAGGTACTTGGAGCTTATACTAAATTAGAAGACACATATTTATGCAATAATTCAGTGGTGAGGTAGGAAGATAATTTGGCAAGATTCTTTTTCCCCCTCAGGCTTATAAATTCCAGAATTTTTTTTGAAAATTTTTTTTTTTTTTGGCCACACCTATTTGGCATAAATTTCTTTTTTTTCTTTTCCTTTATTTTTTTTTCTTTTCCTTCTTTTTTTTTTTTTTTCCTTATAAAGAACAGGAATAACAAGATCAACCCTGAAAACCACAAAAACACAAAGTCCCCTTAATGGGGGCCCAATCCTAACTTCCAGAATCTTTTTGCAAAACTTAGCTAGTTCTGGACCAGACCCATACTTCAGATTGTTCCTGTTCTTCAGCATGTTTCAACTGACAGCCAGGACTGCACAAGAAATGTTTGAGAGAACCCTCTGTCCTTGGCATAAACTGGACGAGCTGTTAATCATTTCTCACTGACTGACATTTTTTTCTGCCTTCTGACTTTCCAGGTCATCTCTCTTCCCAATCCTCTCAGGCACACCATGTTCTGGTTGCTTCAGGGGCTCCAGCCACTCTCCTCAGTGTTTTACGTCTAACAGCCCCCTGGTAGAAGCTACCTCCCCAGTAAAAAGGGCTCTGAAAGCTTTTGACTAGCTCCAGTTTGTCCAGCTGCACTGCACTGGAAGAGGCAAAGAATGTATTTCATTTAAAAGTGAAAGAAGTGTTAGTTGGGTAATGCGATCTGCTGCAAAACTCCTCTCTCCTCCGAGGGCAGTCAGGTAAAAAAACATTACACAAAGAATTTCTAAGATTCTTTGTTCTAAAGTTATCAGTAACAATACAGACCATTGTTTACATTTTAATTAACTTCTGTTTCACTGATTTTTAAATAAGATTAATTAACCTATTGCTTTCACCTGAATTGTTGCAAGTTGAACCTATTCAAGACCTACTTGAAATTTTCAAAGGCTAGCATGGCTGGTTTGTGCAGAGGAAGTCAAATTAGCAACAACTTTTTAGCAATTTAGTAGCTCAATAGACACTGCAATGGTGAGAAATATCTCTTGGAGAATCTCTCTTCAGCAGTTTTTGGTCTTATAGGAGTTTTCTCTTTTATCTTTGTAGTATGTACAACTGTTCCAACTAGAAAATAAGGAAAGGGAGTTTATATGTGCAACACAGTAGAAAGTTAACATCAGAAACCCCAGGAGTATCCCTCTATGTGTGCCAAAAATAAGGAGCACAGCTTGCTTTGACACCACTGCAATGAAAATGAAAGCAGAGAATATACACTGAGTGCCACTCTCCTGTACTTACTACCTTCTGATCTGCACGTGCACCACCAAAACCTTAATTCCAGTCAAGAAACTTTTTGATTTTACACTGTGCTTTTCAAGCAGAGTGTTCAATATAGGTACTAGCAAACATGTTACAAATGTGCATAGAATTGGGAGCAATTTGTGAGAGCAACATTGCACAACAAAAAGGAAGTCTATGATTGACTCATTTATAGGCAACACATACATACATACATGCATACATACATACATACATACATATATATATATATAAAAATATGTCTGCATTCATGAATCCTGATATAAATCATTATGGTTTCTTGATGGTATACATGTAGCTCCCTAGATCTTTGGCTAGGACTACAAAGCATATTACACAACACAGGAAACGTGAAAAGAGAGTTTCAGGCCAAATTTCCAATGTGCCGCTCCCAAACTAGTGACGTGCTGATCTGATCTTCCAACATAAGTTGTTTGCTTTAAATTATCCCTCCTGTCAGTAGCACAAAAGTGCTATGACAGCAGCTAGGAACTGGCAGGAAGAAATGAAGTTCCCAGCTGTGCCATCTTTTTCTAGGCCCAGTACACACACCGTGTGTACATGACCCTTTTTTGCTTGCCTTCCTTACAATCTTTATTAGATCCTCAGGCCCTTCCAGTCTCTTTCAGTTTTTATTCTTATTTTTGGCACGCATTTTTCTTAACTGAGTCTTCTGGCTGTGTGCATAATCCATCAGGAGAAGAACTAATGCAACCAAGGGTTGGTCAACCTTTGCCCTATTGCCCAGAGACAAAACATTCCTTTTCCAACAGGATTTCTTGCCCAGCTTGGCAGGCTCTTAACAATTTTCATATACTCGTAGGCAAATCTTAAGACTACTTTGACATCCATTCCCACATAGTAGTGATGAGTTCACACAGGTAGTTACTAGACCGAACATTGAGGATGTAAGAAATTCTTTCCAGCTCTGATGAAACCTGTAGTCTTACGTCCATTCTACCAAGGAAATGAACTATTAAAGTGTATTTGTGTCGTAGAAAGTTTACCTTTCCATAACACCCTTAGAGCATAAGAGAGACAACCACCAGGCTTAACACACCTTAATTATCTGGTGACCTCCAACAGTCTCCTTGAACTCCTCTCGTCCACAAACCAAAAGCACACCCACAGCTCACTGACGCATTTTGACAAATAAGTAAAAAGCTAGATAGGACTGCATGTGCTAGAAAAACAATCCTGAACATATTTAACAGTGGCATGAGAAATAAAGGAAATCTTTTACTTAACTGTCATCACATCACTAAACCATCTCAATGAGCCAGTTAATCACACGGATACTGTAAACTTCAGTCCTTGTCAATCTTTGGTCTGCTTTTTTCTAAGAGTAGGTAAACTGGGGAAGACATAATAATAGTAATGATAATGATAGTAGTAATAATAATAATAATAATAATGTTTTAAAAGAATAAGTAATCCCAGATTATTTTATCCAAGAAGATACTCTGGAGCTTAGCATGCAGTAAATTGACCACTAGAGGCCAAAAAGCCTTAGAAAATACTGAAGTCATTATGACAAGGATTATAACATGTTCATGAAAAAATAGGAAAGCCCAGGTTTGCTTACTGCTTGAAGATAATATGGTTACAAAACGCTTCTTTGTTCGTCCACCCTGATTTTCTCCTTAAAAGATGGCATATGCCTTCTCATTTTTATGACTAACAAAATTTGTCATTCTTGTACTGGTGTTAGACTATATTGCTTAAAAAAAGTAATTCCAAGAGTAGCAGAATGGATGAAACTCTTTTCCATGACTCTGAGCCTCTAGGATGATTGACTAATTAGTTAGGTATCTTTAAGACATTGAAATTCTCACCAGAGTTTCTCTTTTAAGAAAACACTCTATTTATAGTGATAATTACAGCAACAATCAAGCATTAGAAACTGAGAAAAGTGCATTCACTCCAAACTCCCCATTCACAGTTTTAGTGGTGAGAGAAATTAATCAATATGTGGATTGTTTGTGGGGGAAAAAAATTGTGAACATTCTCCCACACAATGGCACATAACTTTCAGGGTGACTTGTTTCCACACCATTCATAGGAAAGATTGTTTTCTGTGGGAATGTTAAACTGAGTCCTTTATGTTTCACTTTTTACCACCTGATTCATATTATGTGGATGTTACCCTGATTCATACTATGTGGATGTTACCCCGAATTGCTGTCATCAGATCTGGTTTTCACAATTTGGGTACACAAGTGACTCTGAGCAAGCCATCATGACGGGCCATATCCAGTTAGCTGAATAGGTTGTGCTCCTTGGATTGCTCTATAGTCCTCTAAATTTTCTTGTTGCTTTTGCTTCTCCAGTTGAATGGTTTAGGGGTTCCACAAGATCATTGACAAGGACTTACTGACTCTTCTCTGCCTTCTGGGGCTTCTTTGCCGCAACTCAAGACATATCTTTAGCCAGGATAAAGAAAGTTACGTAATGGCATAAATGTAAACATGGAAAACAAGTTAGTATTTCTATTTTTTATATACCAGCTTTCTTGAAATGTTGCTGATTAAAGCAATACACTCAGCTGAACCAAAAATAATAACAGATGTACTGTAAGTGTTCCCAGACCTAAACACCTCGGAAGGTCTGAGGTCTTATTTATTAAAACTGATCCCTATCTTGAGCAGTTTTGACACATATTCTTGGCCTTGGTGGTAAGCAAATAAGTAAGTCCTTTGAAGCATTCTGAAGCAGGCAAACAAGGATCTGTCATATAGGGCTCTTTTGACCTTATATTTTTTCACAAATTTCTCCAACTTAGTTAAATTCATGAGGATTTTTCAAGTGATGCTTCATGGAGCTGACATTTAAAGCAACAACCTGTCTGCTTGGGCAAGTGTGTGTATGAAATGGAAGACAGCACCTACATATTCAAAAATCAGTGAAGTGATACAATTGGAAATAAACTGGAGGTGACATATCATCAAAAAAGTAGAAAAAGTATAAAAGTGACCAGATTCAAATATATTTTCAACAGAGATACATTTCCTTTCCTCTTCATCATTTCCCTGATTATTACTAAACCAGTAAATGAGTAAAGAATCTTTTTTTGTTTAGTATATTGCTTAGGCAGGCATACCCACTACTGCAATATGACATGGTGAACATGATGAAAGCCATCTGCTTCCCAAGGTTATGGGTTCAGAATTCACTCAAAATGTTGTGCAATGGTTCCAATTACAGATGCTGATATTCATGTGCCAGTGGCACAAAGAACATGAAAAGGCAGTCCCACCAGATCTGTCCAGAAACAGGTTCATCATAACTTCCCAGATTTTTTCAGACAACCCCAAAATCACAGCTGGCCTCATCTTAGGCCACCCAAGACATTTCCACAGCACCAGCTGGTTTTTTAAGTCTCAAGGCATTGATTTTTACTGTTGCTTTACACTTCTGTTAACCTATGTGAGGCTTTAGGGAAAAAAATGGTTGAGAATAAATCTTAAGGATCAAAATAAAACCGTATAGATGGAATAACTAATTATATTTAAGACAATGATAACAGTAAGCTGGTACTTAGTTTAGTAGCTTCCTATACAATAATAAAAAAAAAAAATTATAAAAATGTTATCAGAAAGTACTATGGATAGGTAGATGGTTGAAGAACGAGTGGGGTCTACTTATAATGGTATGGCATTCAGCTCAGTAGGATGATTCTTACATCCTTTCCTGAAAAAATTAATGACTATCCATCAAAAGTGTGCACTTCTGTGGCTTCGTAAACACACCCCTTTTAAGTCTTCCTGTCTTCCTCAATAATCCTGTTTTCTTGACCTTCTTCTTTCTTGGCTTCATTAGACTGAGTTCCTTGCACTTGGAAACTTCTTTGGAGTTATAGAACAAATAAGACAAATGGGGTTGTGATCTTGACTTCCACCAGCAGATTCTTCTATCAGAGAATAGACTCTCCTGGTCAGTGGCAGATTATCATCCCTTGTTTTTCACCCTTGCAAGCCACACAATAAATTGTTCTATGACATGCACAGAGTGAAGAAGACCCACACTTCCTCCCACTGCTCTCTGGGGTAGCATGCAACATATCTCTGTCTCTAGCATTCTTATGTAGCAAATTTGTGTATTAAATACCTGTGGAGTTCTTTGTAATTCAAATGTTTCTGCTCATAGGTTTCTAGCTTTTTTCTTTAAAAGACCAAGGCTGCAGGTAAGGTGAAGCCAAATCTTAGTCTAAGGCTCGCTTTTGATATTTATGAAAGAGGAGAAATGGAGAGCAAATAATAACATACCAAAGGTATACAGAAAGGCAGAATCCTAATTCACAACTAAATTTAAGCATTGGGCAGAGCTGTCTTGCTTATGGGGTCTTGCTTCAGAGGTATTCACATCATTTTCCTCTCTTCATCAGCTGTAGAAGGAAGACTGGGTTCACATCTGGGCAGAGCTGTCTCACCAAGGGCCTAGAGTTCATCCTCGAGTTAAGCACCTTACTTACAATGACTGGACCCCATCCAAAATCACCTCAGTCAGTCAGGAACAGATAGCTCTAAATTAGCTTCAAGTATCACTGATACACGTGAAGTAAAACACATCAGAGGACAAAAGTGAAATTAATCTTATAATTAATGTCTATATAATGGCTGAGTTCAGCAGGGATATGTAGACACCGTGGCAGACAGCACACTTAGACCTCATGATCGCCCCCAAAACAGTCTAACAGCATTCGGGTGCTGCAGAAGCATGGAGGAGATGATGGAAACAGCACAGAAAGCATCACAATGCCTTTGCATATATAGAGGACAGAGCATATTTCAGATACTTCTTGCAGCACTAGACACTGTGTCGCATAAAACAATATGATAGACTTGGGGAGAGATCACAGAAAAACAACAGAAGTGGAAATGTGGTCCTGTGAAGAGAAATTGGAAAGACAGAGGATTTTCCCCTCATACAAGAAAGAATGAGAGGCAAAATGAAAACATTTTACAGATTAGTGTTATCATATAAAACAGCACAGGGAAAGCAGATCAGGGGCTTCCACTCTGACTCTGGAAGGAAAAACAACAAAGCATTCACTGAAATTAAGAGGTGGGCAAGTCAAAACTGATAAAAGGAAATACCTTTTTATATTACGTGTAATTAAATTGTGGAACTCATTGCCAAAGGAAGTTGTTGAGACCAAAAGTTTCACCAGATTCATCAAGAGATTGGATATTATATCAATATCATGGGTATCCAGAGTTATCATAATTAAAGAAAATAAAACTTCTGGAAGAGATATTAAACCTAGTGCTTCAGGGCTTAAACCAGTCTCTCACAATTAGTGAAAAGATCAGGAGATCTATGTGGAGGCAGATTATTTTGCCTCTGCCTCCTGCAGGGCTCTTCTGCTGTTCTTTATAGCATCTATTTCTGGTTGTATCAGATTGAGTAACAGAAAAAATGGTTCTTCAGTGTGACTTAGTCAAGGATTCCTCTACACTTACGCTCCCCTGCAAGGAAGGTCTACCTAGAACTGGGTGTAGATATGTGCTAAACCATTCTGCATAAGCACAGGGTGGGGTCACAGTTTGATCTTTAGTCACATGTAAAGGGTGTATAAACACATGATTGCATGCTTGCAGAGACTGATTTCTTTCCTGATTTTAGTGTGAGGTTTGCCCAGCACTTCTGAATTCGTTATTCTGCACAAAGATGAAAAACAGACTTGAGATAGGTAAAGAAGTTTTATTTAACAGCAAGATAATCCAGATGATATATCAACATGTTTAAGGTGCTAAAATAACAAAACCCATGAAAAGAATAAATCAATACACAGGACAGTCTAAAAAGCATGTTTTGAAACGGGTCATTAAAGAGATGCCTCTTCTCCCTATTTCTTCTCACCTTGGCTTAGTTTTGCTGGGTCTCAACACAAATTCTGATCCCCATCCTGGAGTAGGGGTTTTGGAACCTGAGCACACATATAGACCAATTGTGAGATAAGCAACTCACAGACTTCTTTCTCAAGAGAGATATCCTGTCCACTACATGTAGGTTAAACTTAAAAATCAGCTGCACTGAACTCCTTTAATCTAGGGCTGGCAACAGGGAGATGCCACTATCATGGTTTGAGAAGACATACAGCAGCGGACTACCAGTCAACGGGAAAATACATCTTTTGTATTATTTGCATTATACAAACAGGAGAGGGAAAAAGTTTTGGAATTAATCCAGGCATAATTTTTACCTCTTTCTGAACCAACAATAATTGACCTAGTTTTACTCCAAACAATAGCTGACCATTGCAAACATAAGAAATTTAAAAGCTGACTTTCCGCCTCACCCAGCCACCAAAGCTTGCTCTTTCTTTGGAGAATTAAATTGCCTCAGTATTAAGAATTAATACTAGCTTTAGTTTTAGAAATTTGATCCTACATATTTTTCCCATGAAGAATAATTCCTTGAGCTGCTATCTTTGGCACTTTTCCTAATCCTTACAAAGCATTCATTATCTATTTTGTTTGGTTGGGTTTTGAGCTACATTTGGAGATACTATTTGCAAGTACTTGTAAATATACAGTAGCCTAGGTAACCCCTTCTTTGTGTTTGCCTTCATGCACAGGGTTACTTTAAGCTGCCTCTGCCAGTGTGAGCAGAATTTAATAAAGTTTATAACTAGGTATTAACTCCCTTTGACCATTCTTGAAAGTAATTTCTTTAAAAAGAAGCAACTGAAGATACAAATTGAGAGCTCTACAGACAAAGGTTTTTACCCTTTTAGTTGCTATTTTGCTATTCTTCCCCCAGCTCAGGCTTTTATATTCAGGTTTTTCAATATTTCATTTTGAAAGCATTCTGACAATGAGAGCTAGTCAGAAAAATTTTTCTACTTCCTTGTAAAACATGGACTTTTAAAAAAATGGATCCAAAAAGTCAAGTTTTTTATAGTAGTGTTGTGGCTAAAACATATTGCAGACTCCCCTTTGCTTAGTTTTAACTTTCAATATCTTGTTTAAAATTATATGAATACCACAGGAATTCAGATTTGTATTATTTACAAATTATATTCCTATTTTTCCCTTTTTCTTCATCTTGTTTAAACCCCCTCAACCCCCATACAATCTACGGAAACAAGGGCAGAGGACACAAACACTGGGTGAAAGTAGTGGATGGGAGTGATTTCTGTACTTATTTCTCCCAAACAGAGAAATTCAAAATAACATGAGTGAGAAAATTATACTTGAAGTGATAAATGATAGTAGTAGTAATAGCATTGCAAATTTACAGCTGAAAAAGAAATGAATATGTAGCTGTCCATGTAGTTTTAATTTTGGATAGAAATTAATTTATACAGACTTTTCTACAAGCCCCATGTTTTCTTTCTTCAACCCAAGTATTACTGTCAAGAATGCAAAATTTCAACCTGGAGTGATTTTTTATAACTAACTGACTCATAACCCAGTGAATATAGGGGTATTTTTAATGGGAATGCCGACACAGTCCCATCTATTCTAGCCCAGACAGTGCTACTCAGTTTCTCGTACATAAAACCCATTAAAATGCAGCGATGACAAGAGCTTGTGTTTTCACAAGCCATGTAAAGTTCAGTTCAAACGAATACCTGTTATCAGGCTATTCAAGAAAAGGAATGTGGGAGGAGGGGGTTGTTTTAATGTTTTTCTTAGTTTTGAAGTGGTTGAATGGTTCATCAACCCACTGAGTAGTTTCCTTAATCATTTTCTTTTTAATTAATAGACTTGTGAACAACCACAACTGCTTTGTGGAAACACTAAACAGATGACTAACTTGGAGTGGGCAATCTACTCAATACAGTCTGCCTTAATTTGAGCCATACATGCTGAAAAATAAAAGCATTGCAAGTATGCAGGTTATTGTACAGCTTTGTGTCTGCTTTCAGTTAAAACAAGTCCCTGGTGAGCAGAAAGCAGCAATCATAAAACTGAGAGGAACATTTTAGATTTATTGCCACCTGTTAGCATGACTTTGAGCTGTGTAAGGGACATGCATTGTCGGCCAGGTTCGTGTCACAGGGCTGGTGCTGGTGGCCACCATGGCTGCAGAAAGAAATGGTCAAGTGTCAGCTCTGTGGGCCAGAGCAGACATTAGCGCCTGATTACAGGACAGATAGCACGCTGCCACTGTGTTCCCTCTGTCCTTTTTCTGGATAGGAACCATCTACTGGAGGTTCATTAGAAACCAGCCTTGAGGCAAGCCAGCTCTGTAAACTACAGCTGTCTAATTGGTTTTGCTTGTGTGCACTGTCTTTGCTTTTATAATGGGGAAAAGCAACATAGCCTTTCTAATTAGATTGTTAAACATAACAGCTGAATGGCACAGCAGTAAAGAATTTGCCCTAGTCTTTGTAATTCCAGAATAAGGCACAGCAAAGATCCAGGATTTTTCCAGCCCATTTCCCCCATCATCCTATCCAATGGTAATGAGACTGGGTGGTTTTTTTTTTTTTTCCTTAAAATAATGCAAACGATTGTAGGCCTTTCTAAAATCCAAAATAAATGTCAAAACAGAATTCCAGGAGCAAACACATCTCTCCCTTTATTCTCTTGTCTCTGCTTTCATTTGCTTCAAATGCTGGGGCTATGCACTAATTGGTGTCTTTGTTAGCAGTCAACACGGGGGGGGGGGGGGAAGAAATGCACAGGCTTGGAAGATAAACTCTCCTCTCTGCCCGAAGGTGGTCCCCCTCAACCAAGGCTGAAATGCACTGGTACAGTGGGGAAAGCTCAAAAATCACCATTTGCTGCACCTGTTTTGTGTATTAAGAATGGAATTTGGTCTGTCAGTTCAGCACCTTTCATAGGCTCTAAATTGATTCAGAAGGAATAAGAAAGCTTCACAAAGCCAGTTTTTTCTCAGTGCCTTAGATTGAAAGTTCTTGATTCTTTTATAGATCCTTGCTGGTTTTCACATAAGGACTTTGTCAGCATGCTGAGCAAATGCAGAAGGATGCAGAGAGGCCTCTGTTTCCATTTGCTTTCTATAGAGTAATTTAATGCATATCCTCACAGACATGATGTGGTTATTTGGAAGGATTCCTAATACAGTTGAAACTTTTCTCTTTTTTAGTGATCATACTCTCTTTTCCTTTCAAAAGTCTATTCTGGTGAAAGAGTCTCCATTGGATCCATAGGATAACCAAAGCACGGGGTAAATAATCAAGTATCAAATAAATGTGCAATTTGTATTGTTTCTAAGGTTTAAATTACTCTTGACAGCATGACAGCAAAATGCCAGCATATTTTACCACAGTCTTCAAGTCATTCAGTTACTCTTTTGTCAGATACTCTTTTTGATTTCCTAGTTAGAAACCGGGAAAAAGGAAAATGGTTTGCTAAAATAACTGAACATGAACTTCCCCATAAATGCTCTCTTTGAAAAGGTAAATTCTTCAGTACTCATGTAAAAGAGGATTTTTTTTTTCTAGAATAGCACAGAAACTGATATTTGAAATATATGAAAGATGTTATGGGAAATAGCAAATTATTCAATGTGCAACTGCAGTAAATAACACCAAGAGGAACCAGCTGTGTAACTTTCATGTGGGTGTCTCAAAGGAAATGGAAAATTAATAACAAAAGATAAGTGCACTACACTGAGCCTTTAGCCTGCCTTGGTCTCTACTCTCTTAAGCCTTCTGAGTCAAAGTGAATTTGATTACTACATAGTGGCACTTCCTCATCTCTCAGGGTTGCACTTTGTTCTGCAGAATCTCCAGAACCAGAATTCTGAGAAAAATTGGTTGAACCTCATCTTGCACAATCTCTTTCTGTTTTGTCATGATCACATTGCCTTGCATTACCAGAAGCGCTCACAGCAAATGAAACCCATTTTGTTTCCAAAATTGGAGACTTTGTCCTTCTCTTTTATCAATAAAAGATGATTTTATATCATACAACTCTTTTAGTTCTTGGGAAATTGCAATGTTTAGGTGATAATAGTAAATACTGAAAAATTTTGGATTAATACAGTACAGGATCCCAAGAAACAAGTTCTTTTCTGTAAGAGATTATTTCTGAACATGGGCATGAAAAGTAGGTACTTTTAAGAAATTTACAATAATTCCTTATCTGCCTTTCCCATGCCTCATCCAATGTGATATAAACATCCTTTTAATAAGTAGATATGAGTCAAATAATTCCATAAATTAGGTTCCTAAGATCTCCATTAAAGACCTTCTTCATAAGATTTGAGAGATATTAACAGGTCATTTGATGTTTTATACTGTTGCATGAGGTTGCTCATGGCTTTTTCCTGTCAAATTTTGATTATCTCCAGGGATGGAGCTCTTACAACATCTCTAGGCAATTTGCACCAGTGTTAGACAATCCACATGGTGAAATTTAATATCCTGATATCCAATAAAGATTTTCTTGCTTTGTACTTTGTGCTTGTATCCCTTCTCATGCTTTGGTTGAGCATCCCCAAGAGAAAACATTAAGATCTGGCTTTGCCTTCTGTCCTTCAGACTGAGCAAATCAAGGTTTTTCAGGTAGTCCTTGTACATCTAGAACTTAGCAGCTAATCAACCTCAGTAAATCCAGGAACTAGACCCGACTCAATCCAGTATCTTGGGGTTAGTTTTGTCTTGTCTCTTCTTGAAGAGTTCAGAATAGGCTTTCACATGCAGCATCAGATATCTGGAACAAAGAATATTCTACTGCCTCAGTTTGGAGATTCTGCTCTCACTAGTTCATGTCATCCACCAGGATTCTTTGTTGTGTTTTCAGAGTTGCCTTCTCCCCAGCCTGTCCTGTTGCATGGGACTGTTCTATACCACACTGGAAGAATTTACAACTGCTCTTATTGAACTTCATGAATTCAAATTCTCCAGTCTTAAGTGTGTTTCTTCCTTATTCCTGTCACTGCTTGTAAGAGAGAAACTTGTCTTCCCAGTACTGGTTTCCATGGCTGCTGGGAAAAACCTTCTATTAAAAGTATGCAAAGACTCTTCTCTCTGGAACCAGCTGGTAATTTTAAGACCTTTGTCCAGGAAAGCCCCACCTGTCTGAAGCACAAACCCTTAGGAAAGGCTGAGGCAGGAACCAGGAGGACCTGTGTTGCCTGTATGATGCATTTGGTCTGCAGGGTCTGAGACGATGTGCGTCTTAGTGAACGCAGAGAGGGCAGGAAAATGAGAACTCTTCCCAAAGTGGCCAAAATTTAGAGAGTCACGCCCTGGAAGCTGTAGAACAACCGGGAACATGCATGAGCTACTAGACAAGAGAAGAGAAGCTGGCACCCACTTTTGCCTGTTTGGGTAGACATTCATCAAATGGGAGGAAAGTGTGTTTGAAACCATCAGCTGCTACTGAAGAGTTCTTGTTGATTACCAAAGAATACCACAAGTATTGAGATCTTTTTACTGGAGAGTATAGAGCAGTCAGACCAGAATTCTCCTTGTGAAAAATTATGTTGGTAGAAACAACAAACAAACAAATGCATTCTGTTCACTTACACTAGGCTTGATCACAAAATTTTAGTGAAAATTTTAAAAAAAAAGGAGAAAGAGAAAGAGAAGTTTATCATGACTGTTGTCCAGGACCTTCCAGCATCATGCTTTTTCATTAGAAGGTGCCAGTTCTCAAGACCCAATAATTTTGTGGCTCTTTTTTAACAAAACTCTGTAAAGTGATTTTCTGTACTAAATGAGATAAAAGAGAGATGAACTGATACTGTAGTGAACAAATATTTTCCACAAAAGGCCCATGCAAAAGTTACTACTCAGCCTTTATTCGGGTCCTTTCTTCTTGAACCAATGATATTAAGTGAAACAGGCCCAAAAGCAGACACAAACCCATTTGTTAGGGCACTCACCTACATTAAGTAGCCTTGATTTTTCACTGTGGATCAAACCAGACAAGAGCTTGGCTTTCCCCCAAAAGTTCTTCAGCAGATGCTTTCAGCAGAAGCCTACTGTTCTGGGTAAGATTCTCACAAATTCCAGAATTTCAAAGAGTGTTTTTACTTTACTTCTAAGTAAAATGTAACCATTGTTCTCTGGCCAGATGCAGACACAGATTCTGCCAAATTTATAGAAGACAACAAGGCTGGAATTCATCTCATTTAACCCCAAGCATGCTTTTAGTCCATGGAAAGAATTAGGCTTTTCTGAGGTGTGATACATCTGGTCTTTCTTAGATACCTTAGGTGAGATTTCTCTTAACAGATGTTTTTACATCCAAGCTGGTGCCCAAGCCAGTGGACCAAAAAAAGCAACTCTACAGCACTATTTGTTTCATTCTAAGGTAAATGTCTAAAATTATCTAAAATTGTTAGTTTCTTCCCATTGACTATAAACAGAATAAAGAAGAGTAAATCAGGACTAAACACCATTCTCATATGTATCTCAAATTGGATGCAATGAATTCTACCCTAAGAGGAAAGCTTTGCATCCATTTTCATTTGAAGTTGTGGCTCATATCCATATTTAATGAAGAGAGGGTGAAAAGGGGGATTTAAGAGAAGTGTGGGGTTGCTTTCTTGGCTTTTACAGGCTTTGGAAGAAAACCTATACTGTGCTCTTTTTTAGGTTATGTGCTGAAACATGCTTCTGTGTTGTCAAAGATTAAATAATTAGTAGAACATGGTCAAGATCAAAAGGCTGTTCCCTGTCATAGCTAATTTGAGAGTTACCACAAATATGACAAGTAGTGATTCCTGCTGGTCCAATACCTGCTGTAGCCAACCGTGTGCATTCAGAGTGAAATGTAATACACTCACATTGCATTTCAATTCAAGTTGTCATAAGGTGTTAATTTAAGAACTGAATATATTTTTACCACTCCTCATCTTCCAGTTACCATTAACATAAAAATGAATAATGGGCTTCTATTCTAAGCAAGAATAGTTAAACACCTGGCCAGTGACCTCTCAGACACCAGTTTCAAAAAAGTGTATGAAATAAAAGGCTTTATGCTGATTCTATGCATAGCTTTATCAGAAAGTAGTCTAACAATACTGCTACTGCGTCTTGGCAGAGGGGGTGATTTTCCCATCTTCATTTTCTTTCTTCTTTCTTTCTTTCTTTTCTTTTCTTCTCTTTCTTTTCTTTCTTTCTTTCTTTCTTTCTTTCTTTCTTCTTTTTTCTTTCTTTCTTTCTTTCTTTCTTTCTTCTTTCTTCTCTTTTTCTTTTCTTTTCTCTTTTTTAATTTCTTTTCTTTTCTCTTTTCTTTTTTAGTTTCTTTTCTTTTCTCTTTTCTTTTTTAGTTTCTTTTCTTTTCTTTTCTTTTCTTTTCTTTTCTTTTCTCTTCACCTCTTTTCTTTTCTTTTCTTTTCTCTTCACCTCTTTTCTTTTCTATTCTTTTCTTTTCTCTTCTTATTCCTTTTCCTCACTCTTATATTTGGCATATTGAGGACATCCATCTATATGTTCTCTAAGAATCAGTATCTTTGTTATGCAGCAAACGTAGAAAATGGCTGATATAAAGAAGAATAATTTCATTTGGCATTACTCATAGATTTGAAAAGCAGCAAGCAAGAACATTGTATTACTCTGATGCAAAAAAATTATTCATTCTGTGCCAGTGACTCATACATTAATGCTTTGATATGCATAAGCTGAAACATTCACCCCCAAATTAACCTTTGCATCTTGCTGTGATCTATCCACTTTCCATCTTAATCACATACGTTATTTGTATGGAATACTATTCCTACACACTTCCCGGTAAACACTTTTGAATCCACATGCTACAGAACATGGTCTTCAACTACCAAGGCCTGATTTGGAGGTTTGTGTTTCAGAGGGAACTACCATAGCCTGATGGCCAGAAGTGAGAAGAACTCTAAATTTCTATAGCTTTGTTAATCATCTTCATAGGCTGATTGTTTCGACCCACCAGTACCAACCCACATAGGAAGATCTGAACCTCAGGAGTTGCAAGTTCCACTCCTAGGTACATCAAGCTACACATGACTTTGAACTATTCAAGGTGAGAACGTTGCACTTAGTTTTTCAGAGGCTGTCATACATCTCCTCTCTTTGCATAAAATTAAACCCTATCAGAATATTAGCAGGCTCTCATATCACCTAGAAACAGTTGTCTACAGCTTTTCCTTCAACTTCTTCCTCCATTCCAAAGGTGTAGGTCTCTTTTTTTCTTCTATTTTAATTTTTTAATCCATTTTTTGTTGTATTAGAACAATCTTATAACTTCCTTAAGCCTCTCTTTTCTTCCATGTTCCTCTTAGATGCTGTACTATCACTATAGTCTTGATATATGACCTCAAGATCTTTCCATAGACTCTATTTTTTACCTTTCTTCCAGCAATGATTTCAGCTAAAATTCTGTTTAGGAATTTTTCATTAGAAATTTTTGGCCTTTAACAGATATAACAAATCTTCTGCTTTTCATCATATTGTCCCAGTAGTGATTGAATGTAGCAGAGTCAGACCTGCATGACGCAAGACATTATCTTTTACTAGGTGAATGGGGAAAATACCAGATTTAGTTTGAATTTTGAAGGGCACTAAAGGTGAAATAAGGCAACTTGCTTAAATGCCTTGTGTTGTTCTGCAGCAAAATTCAAAATATCTTACATTTGTTAATAATTTGTTATGCTGCTCAAATCTGACCATACGCCAGAGATAAGATAGAAGAAGAAGTGCCTGAAGGCCAAGAACATATTTCTGGTCAAAATAAGAGATAGAAGAATCCACTTACCAACTACCACAACTTAGTGGTCAGGGCACTTGCCTACAAGACTGGAGGCCTTGCTCAAGTCCCAGATGGATTTTTTTCTCTCTCTGATTTACAAAATAAATAACCAAAGACCTTATGTCTGCTTGACCCTGGGACTGACCCATTTGGAAGCTTCAGTAAAGAAGAAAATGTTTGCACATCTCAAAGAAGGAATGCTTTTAGACCCTTATATCTCTTTTGTTATTTTTCTCTTTTGCATTCTAAAACTCTGCATTCATATTTATTTTGTAAACCGTGTCCTGTTTGACATTAGTAAGATGTTCAACTTTCAGCAGCTATAATAACAGCTAATTTTTTTTCTGCCTGCCCAGATGAGCTTCAGTCACCTTCTTGTTTTCTCTCCTGTGAATACAATGAATACTCAGAGTTTGGAGATTTTACTTTTACCTAGACGTCCTTTAGCTAACTTTCTTCAGTTCAGGGATGGCTTTTAACTGAGGTCCAAAGTCCATTACACTTTACTGTGATCTTTTTTCTGTTTGCAAATTTGATTATATTATTTTAAAGCACAATATCACAGAAGGTCCGGAGGAAGCTCCTCCATAGACATTCCTTTTTTACTCTTTCATATGTCTAGATTCACATCTCATTTATAATGGATTTCCAATTCCAGTGGAGACAATGAAAGTAAAATTAAAATAGCTCTCAGTAAAAAGGATTCAGTATTGCCGGAGACACTGCTGTGAAGGGCACCTGAACAATGATCTTCTTGGAGATCAGACTTGAAGATGCTGTCTCAGATCACAGGACAAGGAAACTAAGTATATATCATAGCCTTCTGCAGAAAGTATGACCTTTCAAACTCCTGTCAGTTTAAAAAACCATGAACTTTATTTTGATATCATAAGAATAATCAGTCTTGTTGGAGCAATTTTCTCTTTTCTTCTAAGTATGTGAGATTTCTGTAAAGAGAAAAAACAACAACATGACAACTGTTCCAGAGTACATGTAGTGGCTTATTTTTGAGAGAAAGTACACAGATATTCTCCAGTGTTGCAACTGTAACTCAGTTTTATGAACTTTATCACATAATCATTGTCTTTATTGCATCTAGATAAAGGATTTTTGTGGGTTTTGATTTAGGCATGAATGAATGATGGCCAAAAGTGAATGATGGCCAAAAGTGGATGATGGTCAAAAGTGAATGATGGTCAAAAGCAGTGTGCTCTCTTCTCAGTTCCTCAATATCTGTTTGACCAAGGTTGGAATTGGTCTGTTTGTCCCCACTGACATTAACAAGATAAAGCACAGACCACGGTACAAGGACTGGGAGAACGGGCTCGTTCTGCTCTGTAGCTGCCAGCACAGCTGTGTGGAGCAGAGGCAGCAGGAGGGAGTGGCAGGGGTGTCCCCTGCCCTGGCAGCTACCCAGGCTGTGCAGCAAAATCGTCCCGGGAGCCAGTGGGAGAATCACGCTAGAGCTTGGACACATGAATGCCAGGAGTAGGGAAAGGGAGCCCCATGCCTGCTGAAAGGAAATGCCCTGGCAATAAAGAGGATTTGAAGAGTAGAGGGTGCGTAAAGGATTCTGCTTGCACTCACACCTGGGCTGCAAGAAATGTAGGAATGGGACTGCAGGGGCATCCCAGAGCCAGGGAAAGGCCCCCAGGGCATGATGCTGATGAACAAGACTTTTCCGAGGGAGAAAAGGGACACTGCCCACAACAGAAGGCTGTATGGAAGAGTCAGGGTGGCCTAGGATTCCAACACAGCCCCCAGGGCTCAGTCTCTGTCCCAGCAAGAGAGGCAATGGGAGAGGCTCTGGAAAGGCTGAAGCAGCAAACCACCTCCCCAGGCAGCAGGGGCAGCCAGTTGTGCTGGGCTGTAGCACATCCTTCAACCCGCTCCTTGGGATCAGCAGGGCCCAGCTTGGAGCAGCCAGTACAGCCCAGCACTCTGTGGTGATTTCTTATCACCATTATTATTTTAGAGAAAAATGTATAAACACTCATGCACACATTTCATTACGAAGTATCATTTAGCAATCTATTCTCATACAAGATTTCTTCCTCATGTAAGCTATTAGGTATGATTGTTTAAGAAAGTTAACTGGAGTTACTAAATATTTCTGTCATATGCTTTTGGGGAGATTATTTTCCCTAGGCCTATAATCAAAAATCAGAATTTACAGTGTATACTACATGCAGTCTTGGCAAATAGGACTATGGGGAAGAAATTATAGTGCAATAATTCATTTCTGTTTTCCCTCTTGTTTTAGTGACAGCACTGACACAAATTACAAAGGAAATATGACTTCAAGGAAGCATTTCTGTGGTTCAAAATGCTGTTTAAACACTTTCAGGTCACCTTAGGGAAGGTATTTCACCAAAGACTTTATTTTTGGTGGTTATGTGTGAGCATGCATTTGTGCAAAAATGTGTTTCTCTGTGTGAGTAGAAAGCCCATGGGGATGTTTTTAGTGCATTAAGTTGAGATTTATCATAGCAAAAGCTTGCTAAGAAGACTTAGTCTTTTGTTATTGAAACTAATCACATGGTTTTATTTCAGCAACTTTTGTAATGCTAGTTTATAGGTAAATAGGGTCAGATTCTGAGGGGAGAAATCATTTCTACTGTAAAATGTTTGGAAAAATATTAGAAATTTACCTAATAGCTTTAATTTCTCTCTGGACTCTGACACAATTTTCAACACAAAGCTAAGTGTTTTCTAACAACAACAAAAAAAAAAAAAAAATTACCCACTGCATCACATTAGTGGCTTTAACTCATCATCACACTTTTGTGTATTTGTTTGCACACATGTTTACCTTAGTGCCTCAATAACATGTGGTTTCCCTGATTCCTTCGGGTCACTACTCATATTCTAGCTTAGAACTCAGGCTTTGAACAACACTTCTTTTCCCAAAACACAGATTTTCTTTTCAGATTTTCTTCACTTTTAGTAACATCCATCAAAGCTAAATCAGGAGGCTACGCTCTTGCTACATCTTGCACCGCTGTTTCTGGCTGCACAGGTGGCTGGATACAGGGACATGGTATCACAGTCCAGCAAAACAACATCTGCTAGAGTGATTAGAATTACATCACTGCTGGAGGAGAAATGTTTGTAAAATTCTTTGAAGATGAAAAGTCATATTCACAGGATAATTGATGCAGAATTCTAACAAAATTACACAGAGTCCTTAATGCCTTTTCTTCTATGCCAAATACCTTATCAAAATACCCCACACAATGTTAGAAACAGGTGTAGATGTGTCTGTTTTGCAAAGACAGATGAATACAAATCAGTGAAGTCAGGAAGGTGGCCATTTCAGTTCCCAGAGCTTGGTTCAAATGACAGAGGGTAGGTTCATACAGCTACATGCCTCTTGTAGCTTGTTGTCACATTAGTCTCTGTGCGTATCTGGTTCCCACAGAATACTGCAATCTGTGTCTAGGGACTTCCAAGGCACATAAAATGCAAGCAGCTCTTTGCAGGTCCCATGGTATGATTTCTGTTCCTGAGGTTATGTAATTATGTAGCTGAACTGGGCAAAGGACCCCGGAGCTGCACTTTGCAAGCCTCCAAACCGCTGCTCACAGCCCTTGTGCACTGGCAGACGTGAAGCTTGGCCACCCAGGCACTGAGGACTGAAGCACAGTGAGGAGCTACAAATACAGGCTCCAGCTGGAGATCCAGATAAGCTTACATCACAGAAGGAGCTGTTCTGAGAACAGACAAAGCACTGAAGTCCAGAGACAGCACTTATCCACAGCTGCCCAAAAAAGCAGAATAACCCTCTTGTGTGCCATGAAGTTCAGATGATGTGCTTCCAGCCTCCAACCTTTATTTGTGGATGCTCACATTGTATTAGTTCATTTAATGACTGAGGAGAGGATGCCTGAAATTGTGTTTTATAACCCTCTTCTATATTTAAAAAAAAAAAAAAAAAAAAATCAGAGAGGGAAAAGAGAAAAAAGAAGTGCATGTTGCCATGGCTAGTGTTTACTGCTCCCTGACATATGACCTTCCTAAAATGAGGTAAAGGTTCTTAACAGTGGCCCTGGATATGATAAGGTTGTTGTAGAACCAGTCCACTGTGAGCACAGTAATAGACTAGAATTCTTCCAGCTGCCACTTTCATTATCAGATAAGCAACATTTAATATCAGCAGAGCAAAAAACCTTAGGACTTTTCTTGTACAATGCCCTGTACAAAATCCCCAATATTGCTTTACTTCTCACACTGGAAAACATTTATTAAATTTAATCTTCCCTCATGTGGAGCAGCCATTATCTCAAGCTGGGAATTTAGAATTTACCAAGTGTTGAGCCTTCAGGAAATATGCAGCACAGTTTGGAAGAAAAACTTTTGGTCTTTTTAACTTTTAATATTCTCATCTACTTAAATTTTTGTCTCCTTCAAATACTCATGAGGTTTCAGAACTTGTCTATTCCCAAATTTACTCATCAGAAATCCAAGTATTTTGTCTAAATTAGCTATCTTGGATGGGGAAAAACGGGCATTTCCAAAAGATAACTGTCTACTGAAACAATGTCCCTTCAAGTGCAATGAACACTTCATTAAGGTGCTTGCAAGAAGGTCCTCAATCAGGGATCTTAAAGATCTTGATTAAGTTCTTTGCCATTCAGTAAAAGAGTTTTAGGGAGCGAGTCATGCATAGCATCAGATGAGATGTATGTTACCTTTCCACCTTTCTGCTGAGGTTGTAAGTAAACTTTCATAGTTTCTAAGTTTACACTGGCCAAATAATTCCTCAGACAATACTTCTTTTGCTTATTCCATTCCACTTATATCTGAATTATTCACTGTGTTGCACTTTATAAACATTTACACTTGATACATTCTAAAGGGAACAAATAACAGTTTGCCTACTATGAATGTGGGCTTGGCTGCCAACTTCAATACCAGCAGTACAGAGAAAAAAATCTCTTTGCTTTCCCCTTCAGGATATTGCTGGGAAATAATGTATGGGAAGAACATTTTTCTGCTGAAAAGTAGTATTCAGTGCAGAAGCAATTCACATTGCAGAGGAACTTGAAGCTAAAAGAAATTTGCTTAAGGAAAAAGTTTTATAGCAAACTGTACAATAACTGTAGCTATTTTTTTTCCTCTAAATTTTTGTTGTCATAAAAAAATCCTTTCAACATTTTTTTATATTAGAACTAATTTTGTCAAGGAAAAATACCAAATGGAAATAGAAGACTATAAAAAAATAATACCCAAACAAAGAAGAAATTTGTGGAATTATGAAATGGTTAAAATATGTTCAAATTTTGGCTTTAATATTGGGGGAGAAGAAAATCTGCGTCAAAATTTCTTACAAAAACAAAAAAAAAATTGTCCAAGGTTCTTTGAAATGCTTTGAAGGCTTACAAAACATACGAAGCAGATCTATGCACTTAGGATGACTGATGGGTTTTGGATGGAAACGACTGGTTTTTACTCAGTATCATAGCATTGCCATCTGGAATTATTAATCTGTAGGATCTCTTCACAGTTTTGACAAATGTAAGAGCAGATTCCCAGGCTAGAAAGCACCCATGTGTCTCTGCAGCCCTTTGGGACTGCATCAGTCTTATCTCTTGGAACATTTTTCCTTGTGCACTAATTAATACTGAGGAAGAGATAAGCATCCTTGTGCCTGCAGTAAAATGAGACCAGTCCAGGAAGTGGTAGCTACCACAGAGCAGCCAACACTTTGGGGTTTCCTAAGGCATGGTGGGAAACCTTCTTTTTTTCCCAGCAGGAAAAACTTAATTTTAAATCCCCACAGAATGGATTCAAGTCATATTCAGCATGCATCTTGCTTACCATAACTTAGTGTACAATTTGTATATATAGCTTCATGTGATCTCAATGATTAATTCTTGCAGCATGAAGGTGTCTACAACACAGGTCTTCTTAAAACTACCTTGTAACAAGCAGAGAACTTAACAGATATCACTATCATTACAAGCAGGGTAGGTATAAAGCTCTTCCTAAGTCATGGAGGGAGCATCTTTGCTTGCTTCACTACAGTCAGGCACTGCTTGCGTCGGCAGAGCCAGACACCTGCCTTTGCATCCCATGAAGAAATGTTTTCATGTAATATTCTTAGTGGGATCCCTCCACTGAGGTCACAAAAGGAGTTTTCATAATGTCCTTCTTCTAAGACAATGGAGATATGCAACATACAACAAGGATCATGGGACTAGTTTCCTATTTCAGTCTACATGAATTCATGCCAGCCAAGGTGTCACTGATCCCTTTCCATATATTTTTGAGCCCTTGTGCAGAGATACCAAAGCAGGACAGGTCAATATACACAGCTACATGTAAAGAGAAGGCAGCACTAGCTGAGATAGCAACTTTTTCAAGATTAAAGACACAAGAAAAAACTTTCATCTTGATTTTTTGTGCATCCCAGAACCTTGATGTTTTTATGGTCATGGACTTGGCCTGGGGGTGGATCTGCCAGCGCTGTAGGACAAGAGCACCTATTCCAGCTTTCAAACACAGTCAACACAAATTTTGCTCCATGGTACACCAGCTCACACTCTCTGTATTCTACTAATTCATTAGAAGGAAACTGTGGAAACCTCACACTAGCCTCAATGAAATGCTGGATACACTGCCATCCTCGCACTCTCTGAGGATGCAGACACCAGCCTCTTGCTTGGAGGTGGATATTTACACTATTGCAAAGCACTAAAGCAGAGTGAAGGGCCTGGCATCTACAGATGAAAGACACAAGAAGCTGTGTTTTCCTTGACTCCAGACTGTCCCAGCAATGAAGCTGCCTGACAATTTGCTTTACAACTGTGTTTTTAACTAGATCCACTGGGTTGTTTTTTGTCTTTTTTCCTGAGATGACAGCAGTATTCTTAAAAAAAAACCTTGAAACTTGAAACTAAACTTCACAGAAATCTTCAAAATCTTGCTTTTGACATCAGTGCACATAAGTAGATCAGTGAAAATAAGACAATCTGCACTTTGGGCTATGACTTTAAAAGATGCAGCCCAAAGTAACAAACGATATAATCATTACCTGACCTCTCTGGAAAATGAGCTACCAGGAAGAAAAACCTACTTATGAGACACAAAGTCCCTGCTTAAACACTCTCGGGGAGTTTGGAGAAAGAGGCCTTCAGGGCTTGGCTTTGGAACATACACACACCTCCGGTAAGGAGAAAAAAAATCAGGAAAAAGTATGTGAATTTAATGTAAATAATTATATTCAGTCTCCCATGTTTGAACATTTATTCTAATGTGAAAGGTTTCCTTGAAGCAGAAAGTGACTACCTGGTGTGTTTTGGATCCTAACCCAAGGGAGTACACCCCCTCCCATTGCACAGTAAAATCACATCCCTGCTGCTAATGGCTCCCTGCACAAAGACTAAGAGCCTCTTGCACAGTCTCCTGTTGCACTGCAGTGAGAATTTGGGACTTGCACTCAAAAGCACATGAATTCTGTTCCAGAATCATGATCCTTTTTCAGCTGGCTGCTGCACTGATATAGTCACATTTGCTGTGTAACTGAAGTGTGCTGGAAAGCTTCCCCAGTTTGATTATCCCTTCCAGAGCTGGTGAAAGCATGCTGCATTTTTTTTTTTTTTTTTTTTTTACTTCCCACCAAGTTATCTTGTTTAATCAGGACGAAATAAACATATTACACACTAATAATAAAATTGCTGGAAATTCTCTATTTAATCTCTGTGAGTTTCTTTAAGGGGCTCAAACAAATACCAGCAGGATCTCTAATCTTATGATCAACAAAGTTACATCACCAGAAGCCTCTGTTTTATCTGTTTACAGATCGAGCTAATGCTGTTAGAGGGTGGTGACATTAACTGTTACTGTATCAGTAGATAGTGCAATTGCATTAGGCAGCCCAAACTTCGCTGTCACTTCTGGTTGGAATTGCTCAGAGGAAACTCCAGAGATTATTTTTAATACCACAAGACATTGTTGTGGCTAAGTTTGGAGCAGTAGATCACAGAGTTGCTGCTGAAGATGCCATAGGAGCCTTTGCTGAAGCCTCCAGTCATGCAGGAGAAGCACCCCAGCAGCAAATGCCTTTTGCCAGTGAATGACTTTCCTCTGGGCCAAGCAACCCCAGGTAACTCAGTATGGAGGGAGGAACTAGCGGCAAAGGGTTCAGTCTGCTCCCCATTCCTTGGACATGATGTCCCTCCAGACAAAACTTGTTCCTCTGCCCGCACACTCTGCCTGGTTCCAGGATAATCCTGCCATAGAAGGAAGCCAACCAGCAGCCCAGCAAGAAGGGACCCCGGGCTGGGGGCTGCCTGCCATCTCAGCCGCTGCACGGCTGTGTCCTGGAAAGAGCCGCAGCTGATTATCAACGTGCCTCCCGCATAAGAGGGATGTGCTGGAAGGAGCATTGCTCCAGCCAGCCTCCCACAGCTCCTCGCTTGAAGTTAAAAGCCCGATGTAACCCTTAACAAACATGAATAGAAGCGCTAGGGAAGGAATTTTAATTGGCCAACACTGTAAATGCTTTGAAGGTGCTGTGTCATTATTGACTAACTTTCAGCACACCTGAGCCAGCCAGAGGGCAGTGATGTTAGTTTTGAACCCAGGATATTACTGTTACTGTCTCCTAGCACCCCACCGTTAAACTGCATCCTCCTTTTGCGTTGAACGGATTTGTTGTGCCCCGTAGTGTCAATAAAACCTTGCCTTGCTTCTGCACTGAGTTTGCAGGGAGGGTTGGTGCTGGTTTCTTCTCATACCTGGCACTGTTCCACCACCAGCACATGGCTCACCCACACGCAATTCTGAGCACCCACAGAATGCAGCAGTGTAGATAACCTCCCTCTCTATCCCACTTCTTCCCAGGGGTGCCCTCCCTACCCTGAGCTGAGCTGCGTTTCTCCCCCATGCAGATGCCAACGCAAAAAGACAGTTGTGAACAAGGACAAGACAAGGAAGGCGGGTTCATTTTAACTGACATGAAATCAGAACTAGGATTCCAAATAGGAACCTGAAAGGACGCATGCTGAGCCCAACAAAATATTCCATATGGTGCTCAGGTAGTAAGTATTTGTCTGACAAAATCAGTTAAATTCATAAAGAGCCACTACACAGCCTTCCAGCAGACATGAGAACCGTCTTTGTATCCTCTGCTGAGGGAAATCAGAAACTCTATATCTCAATCTTTTCAGGTGACCTAACCACAAGATGCAGTCAGTTTTACTCATTTTTCCTTTAGAAAAGGTCCTTTTAATTAAAAATAAATGACATCTGATATTTATGTCTGATGCACTTTGGCTCCTATGTGATCATACTGAAATATCAGGAATATTTCCACTACATTAACAAAACATGTGTTGAAGCCCAGAGGAAGAAACCTTGGAAGCGACAATTTTCCCCTTCCACAAGGCTGTACACAAAAGTAAATGAAATATTATTTATGGAAATTCTGCTGACATTGATAACTAAAATCATCACCACTTTACATTTTTGGTTTTTATTCTGCATTGT
Organism: Hirundo rustica; assembly: GCF_015227805.2. Classification (NCBI taxonomy): domain Eukaryota; kingdom Metazoa; phylum Chordata; class Aves; order Passeriformes; family Hirundinidae; genus Hirundo; species Hirundo rustica. The sequence goes on along the minus strand of NC_053451.1, from coordinate 45,759,768 downwards.
TCATGTGAAGGATCTCTTTAATGGCCACTTATAAACACCAAGGAAACAACAACAAGTTTTATTTCACTCATTAGCAGTTCCTGAGCTGCTTTCAGCCTCCTAGAAATTTCTTGTTTTTAAACCACAAGTTACAAATATTTGAGAAACATTTCTACTCCCTTCTGCTATCCTGGCTGTGTAGCCAGTGTCAGTATGCAGTACATGTACCAGGGATAACCAGTGATAGAGGCAACTGCAGTGGGAACGAGGGACTGCCTTGGCAGAAGGACAGACATCACCCCCATGGATGAGGGAAGGGTTCCAGCACACCTGGCCCTACCACTGGTCTGTCACTGAGAGCAGCCCAGTCCACATGAGGGCAACAGTTCCAAAACAGTACAAAAATAATCCTACTCTTACAAGAAAGTATTTTCATTTGTATATCCATATTTCGAAGAGGGCTTTAGAAATGTTAAGCCTATTCCTGCAAAGGTCAGTAAGCGCTGTGTGCTGCACTGAGACGCTGAAATGCCTGAGTAAAAAATAGGCTGTTGAATGAGAGACCTTCCACAAATGAATTTTCTAATAGCTTTGATATTGTTGTCAGCACAGATTTCATGGATGAGCTGAAACTAGCCTGAACTTGCTGTGCCACCCAAGTTCATCAAAAACTGCAAGATGGATGGTGAGGGTAGAAAGGCCCTAAAGGTGATTCCCACTACCTTTAAATCCTGTTGTCCAAAACAGCCTCAGTGGTCTCTTTGTGCTAGCTATCATCTGGGAGAAATAATCTGAACCATCACAGTTCCCAGACATGGGACCATGCAAAATAGGTGAGAGACAAGTATACAGAATTCAGTAACATCAGCCTGAGAAAGTTCAGGTTGGATGTTTCTTTCAGACTAGAACTTCACATACATCATGACCTTCAGAGACTGTAAACTCTTATCCTGTTGAGGTTATTTAAAATCAAAGGCCAGTGTGCCAACAGCTGCACAAGTGAGGAATGCCTAAGAAAATAAATACCAGTTAGAGTGCTATTTAATGCTGTTAACTGCAGTGGGTGGAGGCTGGAGGGCAGTAGCTTTTAACAGGTTTTATTTGAAAGACTAACTCAGTGCGGTTGTCACGACAGTTGTCTTTGTGACTGAAGTTGTATTGCTAACAGATGGAAATCTGGCAGCTTTTTCTAATTTATGCAGATGTTTTGCAGAAGGAATTACCATCCTAAGTGATTCTAACATTAGCTTTACACAAACCTTTCTCCACTGTGTTAATAAACAGAACATTTTAAGGCTGTTCCACTCAAAACAGTCAAAATGCTCAACCATGCCTCCCTTTCAATCTCTTCTCTCACAATTTCGCTTTAAAATTCTTTTGCATAAAGCCTCTTACTCAACTGAGAGTTGGATATGTAGCAAAAGTCAGCCTAGTGCTCAAAATACCCATTTTAATTATAAAATTACCTACCAGGTTGTGTCTTCATTAATGAGCTAAGCTTGTGGACTGTCTTGCTCTTGAAAACTGGCATTCAGTACAATAGCTAAAAAGAATGATTTAACAAGAGAACTATCTAAATTGGCAATCATTTAAAAGGACTGAATAATATTCTTAATAGCTGTGTAATGTTTCATCTTTTTGCTATGACTGGCACTTTTTTAATTGTTAACACTCTTTTCAAACTGGCAACACATTGCCTCATTCTAATCTGCAGTAAGCCCTACAGTGTTACACACAACTGCGAGTGCTAAACAGGCTCAGAAGCAACGTACCACTGAGATGTTTTGAGGCATTTCATGTATTTAGTGGATCTCTTTTCTTTACAGTAGATTTTAGGAGATCAGGAGACCACATGCTTTTGGTTTGCCTCTTGAGATTTTGAAAATGTGGGTGCTTTAGAGCTTATAGATGAAAATTTATTTGTATAATCAATGCCCTCATCAGCTGAGTGAAAGGGATATGTGCTACTACAGCTGTAGCTCTTTGAGATTACTGATCATGTGCATCCACACTGTAGGTGACTTCAACAAAAGTGTAAAACTCTTGACATTTTTTCCTGCTTCCTTTTGTAAGACTTTGACCCCTGCTGAACGAAGGCAATAATCATACAACTCTGTAAGCAACAGAGATGAAAACACGATATTGAGACATGCAGACCATTTCAGAGAATGAGTCAGAATTAGTTTTGATTTTTATTAACAGTATCTGCATGACTTATGAGCCATCTCTCAGGTCTAAGCATTCTAACTTGAACCAGTAAAGATACCTTCCCTTAAATAATGCACTCACCCTAGAAAAGACATATTAGATCCTAAGCTTAGATGCCACATTCAGGCAGGTCATATTTTTCAATGAAGGCTTTCAAATCCCTTTCTTCTTTGGCATTTTTCTTTACGGGACACCAGACATTTCCTTTTGGAGACCTATTCTATCATTAACTTAGAAATTAGGCACAAGTCAGTTTTGTCAAGAAGGTGACCGGTTTTTTTCTCCTTTGTTCACAAAAAGCTTGAGTTACCTGTAACCCAGAATTGTCTACCTTTTCAGAGTGCAGTCAGGTGGCAGCTGTGCAGTAGCCTTCTCAGCAGCCCAAAAAAAGAACACATACTATGGGCAGAGAAGATAAGTGAGTGTTTGTTGCAGTATAGGAAGTAAGTTTCCAGGCATGTGGCTCAGGCTTCAGTGAAATGGCGCGTTTCCTGCCTGGAAATCTCAGGCAGGTTTTACAGAGAGAAGAAGAGATGCTCCAGTGGGGTATGTGTACTTACCTTCTGCTGCTTTTTGGCCCAAAGCATGACCTTGACTGCATATTAGTCTCTGTTCTTTTTCACTAGCAATCAAGTGAGAAGAAGTCTCAAGTTGTGGTGACTAAACATATCCTGAAACCACTTCTAAGTTAAAAATTTCCAGCTCCCTCCTGAGGGATCCATAATTTTTCTGGATTACATTTTTGAAGGGACCAGATCATTTGCTATTTCTAATTTATTTATACAGACTTCTCTGTCAGGATGCTCCACCTGCAGAACATCCAAAAAAGGACAAATTTTCCTTTAAATCACTCAAAGTTTAACATCCGGTGTCCCAGACAACTTCTGCTTGAGCTCTATAAAAAGGATACAGACATTCAGGAGGCAGAACAAGAACTATGTTCTGGGAAGGAATGATGACTAGGAATGATGAAAAGGGATGAGGGCTGTAACAATATCTCCAAATTCCTCTGACCGTGAAATGCCAACTCAGCAAAGGAAACAATCTCTGTTTGACTGTAATCTTGTTTTTGTAGTACTGAGTCTGAGAGATTGCAGGCTTTCCAGAGTGGTTCAGCAGTGACCCAACTCTGAATGGACATGAGAGAGTAAGCAGTCACTTCTGAAACTCAGGGCATTTTGAAATAGAAAGATCTTTCTGTTGCTTGACAAATGTTATGAGAGTCCGGAGGGTTAGACAATATGTCAGGTGGGAAGTACCATTAGTCCCAAACAGTTTTACAAGAAAACTAAACCATAAAACCCCAAATTCCATGCATAAGTAATACTACAAAATTGAGTCTAGTAAGCATTTATAGCACTTTGTGCCTCTGGCTTCTTGTGAACTAAAAAAGATCAAAGGCTGAGTGCACTCCACACTCAGTCAGACCTTCAAGAAGGGGTCCAATATTCCTCCTGTTGATGACTGCCTTACAGGGAACACTGAGCAGCTTGAAGAATAGGGTCCTAAATGCATATCAGGCACCCAGTTAACTTCTAGAGTAAGTAGTATTTTTTTTAATCAGCATTTGTTACACCCCAGTATAAACCACAGCTAAAAGAAATCTCATGCACCTGGTCTAAATCATGGTCATTAATTAATAAGTCTGTCAGCCTTTTCACAAAAAGAGTTAACCTACTCTAGTTAACAAGTTACTGCTATTCATGTTTCCTGTATTTTTCCTTCAGTAGGCTATTTACTGTACATTGCGCTTACAAAATTCCATTACTTACACAGATAGCAATAGTGCATGAAGTATGTCTCCAGCTGTTTTCAACTTCTGTGACCTATGTAAACACTGAGCTTTGAAACAGCTTATGTTAACTCTTATTGAGAATAAGTTAATTCCTCAGCTGACTGATTCTAAGTATTTTAAAGGCTGTGGTCTCAAGTGAGCTTTACATTTCATATTTCATCTCAAAACAAAGCTAAAGCTTTCCTATCTTTAGCTAGAAAGCTGTAAATCATATCCATCTCCTTATAAAGTTTGTACTGTTACAGGGTTTATACCCCTATTAAAAAGACACCTTTAAGATTTACAATATACTAAGTAATTCACGCTGCAAATTTCCACAGGTAACCAAGTGCCCTGTCAGAGAACAGCACCATATTTTCTCTTGGTTCTACAAAGTGAAACTGCAAACTCACAGTGCCATATTCAAATAAACCTGCTGTAAATTTTAAAATGTGTGATGAATATCTGTCACACACATGCATTTCTCTCTTCAAACCCAAGAAATAGAGATCAACAGAAGCAAAAATATGAATCAAACTCTATTCTTAGTGATAGTTGAAACACTGGACAAAGGCCCATATTCTGGTCTGTTTTTCTCCATAGTTTAACTAGTGTTTTTGTAGAATGCATCCATTTGAAAAATTATACTTTCTATTTACTCTAAGACTCAGCAAAATGAGAGTAGTTATTTCAGGTCTGTGTGAACAGGAAAAATCACCAGCATTTCTTCCTACAAACCAGTTTTAAACTGATGAGGTTCCTTGTGCTGACTCACATACACAGGACACCAACACTCCATGTAAAAACTTTCTAGGATGCTTTACTTTCTTTATGTGCAGAATCTACTCTTGCACAGTGCAGGCATGAAAGAACCTTCAGATGGAATCATGGAATCATACAGGCTTGGAAGGAACCTTCATCATCACCTAGATCAAAGCCCCTGCCATGGTCAGGGACCTCTTCCACTAGACCAGGTTGCTCAAAGCCCCATCCAGCCTGGCCTTGAACACCTCCAGGAATAGGGAGTCCACAGTCTCCCTGGGCAGCTTGTTCCGATGCCACACCACCCTCACTCACAGTAAAGACTTTTATCCTAATATCTGATCTGAGCCTTCAATTAAAGGCTGGAAAACACAGAGGAAGTTGTTATTCAAGGAACATAATGTATATCCTAGGAAGTGGCAGGGGCAGAAGCTCTGTTTCATCTTCCCAGAGGTTTGAGTGAAGGATCAATGAATGGTAGATGGAAGATTGAAACTTGGCTTACACTCCAAGACACGTGTCCTACCTATGGAATGACTGCTCCTCTCATCTTACATTTTAACTGGCAGTTATTTAGCAGACAAAATACAAATCAGCCTTGAAATACAGATTTTTCAACACCTGCATTTGGTTTTTTTCCTTTTGATACAGTCCTTGATAAGACAGTTGTAAAAGTGTCTTCTAAGAAAAAAATTTAGTAACTAGATTATTCATCTTTGACAAATGCTGAAAATGAAGGATTCATGACAATTCATTTCAGCTAGATTTTCCCAAAATCTCTTTTTTTTCTGTCTGAAATTGTTATTTCATTTATTCAAGATAATTGGCATTCAGTGCTTCCAGTGCCAGCCAGAATGACATTTAATGTCGTGCTAACATTTTATAAGTTGAACAAAAATTAGCAATGGCCGAGATTTTTCACAGTAACTCATAGCAAAGAATCACAGTACATGACACCACACTGTTAATTCTGATTAAAAAGTTGAATTTAGTCTGCTTTGACCATGTAATCCCAAGTCAGTAAGCAGAGCTAAGTGCACCATAAATCGGGGTTGAAAAAAATATGATGGAAATTGTAATGCCAGCATAAAGCTTAATGGATCTGTGGAGCATACAAAGTCACAACTGTTACCCAGAAATGGAAGAATTGACAGCATAATCCATTTATTATAAAGCTGTTACTGTTAAAGGGGTAACACCACCATTTAGAGTCTCACCTTGCAGTCTTGAAGGAAATCTTTTTCTTAAGGACACTTGATAGGGACATACAGCAGGACACTCACTGCATTTGAAGCAACTCAAGTGGGGATCCAACATCTCAAGCCCTTTCTTCCTCAGCCTGAAACTCACCTGGAAGAAGTTATCAGGGATTTCATGCTAGTGCTTCCAGGGGGATATAAACCTAGGCTTTGTTACAGAATGTTTGCCTTCCATATCACCTTAAATATTTTCCCAATTTGGAAAAGAAAGTATTACCCTCTTTTTCTTACTAGAAGGATTAATGGCTGATAGATTTCATTTTATCTGTGCACCTAATTGCACAACTAGTCAGTTTGCCAGTAAGCTCTTCAATCAGTTAATAAGACAGTTAATAATGTTAAAGCCCGTTAACTCCCACCAATGTTAATTCCCTGTGTGTCAATTTAAAGGTCAGAAGCAATTTTCCCCTGTTATTTTATTTGTGCATTTGTATTTAAGGATACAGACCTACCTAGTCTTTTGTCCTGCAGCTCTGAATAAATCATTTATATTCTTTCATTATTTGATCCAGCCCTGTGTAAAAATAAGCAGATGCAAAACAAATTCTTGATTGAAATACCATCATTTCAGTAGTCTTCAGACAGTTTTTTTGCTCCTCCCCAATCCATTTTTGATAAATACATGTATGTATGTATGTATGTATGTATGTATGTATGTTTGTAGCTTATGTTTATTTTTTTTACTATAGTCTTGTGGTTATTGACTAAGCAAAACAAAAAATCAGGGCTACCTGGCAATAGAAAAACTGGCATTCAGCCGTGGCAGCATCAGTTTAATCAACTGCCCTTGGGAGTCCTGTAAATTCATTGTGATGGTTGATCCTAATATAGAGAGCAGTTACACCTACTGTTGCTCATGCAATCTCGGAGAATGCCTTGCTAAATTTAGCACAATGTTTATCCCTACTGTGCCTATATGTTCTGATTAACCTGCCTGCTGTCCTTCACCAACCCAGCAATCAGCTAAAGCAACTGAACTAGAAGATATTTTCAACATCTGTCAGCTGAAATAATTTGTAAAACTAATACATTTTTCCAATCTAGTTTAGGAATCTATGAATCAAGTAACTCCTAATTTATTTTCTTCAGTAGAAGAGCTTAAAATGATAGTCTGTTCATCCAGAGTCCTCACCTATATATGTAAAGGCCCTGGTATTTGCATGTGTGTGTGTTCTACATACAATGGTGACATTCTTGACGGAATGTAAGGAATTAAGTATTTCCTATTCATGAGCAGAATGGCAGTAACCTAAGCACCAATGTCTGAGGCTACTCTGTTTCCTAGGACATCCTGATATTCCACTCACCTTAGTCAACGGCATTTTAAACTTTTAAATCTATTGATTATCACCCTTTCTTGCTGGAGGTATCAATCAGAGCATCATTTTCTCTCTATCAAGCAAGCTTACCAAACTCATCTAAATTGAGATAGTTCTTTCCTGGGAAAGCAGTGTGAAAAATGTTTTCTGCTGACTTCCATAAATCCTGGATCACAAATAGAAACCCTCAGACCAATCAAATAAATGTGCTGTTCGGGAGAGTGTAGTGACAATAGCAAGAAAGGGAAAAGCAGAAGCCAGTGCTCATTACTGGTATAAGTGATAGCAATCAAAAGTTGTGAGTGTTATGGGCATTCAACAGCAGACGGAGCAGCAGCGCTGTCTTTTCCGCTGAAGATCTTCAGTACCCCCTGAGCTAAACTTAAAAGTCACAGCCTCCACATACACTGCAGATTCATGAGTCCTTTGGACTCCTGTGTTTTTAGCACACCTGAATGATCTCATCCGGCTTGATACAGAGCCACCAGAAGGTGATCCAAACAAAAGCATTAGGAACATTTTACAGGTGATAATTATTTTTAATCAAGATTTAAAGGAATAAGGTTGTTTCTCTGATGAAAATAACGCAAGTAATTCTTGTGAAGGTTTAGACAGGTGATGTTAATTTTGTGGACCTCTAAGAAGGAGGAATTATTTTCTTGCAAAGGTTAAGGAATTAGCCCACATACTGTGTATCACCACAACTGGAAATTTATCCTCTACATATTATATCTGCTTCTCCTGCATAACGATGTCATAAGCATCTTAATTTTAATCTAAATTCTGACTATGGCTCCTTGTCAGAAAGGGCTGTAGACATAAAAAGGTCCCCCACACCATGAGAAAAGAAACACAATTGTGCCAGAACAAATTTTAATTGCAGAAATTTCCTGGCTGACTATGTAAAGAATATAGGATTGCCACGGGGTATTCTTTGTAAGGAGTGAAGAGAAGGTGCTCTCAGGTAGTGGCAGAGTGAAAGAATCCTCCAGCAAGAAACTTGTTAATACAAATGCTAAAGAAGCTCTGGCAAATGCAGGTGTTCAGGGGATAGGGGGTTGAGGTCAGAGAAACGGAAAGGATTTTGTCAGCTCCATGGTGGTTTGACTGGGAGTTGTGAGAGATCAGGAGGAGGCAGCATGAAGGACAGTACAAATTTAAAGAGAGAAAGCTAGCTGATTCATGCATTAAAACCTCTGTGTTTGGAAATGAGAGGGAGATGAACTTGGAGATGTGAAAAAAGAGTTACTAATGGAGAACAAGGACCTGGATTTGAAGGGAGACAGAAGTAAAATCAAAGGATGCTGCCACAGGGAATCATGTTAGGCACAAAGGATTGTTATAGCTATGCTGAGAGAGGATAAAATTGTTCCTGGGCTCATTCTCCCACAAACAGAGGCCAGTGGAAATCCTCAGTCCTCTGCATAAAGCAAGTGTCAAGAGGAAAGTAATCTGCAGATGGCATAATCGTACACTGGTCTCCGGGAGGAAGCTGAACGTTGGATGAGGCTACAGCTGTCTTCCAGCTCGAGGACAGGAATTAGTCTGGCAGAAATAACCAGGAGCATGAGTAGGTGCTGCTCAATGTTGCAGTACCCAGTTGTGATGGAAGGTCTCTGTAGCTGTTTTGAGAGGAGTGTGATCACCGCAGGCCCACAGTGCTGTGGGAAGCTGAGATCTCTCACAACAAATGCCATTGAAAAATGTGTATTGCTAACACAGCTGCTCATAAAACTGGTAGGGTGCTGTTGTGAACGTGAACATTGAAGCAGCAGCTGAGGCTGTCAAATTAGAGACTTACCACTATTAAATGGATACAGGTCCCTTCCTATTGGAAGTATTAGTTCTGAACTTTAACTTCTATTTTAACAAAGTTGTGTTTAAAAGAAACATCAAAGTAAAAATGTTTCTAAGGCTTACCACAGGATAGAAATGGCTCATTAAGACATGTTCTGTAACAATTACATCTATAGAGTCATCACAAAATACTCTCAGAAATTTTGTGTGAGAAGTACTCTATTCAAATGGCCTCGAGAAGAAAGTGGTCACCCTTCAAACCAAATTTCCACCTCTGTATAGAACTAATGTTGAAAAGAGGACCTTCCTTGAATAAAGTTCTGGGGGGTTTAGCCTTCTTGTCACTGAAATGCTGACTAGATATCAAAAACCACTTATTAAAAGTCTGTTAACTTACATGAAGATTGGCTTTTATTTTGGATAGTTTAGAAATGGTGATTTATGTTAATGGAGGGGAGTGTGTAAGGTGTGTGTTTCTGGCATGCTGCTTGTTACAGAACATATACTTTATTTTGCTGCTTATAAATGAAAAAGCATTTAAAATTCTCATTCAAAGAAACTTGTGTTACCTTTCAGAGAAAAAAACAAAAACACCAGCAGAAAACACCAGCCATTTCTGAAACTTGGATGGTTCTTTCCAACAACCTTTTGAAAGTTTTCCAGTCTCTCATTTTGTACCTCCTTGGCTGTGTGTAGATATAATTAACAAAACCCTGTCACCAGGAGCTTCCTAATAAATCATTTCACTGAGTTTTCTCTCAATTTATTTCTGTTTAGCTGAATGTTTACTGATGAGTCAATTAGCCACTGCTTTGTTTGTTCAACTTAATGTCATCACATCACCATGAGATCACTACAGCAAACATTCATCAACAACAGCATTGTCATGTCTGGCTGGTTGCTACAGGCTGGGCTCAGGCTGGCTGCACCAGGGGTCTGGCTTGTCAGTGGCCTTGGGCTGGCTGCAATGTGCCATGGGGAACTCCCATGTGCAGGGGAACCAGAAAGTGCTTCTCAATCATTGGTGAGGATCATCCCTCCTATGGTGCAACCCCTCGAGCAGGAAATAAGGAGGTAGACCAGTTTGGAAAGACAGCTGTGACAACAAACCAGGGGCAAGTGAGTTGGTGTCTGCAACTGGAACAGACGTTGTTGTGTTGTGATGGCAATTACCACAAGAAACCTTTTTAAAGCAATGGGAATTATTAGGGAGCAAGGTAGTAGGTGTACCAATGTATATCAATATACAAGCCCAGAAGGTTTCAATTATATTGATATACCTGGTCAAGCACAACGGCATCAGATTAATTTCTGTGCATTGTGTACTGCTACCATAGACTCAGATATTCTGGAGCTGAACAGAGGATGACAAATTCACATCAGGGTCACTCAAACCTAGTGACTGAAGTACTTCTTTAAGCACATCTGCCAGGCTATGTCTTCAGAGACTGTTTTCCCAAGTATCTGTAAATAGACATGATGCCTAGAGAGGCTGACCTGGAACAGAGACTAGACAGAGTTAAAGGAATAAAGTGGTATTTATTAAAAGGCCTTCAAAGGATACGCCTTGGGCAGTACAAGAGCCTGGCTGAGGCTCTGCCCAAGATGGACCCAAGATGGATGACCGGTCACGAGGTCTTACACTTCTACAAGTTTGGTCCACTTACATATTGGGTTATATGAAGTCCCATCCTCCCAGTTTGCTCTCCTCACTTTGCTGTTGTTTATGCTTTTTGGGCCTGAAGCTGCAACGGTGTCCTTGGTTCTCAAAGGAAAAGGATTCTCATTGGAAAAGGATTGTTTTTTATAACTACCCTGCAAAGAAAACTTCTTAACACTTTATATGAAGTTGAATTATGTACCAGTGCAGTACAGAATCTGAAAAATATGAAAGCTAAAACTTAAGGCATCAGACACAGTCCAGTTCAAGGTACACTTAGGAATATCAGCAAGTGATATGTTTCAGAGCATTTTGGGGTTTTTCAGTGAAGATAAGATCCTTTCACAGAGACACTGAAAATCTAAATCATTCTCGAGGAGTGCCTGTTGCCTTTCATGGTTTAAACAAGGAAGAGAAGCGAGCTCCTAACAAAGAAACTTAATCAAGGGAGGCTGGATGTGACATAGGTTTGTGAGTTGCCTCTCAAAAATATTTCAATTTTCCTCCTCTCTGCAATCCTCTTAAAACCTAACAATCCATCCCAAGTTTCTATCAAGGGTATAAGCAGTTAAATAAGCTGTTTCAGGGGGAAATAAAAATCTGTATTGATAACCACTCATAAAATATATGGAAGCTAACAAGGACAGGTCAGTCCACAAATTCTGTGATTTAGAGAAATGAGGAGAGAGCCAACCCGTTACACAGCACCCACTACATGGTCTGTGTCCTCCATGTGGCACAGGCTCTAGGTCCTAATAATATTCTGGCACTGATGCTTATTAACAGTGCAATTTCAAGAATCAGCATATTTTGTCAAATAATTGGTAGGCTGATGGTTATGAGAGGTGACACTGCCAATATCTCATAAAGGCTGAAAGAAATATTTCCCATTTCCACACTGCATAAACAAAGCACGCCAGACAACCTCAGGAATGCTAATGATCTCCAGCACTTTAGTATATTAAGGATTCATCAATTGAGCACAGACCACAACAATGTTTTGAGAGTCCTTAAACACATGAGAAACACATGAGAAATGATGTAAAGTTTATATGAGCTCATATAATCTTAGCTGCTTATACAGCCAAGCGCAAGATCACAGAAATAAGGTCATGTGTGCCATATCTCTCCTACTAGAAGGCTGTGCCCCACATTATATTTGCTGGTGCCACATCCAGCCCACAATTAATTGACTCAAGCAGCGAGTCGTCCACTTCTTCCCCTATGGCACTCTTCCCCAGTCTAACAGATTACACTGTCGGGATTTCTTTTCCTTGATAATCAGACTTCACTGTCCTTAATTTCATCCCATTATATAATACCTCACACTTATGCTGTAAACTGCCATCCAAAAGCTTTGCAAGTGGTAATTGAGTTTCATAACAGCCCGCCATGAAATAAATAAGTTCTGAGTCAGAGATGCAAAAACCTGAGTTACTTGCCACAGGCCACATGTGGGATCATACCGAGCACAGCTGCGTCTCTGTCACTGACTGGGAGCTGTTTGCTTGGAATTTATGCAACAATCAAGAAAAAAAAAACTCTTTTCCAGGATGCAGCCCTGTCTGCTCCTACCAGTGTCTATCTGCACTGTGAAAAACAGTTTACTTGTTCATTAATATTTGTCTCTTTTAAACATTCACGTGTGCATCTTTCCCTAGTCATGATTTTTATACCGTTGATAATTGCTCTATCTATAAATAAACCAAGCCTTTTATTATGTGGCTCTTTTCTCATGACTCTCTGATATGGAGACATGTCTTTGCAGATTATGTGCCCAGAATGATACTCTGTGGAGTCTATGGAGATAAATCATGCTGTGACCTAGCCTCCCAGGCTGTGACACGGTACAAGGGGCACAATCCAGCTGGCTGCTCCAGACTGTCAGCTGAGACACAGTAGCTCACTGTGCATGTGCTGCTACCCATTGTGAAGCAAAGCAACACGGGTTCATGTGAGTCACCATCAACTGACCTTGTTTTTCGACGCAGTGCAGCAATGGATCTCGCACTGTTACCACATCTGAAATGAAGGACCCTGACTAACAGCTGGGGGACAGGAACCTCTACAGGCCAGCAGAGGCTTTCTGCCTGACAAACCCTTAGTTTTCTTTAATTAATGCATTTGGGTTTAGAATACGCAGCTAGAAATGGCACTTTATTGCATATATCACTGTAACATCTCAGATTTCTAATAGAAGCAACACAGGCAATATTCTAGATCAAAATGCAAATGCAGGCAAGATCTAAAATTCTTCTGGCTGCTTTGAAAACTAATGTTTTGGTTGTAATTTCTCTCGCTGAACAAAACTTCTTTCTAAGTATTTATCTTCAATTTGCTTACTAGATTTTGGGTGATATTTATCTGATATTTTTCTAAATCAGATTTTCTTATATTGCTCATGTGTGTTTTTAAAACACGATTATTTTACAACTCAAATTATTTTGTATCACCTTTCTGCTATTCTCCCTTGCTTTTGCTACCATTTCTTAATGAATTGAATAGTACAGTGCATGGTGGAGATTCCTGCCATGCAAAATTCAAAATGCTTTATTTAACATGGCAGAAATTAATGTTTTCAAAAACATAATAAGTGGTGAATGGCAACATTTTTTGTGTGTGTACTGCTCCATACAACATATGGGTCATAATACATGTGAAAGGTGTTTCTACAAGAAAGTTTTGGTACAGTATCTTCTGTGAAATTATTTTTATCCAGTACTCATCCTTTCTCCACCCTGCCAGCAAAAGCAATCCCACAATAAGGAAAACTGGCAGTCACCTCCTTCCTGGGCAAAACAGCCCTGGAAAAGGGGAAAAATCTTTTTTTCCTGAGTAAAACAATCTAAGAGCTCAGGTTATGAACTAGTGGTTGTCTCACCTACATAAAACAATGGGTGTTTCAGAGCTACTTACTTAACTTTGAAATTGCTTTTGAAAAGGCTCACAAAAACTGAGGCTAACATTCTGCATTAGCCAGCCCTGCAGCTCACAGATCTTGCCAAAAAAAAGTGTTACTTGTGCATAATTAAAGGATCTGCAAACTAGCAGTCAAGATAAAAAGATCAAGGGCTATCATAAACCATGCTGCCTCATGGGATGAGCTCACCAGCAGCAGAAAAAGATGTGTTTTCTTTCTGTGAGGATTACTTGCTCTGCTATGATATAGGAGTTTGACAATCTCTTCTCCAGTAGCTCTACTTGAGGACACAATGGAGTCTTTTTTCTAGGACAGCTCCTGTGTCTGAAAATGCTGTCAAAATTATTTGCCCATCTGGTCTGATATTTGGTGAGGAACCACACAGAGCAGAACTAGTGTGGAATTTTATTTATTTACTTCATGAGAAAGTGTTTATGGACCAACACTGAAGTTTTTTCATGGGAATATGTCAACTCAGATAAAGATTTTTGCAGGAAACTTTCCTGCTGTACAGAACCCAAGCTAGAAATACCTAGGAAAGTGTGGAGGTCTCAAGCTGATAGAAACAGAGAATTCAGTATCTGTCTTGTCTATATATTTTGCCTCAGAAAGCAGCTGTAATTAGCAGGCCCAAGCCATGTCACTTGCACCTATATAGTAATTTTTTAAGAAGATGTCAAAAAAAAATTAACTTTCTTTTCCCACTTTCCTTCTTATTTTCCTTCTGTATGAAGGTTTTGGGATGATCACAGTAGAACCTAGACAAAAAGCAAAGGCTGCAAAATAGTTCTTGCTTTCTTTCTGTTCCTAATATTATTTCTTTTTAGAACCCTCTGTAGTCTCAGGGAATTTGGAAGCAAAACATAATGTTGATTAAAAGTCTTGAGCTCAAGTTCTATCCCAGCCTCATCATTTATAAACTGTTTTCATGTCAATAAATAATCTTTCTATGTTGTTTACAGAGAAAGCAAGCAAGCATTTTCCCTGCTGGAGTTCTCCTTTTTGAAGAGTTTTTGGTTTGACCATTTTTGTAATATTTTCCTTTCAATTGTGCTAACAGTTTAGCATTTAATGAACCTCCAAAAATTGGAAAATTTGTCCTAGTAAATACAGAAGACCTTGAAAACTCTTCCTGGACTGTTAGTCTAATAAATCAGCAAAATTCAGCTGTGGGAAATCCAGGAAATTTCCACATGTCCCACATTTATAGCTAGTTATCTGTTTCACTTCTCTGTGGGGTTTTTTGGTTTTGTTTTTGTTTTTTTTTTTGTTTGTTTGTTTGTTTTGTGGATTTTTTGTTGTTGTTGTTGTTGTTTTCCAGTCCATTGGATTGTGTAGGCAGAGAGGGAGCAGGAAAGGCAAAAAAGGTAAACAGGATGCTTTGACCCATTCAACCTGTGCAGGGCAATTGTCTTGTGACTGTAGAAATCTTCCATCCCCTCACGTGAGCTCATACCTTCCCCCACCACAGAAGAGGCTTAAAATAGGTTCCATGCAGCAGCCAGCCAAGAGCACCTTGGGATTTTCTCCCTTCCAACACTGGAGGGAACGCAGTTGCTGCAGCTAATTATGACTGCTCATAGGTAATCTCTAGTAATACTCATCTGGAAAATCTTGGTTTCTCCATAGAAGCCAAATTTAGACATACTAAAAAGTAAAATCCACGTGCAAGTCAAAGCTGGGAAGGGCCAGTTGGGTGTCACTAAAGGTCATTTCTGCACCTATCCTACTGGCTTTTGCCACACACACATGCAAAACAAAACACTTGGATGGCAGTGCTTGTCATGCTAACCCAGCTGGATGCTGCGATCTCCAGCTACCATGAACTCCGAGGGATGCACTAAACTGCCTCAACATAGGCTTCTCATGATATTTCAGATGCTGTAGAGTATCTGCCGTGATCTTCAGCTGTGGATTTGGATGGGTGTGGATCTCCCATGGATCCCTAAGTCCCCTCTACCAGCTCTGTGTGAGTGGCTTAGCTACTTTAGAGCATCTGAAGTGTTCTGAGCAGACTGTATTTTGGCAATGGGCCCCTGCTCCCTGTGTTGCAAGCTACGGAAAACATGTTTTTTCACTTTCACAAGTGTGAAAAGACCAGAATGAGGCAAAATCTCACCAGAGTCTGGGGTTTTTTTGCAGCTGTGACAGAGGTTTTATGCACTGTATTTCAGCACGACACACTTTGCTGTTCATGTCCTGGAGTCGCCATAACACCAGGGTAAAGGCTTTCCATGAAATTGCTTACTGTGCAGGGCTGTATTTTTATCCACCGTCAAACTCTTCATCAGCTGGTCTGTAAGGCAAGAACATGCTCTGTGCTTACTGTGGGCTGGAAGTGCAGCCTGAGGCATCTACTCCTTGGGAGCTAATGCATCCTGGGACTTCAGAGGAGAATGGTCCACAGTACGTGGGGCTATCGGGGGCTCCTCTGGGGAGAAGAGGATGCCATGAGTGCTGCACACTTCCCTGCAGCACTCATGGCATCATGAACATGGCATCATGGAGAACAGCTCCCCACTAAATCAATCTGCTATCCTGAAAGCGGAGCTGTGGGAGCCACAGGGAGAAATTCTCACCTAGCAGGCTTTAAAACAAAGATGCAATCCCAGCTCCTTCATAATCAAAGAGGAGATGGGCATAACACAAAGTTCTTCAGCTTTAAAAAACAGAAGAAGTATATCAAAATCACATTCACCCTTTTTCTTCCCCACACTTTCATCTGGTGGAAAATCTGATCCAAAAGGGAGTTGTGAGCTTTGGAAAATCTGGCTAGCGTGTCAGTTCAGTATAAAAAAGAGTGGAGTATAAAAAAGCCAAGCTCCCATGCTCATGATGGCCCTTAAGGAGCTTTGATTAAAGATGATGGTGAAAGAATGGTAAGCAGTTAAGACCCTGCACCAGACAGAATATACTGAGCCAGACTACTTGGTACTTGTAAAGACAATGTTTGTCGCTTGCTCCCTTCAGTCTTTCCTTCCTCTGTCCCTGCACTCTGAAGAAGGTGAGGGGTAAAGCAGGAGAGGAGGTAAATGGCAGGCAGTGATGACATTTCTTAAGTCCTGTTTCCTGATTAATTGCTCTTCCAAAAATTTTATTTCACCCTGCTTCTCTTTTCTTTCATATCAGAAATCCTACTCAGAACTTGCCTGCCACTTACAAAAAACTAATTGCAAAGGAAAGAAAGAAAGAAATCTTGTGCAGACAGGGTCATGTTCCAGTGAACTCATTCTAAACATAACTTTTTCATTTCAACAATCCTGCTCTGGCAGCATCTGAATTCCCTGCCCAGCTGGTGGCTAAGGCTTAATGCCTCTATTCCCACCACTCTCCAGCCCTATAAAGTAACACCGCTATGGCATGCAGCTATGAGATAACAGTCTCTGTGGGGCTGAGTCATAGACTTTTCATCTAGGGCTGAACAACTAACTTGCCATCATTCTTCTTTGCCTCCTGCCATTCCTTTTCTCTACTCTCTGCTACAGAAATTTGCATTTATTCTCCATGTTCACACTGCTGCATTGAAATCTGTCTCAGGCCACCATGTCAAACAGCTGCCTGTGGGTCCTCCATAACCATTCATAACCTGAGGGACCAGGCTACAACTATCCCTGCCTGCTCTGGGAGGAGGGTGAGCAGCCCACAGATGAAGAAATCCATCAAGACAAGCGGCAGCAGCCTTGAAGAGCTTGTTTAAAACAGATATTCTGTGCTTTGACTAATGCTAGTTTGGGGAACTGCAGAACAGCATAATATGGCTGTGAGCTCATTACAGCTGATGGAGGTGAAATTGTTTAGATCTGATGAGACTGGAAGTGATGGGATATGGCCCATTTCTTCTTTTTATGAAAAACTCTAGGCTTTTTTGCCTTATCCATAAAGGAGTTGATCTCTCAATTTTGGATTTACAAATCATTAACATACAGGGCACAGAGTCAAGACTATTCCTGGTACAGGATTTTTGCATGACCTTGATAAGTTACTCTAATGGGATCATGCTGGTGCTCAGCGACTCTGAAAATCAGGCCACAGAGGTACCTAAATATGGATGAGATACCCACATTTCAAATGCTGAATGTAACCACTTTGTCTTTCCATTTCCTACTTACAAGAAACTGAGTTAATAACATTTTATTGGGCTCAATACTTTACTGAGGAAAGAAACTGCAGTGACTGGCATAAATTTCTAGCAATAGTGCATCAATTCATTTTTAAAGGCCATTTAGGATAGTAAGATGAAGGTGCTATAAAAATGCAAAATACCTCACAAAATTTTTCTTCTCTCTCCAGTTATACAGTTCACACTTGCAAATGTATGTATCAGTATCTCAATAAATATGGAAAACACAATGTGTTTCAAAGCAAACTGATTAATATTAGCTTATTTACTTGACAAAAAAAATGTTAATGTCTGCAATAAAAAATGAATGAGAAACATGGATGTTACGGAGAGTGACTTCCATTTGAAAGCTGGCTCAAAGTCTCACACTAATGAAATGTCATAGGCTTTCTAAAAGTCGTGGAGCATAAGTTTCTGACACAGAAGGTTACTTTGCCTTGGATTTCATATGATGGATAAAGATGATTTAATCACTGGAGTAGAAGTTGTTCGTTGCCTAGGAACCAATGATCATGACCTCATTGTATTCAACATACCCAAACAAAGGACAGCCCCAAAGAATACAGTAGATGTGATGCTTCAGAAAGGCTACTTCCAGAAATCTAAAGGAAGCTCTGAACTACATTAACTGAAAGACAAATATTTTGAAGAAACTATGCTTATTAACTTCCTACAGTGATATTTGTGTCAGTGGTGTAAATTTTTAATGAACCTCCTGATGGTTATAGTGTATCAAAGATACTTAGAAAGATAGTATGAAAAAAAAAATTCAATAGACAAGCATAAATATGGATAACTACAGTTTGACTAGTTCAATGTTCTGTTCAGGCAAAGTAATGGAAAAGGTATGATGTGCTTCAGAATTAACTGATTCAGTAGCTGCTGTAAAACAAACAAAAACCTAAAGAGGCCATAGTCTTTCAGACTATAAATTCAGATGGCAAAGGTTATTTTAAAAAGTGATTTATTTGGGAACATTGTTAGCCATTCAAAGCAATAAGACATAATAATCTGATTAAAAATATCATTGTTCATCTCTGGGGCACTTATTTATTGGATCTAAGAAATGGCCAAATAGCTCTTGAGCACTGTTAGGGAAAAATTGGTGAAAGGCTCTGTTACTGGTGGGATTATTTAAGGATTGTTACTATGTCTTATGAGTAAAACAGGCTTTTTTCAGATGACCAGTTCTGGTCAATGTTATGATATTAATTAGAAGCAATAACTAAAAAATAAAGTTGCTCACCTGCAGATAAATGCAACAATATAACAGAATGGGGACATTTATTTAGAGCAACACAATTGTTCAATAAACTGAGATCTACTGAAAGAAAATATACTTTAGTACAGAGCAGAAGAATAAATCTCTTAGCTGCTACTAAAAGATGTTTTCTTGCTGCACACTGTTGTTTTGCTCCTCGGTGCACATTGCTGGTATTTGGAAAGTTATCACAGAGTAGGGATTAGATTTTATTTTTCCTGTCTCTGTCCCCTGTCCCTAAGACTCTCTGTAAGACAGTAGGCACTGGACTGTCTGAAATTTCCATTTCCTCAAGCACAGCTATCCATATGTTTTAATCTGAAAATAATTTGTCTTTGGTCAAGGAACAGATATGGTTCAAGCAATGACTAACTGGTTCAAATAAACAGGAGATCAGACTAGATTTCTAGCTGTTCCTTCTAGTCCTAAATCTCTTAAAGCAGCCTAATGCATAAAATATTCAGAGAGGCAATATCTAAGCATTTCTCTTCAGTGTATTTGTTGTATAGGAGAAAGCAGTATCTTCACCCCAAAGGCTGACTCAAGGGACTGTTCCACTACTGCATGGAACCAGGGTGTACCAATGGTCTTGAATGTTTAAAATTTCTTTGAATAACCATACTTTTTTTTTTTTTTTCACCAGCAGCTGGTAAAACTTATTTGGATATCTGAATGTTAAAATAAATGTATTTAGTATTTGAGATTGTCATTAAAAACTAGATGTGCCTTGAGATGGCACATCTGCTCAGTAAACTTGCATTACATTTTACTGCCCTTTTTTCCTCCCAACAACTGCCCCTGTGAAAACACCTGTGAAGACAAGTCAGACAGAGCTGAATTAAATGGCCATTAATGATATGTATTGCTGATTCTCAAATCCATATCGTGTCAGGAAGGAACAGAAAGGAGGGTCTGAAAACCAAGGTTGACCATGGGGGGAAAAAAAAAAAAAAAAAAAAAAAGGCCAATACGTGTCAAGCCAGTATATGTAAGAGATCTACCTCACAGAAAATATAGCAGTAACTCTGCAATTTTTAAAATAGTCAAAACAGGAAAAAAAGAGTTCTGAAGTGTAATCATGCCACAGGAGTTTTCTGAATAGTTCTTGGATCAATCCTTGCGGTGCTACTTAATGCCAGAGCTTACTGGTCATCTTCCAAAGAATCAACCAGCTGCCTACTATCAACACAGCAGCACTTGTACACTCATCTTTTCCTCTTCATTACAAATTTGACTGATACTGCTTTAAAAGCTATTCTCTCCTAAACAGCACAGATCCTGGGTTTGTGCAGTTTAGTTAAAAACAGACATTTTATTAACAAGTACTTGACTTGTTGCACACACAACAATATGAATTCTGAAGTATTTCAAATTAATTATTCCTAATTATCACATTTTTAATATGTTAGTAAAAAATTATATAACTATGTTATGTTATATTTTGATTACTACATAATAGTACTTGTAAATTACATTTACATGAAACACGCATTCTCTGTGGAAATGCTGCATTCATTTTGCACTGTTTAGAATCATGTCACACTGGTACAGAACGCTGGCAGCCTGGTGTTGAAAATGGATAAAGGCAGAGATACAACCAGAAGCCCTGAAGAACTGGAGAGAAAAAATGGTTACAAGGAAGGGGGTGGGAAGGACCTCAAGAAATCCTTGGATACTCTACATCTGTCTCTTTCACACCCTGTGCTTTGAGAATTCATTGGAAAGTTGGGCACCAAGACTGCCAACACAAAGGCATATCAATACCTGTCCAGTCTTACTGTACCCAGCTCATCTGTGCTTGGAGTCCCTGAGCAATCACAGTGTGAGAGGCACCGTGTTATTTCAGCACTTATATTCATAAGGCTAAAGAATAAAAAAAAATAGTAGAGCACCACGACAGGAAACTCACTGTGAACAAAATGCCAGTCATTTCTGTAAATTATTTATCAAATCAGTCACTATATTAAAAGAGAAAACCAAACTTAAAACCTGGATAACAGCAAAGACAATGCTTCTGACAATAATTGTCAGTGGATAAATGTATGTGCTGTGGATGAAGTCCTGCCTTCACTAACTGTGACAGCAGACTTTCATCTGTGCTCTTTCACAACCCTAAATAGTTACTGAGTGCAAATAAATGAGCCATGGATAACTACAGGGAGTACAGAAAGGAACTGAAAGCTGAAACTGACAAAAATAAGCAGGAAAGGCACAAAAATTAGTGTGGCTTTCTTAGATTTTTACCAAGCTGTGCATCTTCAGCCATAGCCCCTAAACCATCCAAGGAAAGAAGTAGGGATCATTTTTCTTCAGTGTAATTGCATTCTTATGTATCTATTTTATTCCGTTGCCTTTCAAACACCCTGAGACCCACCATAGAGCTCCTACACATCAGCATACATTTATGTGAATGAATTGACCACTTTTCATGCAAGTAAGTGATTTACACCCATGGAGCGCTGGAAAGACATCACGGAGAGGCATGGATTCACAGGAGGGGTGTCTACAGCAGCAGCAGCATCTCTCCACACCACCCCTCACCCTGCCTGTGGCACCCCTGCTGCTGCAGTACCACACCCGCAGATCCCACCTGAAATGAGATGCTGCATCTCTTTACTCCACAGCAGTAAAAAATATACACAGGTGGTAGACAATAAATGCAGTTTCTTCATTCCAGCAAAAAGGTGTTGCTCTACCTCACATACTCTTGCACCTTCCAATGTTCAACTGCTACATTTTATACTTTTTCTTCAAAAAATCATTTTTTCATGTAAGTTTAGCCATAAAGCAAGGGAGGGGTTACCGTCCCCAGTCATGGCTTGCAAATATCACCTAAAAGAACTCAGTGGAGGCTCAAGTATAACCTGAAAATAAAGACAATCTACTGGGCTATTTCACTACAAAACCAACTGTTCACAATGTTTTATGAACCACCCACACCAGTGTCCGTGAAAACAGAATGCTGTATTTATAAGGCAGCCCTCATGTGAGGTAGTATAACCTCAGAGCCTTACACTTGAATTCTACTAGAAGTATGTTACATTGTCATCAGAGAAAATTTAGAGTTAAAAAAAAAAATAAGATTACAGTCTGGTAGACTGGATCGTACTGAAGAGCTGAGAATTAGGCAAGGAGTTACAGCACATTATTCTCTGGTGGTCCATGGTGTACAGCTAAAAGGCTACATTGGCTGCCCAATCTGTTGCCTGTTTGTCCAGCCCAGCACACACAAGCTGCCTCCTCTCCCCTGCCCTCACTCTGCCAGGCTCCTGTAGCCTTTGAAACTCTGAAGCAGTTACAGGGATGGTGTCAGGAAGCAGGACACTCGTGTCAAGCTCAATGAGTCCCTACAAAGCCCTTGGAGTCACAGTTCTACCTGGTTCCCCCACTGGACTGCAAATGCAATGGGCAGAATTCCAAGGGAAGTGCCTGCTGCACGCCGGCAGCGAGGTGATGCGTTCCGCTGTGTCAGATTTTTGGAACACAGTCGTAGCAGCTGAAAATAGTCAGAAGGCTTTAAGTATGTGCACAATCATCAGAAAGCAAGGAGAGAGAGCCTCCACTAATGAGAGAGAAGGTAAATAGAGCCTGAGAAACTGGAAACATTCTTTGGTTTGGCTTACAGCAGGGAAAGAAAAATCTTAAAAAGCATTGTGCAGAGCACAAAGAGAAACCATTAATCACAGGAAATGCACTTCCTCGAGTACAGTAGGAATATGTGAGAGAGCCTGTCATTTTTCAGACCATGACTCAAAGTCTTTTCAGAATTTTAAAATATGATTATCCTCAAGACCCAGGTAACATGACATGGCTGCAGAGTGAGTGACTTGACAATGATCGCAAAGAGCTTTGTTAGCCTGAAGAAAGACGTAATTCCTAGGCTTTGGAAACCTACCACAAATTTGACTCAGGTGCCCCACCTGGCTTGGCAACCGTGGCCCTTCCCAAATATCCAGCTGGCCACGTGCATGAGAGAAGTTCCCTGGGAACCTGCTGAACTGTAAAAGGATGCCCATTCTTGGCACTTTCCAAACAACTCATCAAATCCTAAAACTGATTTACCTTTCTGTAGCAATTGTTAAAAAAATTACAGCAATATTCCCGATTCAGTGGATAAACTGTCATGCCTTTTTCTACATCTGAAAGTAGTAATTTATTTAAACTTGAAAAGTTGCTCTCTCTGCCTTTACATTAGAACAAGAGCCAGGTACAGTATTTGTGTTTTACAACCAATGCTGGGCTGTAAACTGGGAATTCTGTATGTCTGTGGGAGCTGGAAAAAATTTTCTCTGCTGAAAATCACATATCAGGGATTCACAGGTTTTAAAAGTAGCAATTTCAAACAAACTATGAGGCTTTAGTAGGAATACCAGGCCCTTATTTTTCAGCTCACCACATTTGTTAATATCATCTATGCAAAGGACTTCACACAAATTCAGTCTTCATAAAACCCCCATTGAACTGAGGTAAATTCACTCTAAAACAAAAATCCTTCACTGGATTCTCAACAAGGTGTGAAAAAAAATCTCCAACAAGCATCAAGGAATAGGTCCAGAGTTTTTTCTTCTCCGTGGATCTGCCTCTAACTATAGATAGCATATTTGTTCCCACAATTTTGGATGATATTTCTCTGTTAAAACTGCAACAGACCTGTTCTGCTGGAAAAAACAGTAGGAGGGAAAGTATTTCCAAGAAGCTGTACCAATTGAAATGAGCCAACTGCACAGGGCATGGAGGTATGCTAGCAGGAGCTGGGCTTTTTGTCAGTGACACCAGCCATAGGAGAGGCTCACTGCTATCCTTGGTAGCCCCATGGGTCCGTCTTCCCGTTGGCGTTGGCTGCATGCTGCTGCTTCCCTGCCAGCATGGCTTTCTGTGCCTGCCCAATTGCCTAAACGAAGGCAAGGGAAATTACAGAGGAGAGCCATCAGCTCTGTATGAAACCCGAAAATGCTTTTCCATCTTTATAGAGATGACACCTTCATAAAATCCCAGTTACAAAGAGGATGACAAAAACTCCGGTTTGAAATGAGCAGGCAGAGTTAAGGAAAGTGCTTTTTTTAAATGCTGCCACAAACATTATTGACAGCTAAGTGACACTGGAAATACAAAAGGAGGGAAGGCACTGTGGAGACCATCATTTTAACTCTTCATCGAAGCACGTTTAATGGGACTTTATGTACAGCCATGTGAACTTTGAAATACCTAAGTTCAAATTTCACCTTCAGACTTCCCATCTGTTCTTATTTCAACCTCAGACTTTCCATCTGCTCCCATCTAGGCCTTCCTAATGCCCAGTCAGACTGTATGGTTTTACCAGATGCTTCTGTCTTGGAAATTTTATGGCATATAAGAAACAATAAAAATTTATGTTGTACATGTTACTTGTGCTAATTAATTCCATTGCACAACAATGTTTTTTAAATGATATTGTCCAGAAAGTCTGTTAAAATCTACTGTAGACAAGTATGGCAACATTTTATAGCTCCTACTGCCAGATGGGTTTGGAGTTCAGACATTTGTGCTAATGCATTTTGCACTTAGGTGCTGTGCTGGGAAAAATCGACTCCCTGGGACAAAGAGTTAACATTAAAATATTAGTATTTGCTAGGGGCAGTGAATGCAAGGTGGAGGTGTGTTTTTCTGTACTAATTTTTTGCTGGAAACGAGTACATGGTAAGCTGTTAGTGTGCCATTTTACAAATTTTATATAAAGCAAAAGATGTTATTTCATATTACTAATATGTAAATATTTGCATGTCTGAAAGAGCAAGAATGTGCTGGATAACAACCAAAGATGTGCTGGATAAAATCCCCTCCACCTGTTCAGAGGGCCATTGTGCTAGAAAAAGAAAATTGTTAAATAAGCAGCATTAAGTCCCCCACCACAGCAAGTCTAGTAAGAGTAATTAGTGTATTAAAGAAAGAGTCACTATCCAAGAGCATTCCTATAGCTTCTTACTCCAAATCACTGAATTCTAAGCCAAGAGATATTCTAAACTCTGAGTGCAAACAGTGGGTTACGCAGTGGGGCTTGTTTTGGACAGGGTTTTTTTTTTTTGCTTGTTTTGTTCCACAAGACTGGGTAAATAAGGCTTCATGCCAAGCAAGAGTTTCCTTCCCTTGATTTTGCTCCCTCCCAAGTGCTCTGGTGGCTGTGCTTCCTATACATGAAGAATCCAGAATGAGCCCAGGGATTTCACATTTGAACCCAAATGCTGTTAGATATCAGACAACAAGGGTTTCCCCCCCAACAGCAGATTCAAAAGCAACGTCCTGAAAAAGGCTCTGTCAACTCCATCACTGCAGGAAGCTCCCTGATGGCCAAAGAGAATTTGTTTTTAAGTGGCAGCTCCATCAACATCACATCACGAGGGTTAAAAGGTGCAGAGTTGATGGGGGAATGGCTCTCAGCAACAAAAATTGAAAGAGCAGCTTGTCTCATTTTCCTCAGTAAAAGAGATGCTCTGGAAGGAGGACAGGGAAAGGACAGACTGCAGTATCTATTCAAGTGAACATAAAGCTCAGATATTATCTTCTCTAACAATTTTTGGAAGCTGACAAACAGTTACAATTGATGCTCAGAGATTAAAACAGGAAATTGTATCATTGTGAGAGAGGGCATTTACAATAATGCTGTGATTCAAGAATACTTTTGTGAATAGAAGAAATAGGCAGAGTTTCCTGCTATTTGTGCTTTTATAATATATTACACCCATAAATCCCCACACAGCTGTGGGTATTTGTCATGATAATCACAAATCTTCATACTTTACCCAAATTTTAGTGCATGTGATTTGTTCCTGAAAATGGTGCTAACACTGCAATTATCCCTATACTTTTTTCCATATTATTTTGCTTTTAAAGCAAACAATCTCATTTCCAGGGAGAAAAGATGATACCTGCGTGAATTATTGACTAATTGTAATGCACAAGTACAAACTATACAGATGTAATGACATCTTACAAGCAACCCACAGACTAAAATCTGTTTTCATAAACGATTCAATGAATATTTATGCATGGAAAATATATTCATGAACAAGAAAAAAAAAAAGGCTAAATTTGCAATTAATATTTATGGTGAATAATTTTGATTTATGAATGGGGACATTTTGTTCAAGGTTGCTAATTATCAGTTAGTTTGCGTGGCTGCAAAACAGATTATTCTAGCAAAAAATGGGAAAACAAGTGAATATTCAATGCTTCCCTAAGTTTTTAAGTTCTTTATCTATTTTTTAACTTCTATATCTTCTTAGGTAACACCTGATTACCTAGTTGCAAATAAGCATCTTTCTGAAACTGACACATTGTTTAAAAGGTATTAATATGTTCATGATCCACTACTATTTTACTCATTGTTTCAATAAAGATGTGGCTGAAGGACTCTGAAAATTAGCTGTCGGATATGTACCCTTTCTTTTTTGACTGGTTTGGGTTGGGAACATGTCCCAGTTCCGTGGCAGCCAAAATTGCTACCATTGTTGGCCAACCACTATGTCGCAGCATGAGTTTGTGATCCAACGCAGACGTCCCTCATACCCTGCAAATAAATATGTTGCCAACTTGCCACGAGTATATTGTGGAATTACCCCCAGAGAAGGTGGTGAAATTTTCATTAGGTTAAATGTACCATTGTGGTATCCACTGGCAAAAACCAGAGACAATATGTTCCCAAGAGCAAAGGGTTTCCATACCAACAGCAAAGGGTTAGAGAAACCTGGTGTGTCCATTGCTGTGGGTTTGCTGCTTGTTAGAAGCAAACTAATCTAACTGGTAATCTAGTACTGAGGCTACTCTTCTTTATTTTCTTTCTTTTTCTTTTTAAAAAATCAAATGCAAGTTCTCAGTCTGAGGGCTTTCCTGGATGCCCAAAAAAGCCTAAGTCCCACAGCAGTTTAAGTGCCTTTTGCCATAAAGACACAGTAGAAGCCACATACCTCTGGCCTCCAGGTGGCAGCCAGGTGTCCTCAGATTCCTGCCATCCTTTTTGATAAAGAGCTATTTTCACAGTCCTTGCCATTTTCCTTAAGACTTTGCTAGGGCTCACTTCTCTTTTACTCTGACACACACAGGTCTCCTCCCTGCAGCTCTCTGGCAAGCAGCTGACACATTTCTGTGCCCTCCTTCATCCCAAAACAAACAAGATTAAATAAGCTGACTTTCTGACGTGAGGTCTGGCTTTGTCTGTGTGTAGGAAGAAGCCTGATATTTAAACTCCCATGTCATAAAATCTTAAATTTTCACAGAGGAAATCGAAATCTTGGAAAGTACAGGCACACAGTGACACTGCCTAAAATAAGCCGTTCTGTTGTTTTGTGTCTACTAGCTTCCCTGCTGTGAGCTTGAAAAAGTCAAATTTGTGAATGCAAGTGGACACATGAGGGAAAGGAGGCATCTACTGTGTTTGGATAGAAAAGAAGGCTACCACAGTCCCTTTGGGCAGAGGTCCCACAGGCAGCGGAGCTCCCCTGAAGCCTCTCAGCCATCAGCTGCTAAGAGTTCAGGTCTATGCTAAGAAAAATGGGTTCATAAAGAACAGTTCATTGGTTAAAACAATTAAAAAAACCAAAACCCTAAACACTGATAGATTACACTCTCTCAGGGCCAGGAGAAACTTTGTCTTCAAATTCAAAGAAGATGCCTTCTGATAAAGCAGCATTGAAAGAAGTGACAGCAGAACAAGACTGGGAACAGAGCAAGAGCCTGTGCTGATCACGCTTGCTGTGTGCTTGCGCTTGCGCTGCCCTGGATCTTTTTCTCATTTATGAAAATATTAAGAAATGTATACCTTTCTCTAATATAAGGCAACAGGCAAATTATACAACTTCCTTGAACTGAATTTTCTTCCAGCCATATCTAATGATCATGGGATCCTTCAAATATTTTTAAAGACTCCTCAATTACTTAGGCAAGCCTAAGTAATTCTTAGACTTGTCAGTAAGTAGCTAAGTCTTTTCATTGTTCTTCTGTAGCTTCTACAAAGCAAAAGAAAAATGTGCTTGTATTTTTATATAGTTTTAATCCTTTACACCTTCAATCTTTTGTTCTTTCCGCCAAGCTGTAATTATTCCCTTGGAGACACTTTCAGTTTAGAGAACATCTTGATCACTAACACCATGTCAATATAATATAGTACTTGATTCAAAATTAATCTAGCGGGAGATATATCAATTCCAATTAGCCTTTACTGCATTTTTAATTCAGTACAAAGACTTTCCTTGAATCAAACAAACCATCATAATTTTAATATTTCACATTGGGTCTCTGAGACTGAGAAGTGAAGTAAAAAACGGCATCAGCATTGCATGTTGTATAAGGATGATGGACAGGGTCTGGATGTTGGCAGTTCTTTTATAAAAAAATACATTCTTGGTGGTGATGGTTTGGTTCCTTCTTTCTTTTTTATAAATATAAGTAATTCACTTCTTTCTTTTTCCTGGACGATTTTTGCATCTGTGTCTTCCCAAGGGACCTGCACTCTGAGCATCTTTCAGCACGGACCATTTCCAGTCTGTCAGGAAAATCTTACAAGCTTTCTAGGTCTTCATCAACTTGTAGATCTGTGTTAGGCTTTAGCTGGGAATTAACTACCTTGGTTTCATCAACTACGGTAAGGAGGACTTTATCCTTAATCTCCTGTTCTCTGTTTTTGGACTACTTCAAAATTCTGCCATGAACAAATCATGATTTTAGGAGTATCCCAGGTAAATAACTGGTTGGGAGAGATTGTTAATCTAGCTGATAAAGAGAGGGAAAAATCCCTTAGATTCACTCAAAATAAGCTGCAATAAATAACATTTTCTTATTGAAGAAAATTATATAAACATACCAAAACAACAACAAAAAAACCCTAAAAAAACCACCAAAACCAAACAAATTCTCACTAATTCAACCCAAGATAACAAATGAAGTCTAGAAGATTTATTTTCATGTTTCTGAGAGGAGTGTCTCCTTTGCCTACAGGTCTCTTTGAGGGTTTAGATGAAAGCCTGGATGAACTTCTTGGCCTTTCCGTCAAGATTCAGACTGACATTCCTTCGTAGAGAACACCCTTCCAAGCCATTTTGTAGGAAGAGGCTCCTCAGGTATCTCCTTACTTAGTGTATTAATATTGTTTGCTACTAAGTGAATACAAGTCCACAAAGGACTTCACCCCACAGTGGAAGATGTGTATGTTCCGTAACTGAGGCCAGTATTTACACGTATCTGTAGAGGACTGAACAGGTGGATCAATCCCTTCAGACCTGTTAGCAACACCACAGGCACAGAAATGCTACTTCCCAAGTTGTAGCTGCCGCCTCAGCTCCTAAGCAGTCTCTCCAGGAGTTCTTTTATCTCCTTAGGAATCACTTCTTCTTCCACAGAAGTTATTCAGCCAATGACAAGGTTTCAGTGCTGCTCCACCTCTTGATTCTAGAAATTATTTGAAGTCAGTGTTAATAGCTCACATTTTGCATGGGCTCTAGATGGCATGCCTACTAGATTGAGAAGTCAAATTGTCATAAAATTATTAATGGATATTATGCCTAAAATTATTTAGCATGATTTTTTAGGGAATGTAGAAAAGTGAAAGCAGCAGCAGCTCTGTAGTGGGTTGACCCAGACCAGATACCAGGCACCCATCAAAGCCACTCACTCACTCCCCTCTGTAGCTGGACTGAGAAGAGAAAATTTAACAAAGGGTTCATGAGTTGAGACAAGGAGCTGGAGAGATCGCTCACTAAACACCGTCAAGGGCCGAACAGGCTCAGCTTAGAGATATGAAGTACATTTATTGCTAACAAAATGAGAGCAGGATAATGAGAAGTAAAATAAGATCCTTCAGAACACTGTCTCCCTAACCCTCCCTCCTTTCAAGCTCTTCCTCCTGTTCCTGCAGGGCAAGGAGGCAGGGAATGGGGGTTATGGTGAGTTTATCACCCAAGGCTTCTCCTGCTGCTCAGGGAGAGGAGTTGTTCCCTCTCACAGGAAACTATTCTCCACAAATTTCTCCAGTGTGTCTCCATCTCATGAGCAACAGTTCTCTGGAAAGTGCTGCAGCATGGGTCACTTTCCCACAGGGTGCAGTTCTTCAAGGACAGGCTGCTCCAGTCTGGAAGCAAGGACACTCCCCTCCATGGGTCTCCCACAGGAACACAGCCTCCGCCAGGCATCCACCTGCTCCAGCATGGGCATCTCCATGGACTGCAGGTGGATCTCTGCATCCCTGTAGACCTCCATGGGTTGCAGGGGCATAGCTTCTTCACCGTGGTCTGGATCACAAGCTGCAGAGGACTCTCAGCTCCAATGAGGTACCACTGACATGGCAGTCAGAAGGCAAACTATTCCATGGTTTTTTGATATTAACACTGGTTGTTCACTCCAATATGCCAGCACTACTGGTCTTTCAATATGATTGACCCTTGACTTAGAAATGTAACATTACAACCCAATCCAAGTGCACATTTAAGGCTACAAAGATCAGGAATATGTTGCTATTCATACCAGGATGAATAGGACTTTACACCTGAGTGTAAGTAGAAACTCTGTCCTTCTGCTCGGTTCATGCACACCTTTCTCTTTCTCATTGAAAATGAGAAACACAGTTCCCAGACTCTGATATTGTCACCTATTCCTGCCTCCACCTATATTTTGGCAGGATTTATGTTCGTAGGGTTATGTACTCAAAGGCTGTGTAACAAAAGTCATAAATTTTTTATGCCATTACATCTATTTCTTTTGCTCTATCCATGAGTCCTGCATATATTCCCTAACTGTGCCCTCATAGCTCTGTGAATTTTCCAATTTTCCTGAGAACCACAGAAACTGGTTTCTGTGCTTACTGAATGGCAAAATTCTTTCATTCCCCAGAAGCTTTTCAGACTGTCACTGCCTGAATCTTCAAGACATTTTTTTTTCTCCCTCAGGACTCAGAAATGGCCTGCTGGAAGTTTCCTCTGATGCTTAGAAATGGGCAACTTCACTGAACTCAGATATCAAGTCCTAAGCCTCAGAGATCCTATTAATCCTTTGTAACTGAATAATAAATTCCTAGATGGCCTGAAGGATTTAGTGGAGGTATGGGTTGCATCCAGAGTCTTGTGTCCAGAATCTTAACTAAGCTTTAGGGATGAGGGAGAATCTTTTTTCCAGAAAAGAGCCAATTTGTACACTCCACACAAATCTGGAGGAGAGATTTGCAGGATTACTGTAGAAAATCCAACCTTCATGACAGTACTTAAACTCAGCCTAAGTGCTCTGGTACTTCCCAAATTAGTTTTCACTAACTGCTGAGGCCTTTCTCAACTCCCCGTCTGTGTTGCACTCCTGCCTCAAATCCCTACTTCTGGTGCACCTTGACTTCTCACCTCAGTCCTGTCTTGAGTACTTCATCAGTCACAGGAACTTTGTTTAGCCTGAGCTATAATACCATTGCACCTCTCAGAGAAACTAAATTCTCAAGCAACTTCAGAAGTCCTTCTCCTGACCAGGTAGGTGGAAACAAGATGCCTAAATTCCTGATATTTCAGATGTGAGCAAAGAAATCCCACATACGCCTCCAGAGGAGAATGATTTATTAAACTGTTTTGATTCACTAAGATTGTACTGAATTTGATATTAAAAAAATGGGGTATCAGCCTCTTGGGCAAGAAGTTCAATTGTTCTTTCAGGCAATGAGTGGATTGAAATCCACAGCCTGAACCCACACAGTTGTTGGCAGATATCCAACAACTAGTCTACGGCATTGCCTGCAATAAAAACACTCATTCTCCCTTCCCTTCATCTGAAGCTGAGTCACAGAACAGAAAAATCTCAAGTCATGGCTGAGAAGAAAGGATAAAATAAAGGGCAAAAAGCAAAAGGGGGTTAATAAGTTTCAAAGTTAGAATTTTCATAAACTGAATTCATAACCTGAATTTCTGAAGCCAAGTAATCCAGTCAATAGTTTAACTCTCTAATATTCACGTAGCTGATTTTCATTTGCGCTAATGTCATCTATGTCCTACATTAACAGTTCATTTAAAACTTTAAAAAGTCCCTTTACATCTCTAAAACAGCGTAAAGGAGCCGTTCTGTAAGTTAGTGTAGGTTGGAAACATTTTCCCCACTATTATTTATTCAGTTTTGTGGGGATTTCTTTGGTATGGAAACTGTATGAAGCCTTAATTGAATGCGTCCCCACAAGTCTTAAAATATTACTATAGTTGATGGTTTCCAAGAACTATTCCCTAGAATTATTCATGCCTCAGTCTTGTGGAGGACACATAGATTTTGCAAGTGAAAGTGGATTATCATACAGTGCGCTTGGGATTTCTCCAGGACTTCCTCGAAACAAAAGCATTTCCATAAATGAAAGGGTTGTCTGATATTTCTTATGGGTTTCTTGTATACTTGGAAACTTCTGCCAAAATACTGCATCGTGGACCACTTCATACTTCCATGTAGAGCATGCAGTGTCCGTGTCATCTCTCTCCAGAGAACTAGAAAAGTGTATTTTTCTCCACTAGGCCTTTGGGTATGAAGTCACTGTGCCCTTTGCACAGGTCACAGCCAGGGTGACTGCCAGCTCTGCATCTTGCTGAGGTCTTTTTAGATCAAGAATAAGCCAACCCAGCTCCAATAACCAAACTCTATTCCAAAATGAATGTGCTATTCCAAAAAGAGTGCTGTACTAGTGGTTTTCAATTTCCTGTGACCTTAGGAAAGAGGTTCTGTGACAATTGCTGCGTAAGAGCTTCCCTAGGAAGCTGTTTTAAAGTGTTTTAATCAGTTGTATTGAAGCAAGCTGATCTTGCTAAGTTTTCACCTTGAATGAGAACTTGAATGGGCCCACAGTAAATAATGGCATCTAAGAGATAAAATAACAATTGCTTTAAAAGGAGAATGTGGTGTTTACCTTCATGTAAAAACAGTTCATCTGTAACAACCCTATTTCCTTCATTTTTCCTTCACCAGGCATATCCTGCAACTTCAGGCACTGAAGTGTAGTGCACAAGAAGACAGGCTATCAACCATGCTGATTTAGATGTGGCTCTAAAGCAAAACTGTCAAAGAAGGTCATCAATTTTAGTAGTATCTTAAATGCAAATTGTTGATTGTTCTGAATTTCCTTCCCAAAGTAACCCATCTGAAAAGCAGGTCCTTTCATGTGGCTAAAAGCTATCTCAGGGTCTTCCCACTGATCTCTGTGGGGAAAATTTTTCAAATTACCAGTAATTTGTGGAATTAAAACACTGCATCCTACTTCCAGCAATGTTTTGCAAACCCTCTGACTTCCTTTGAACTAAATGCTCCTTTAGGCTTCTGCTTTGTTCTTCTGTCAGACTCACATGCCTGAGAGATTCAGTGTATAACACAGTCAGTATCAAAAGAAGGTAAAAGTCTACAATTGGAGACAAATTGGAAATACGTGCTGGGGCCAGAATTCAATCCCACTTAGCTATAGAGAACAAAGTAAGGTGCACGAATTAGGAGCTTAAGTACACCAGGTTGCCCACAGAGTCAGCAGAGGGAGAAAGGCACCCCTTTCTGGATGCATAGAAAGACCTCTGAGTTCACAGGCTGGGAAAGGTTGCAGGACAGTCGTGTGACTAACTCAAGGTGCCTGGATCTGGCATGAAACTCGACCTGAGTCTACAGTGAGATATGGTTGCTTCTCAGAATGTTAATTACGAGGACTTTAAAAGAGATACTGACTCTAGGATCACACCTAGTGTTTTGAAGATTTTTGCACTTCCATAGATTTGTATGAACTGCAATCGCACACACTCTTGCTGGACCTTATGTTATTGCCATACCTTCAGGAAAACACAGGTTGAAATTGTTCAGCCTTAAGTTACAATTGCTGCATGTGATGACCTGTCTACCAAAAGCCCTCCCCCAGACACGGAAGCCATTATATGACCCAAGTGAAAAAAACAAAAGGTAAGTTGTTCAGTTCTTTCAAGGGTAAAGACAATGTAAGAATCTAAAAAGATCCCAAAATGCAGACATCGAGACCTATGTATTTTTTTTCCTAAAAAATATGTGAAATCAAGTACCACTTCAAAAATCTGCACAAGGGTATAAGGGCCATTATTTTAGACATATTGCTGGAAAAAAATAATTCTATTTGCAGGGTCATAGATGCTGCTATAAGAGCTTAGGGGCAGCAAATATTCCTTGTCAAGTTGCAGCAATTTTTTGTTTCTTTTCCTAAAAGCTGCCCATGCTGTCTCTTTTACAAATTGCTCTGAAATTTCAAAAGACCACACACTTGGCTTCTCCATTATATTTTTTTTCCCCAGGAGCCCCTAAAAGGGCGAGGAACCTTGTTAGAATAATTTTTTTCCAGAATAGAGTTTGAACTGGAATTCCACTGGAAAAATGCTATTTTGTTCTGGCCAGAATCCATAAGTTCCATCTTCATATTAGAAGTTTATCATCCTGCTTAAGCTGGAATTGTGTCCAGCTGGGGAGTTGCCACTCATTCCTTCATCATCTTACTAAATATTCAGAGAATGAATTCTAACAGCTAAAAATGTGTGGCTTATGATATGCAGCTTGAATTTATAGCAACACTATCTGCACGCTAATAAGGAATTTGCAAGCTATAAAGATGATTATCTTTGTCCTTAAAGATGAACGTCATTAACCAGGCCAGTTCCATATTAGCAATGATATGCTAAGAAGTCACTTATTTTAGAATTGCCTATATTTTCCCTACCCCTTTTTTGTCAGAAAATACAAAAAAGCTTAAAAATTATACTAAAATATAAAACTGACTTTAAGATAGAAGGTGACATAATAATTATTATGTCTATAAATAATAATTACTATTTAGTCCTAAATATAAAAAAGACCCAGATGTAAGGCTATTATCCCACTAAACTAGCTGAAGTAGAAAGTCCTGAATAACCTTATTGTCTTTGCCTAAAAATGGATTAAAAAAAAACTTTAGGAAATTACTCTTTTGATCTTAATAACATGTAAATTTTCATCTGATCCCTGCTGACAGTCCTCTGCAGTCTAATCCATTCCTCAGTACAAACTCCTGCATTTCTGTATGAAAAAAAGACATTGTTCCCGACAGCCTTAAGAACTTACTCATGCAAAAATTTTGAGGAAATATTGCAGTCATGTTTTTATAAATTGTTTAAAAGTGTAGTCCTTTGGGACTAGTCACCTCACTCTAAGTAGCAGAAGGGATATGGTACTTTTGACCTGATCCTCCAAGAAAAAAATTACAATCTGCTTGATCAGGTCTCACTTTAAAATTCCAATTTTAATTGCTAATTAGTCAGTCTTTTTGTTTGAGGTTAATTAGATCAGCCATGCATTCAAAGGATTCAAAATTTCAAAATGTGCTAGTGAACAGAGAAACTGAGGTATGGAATTCAAGTCACAAGTTTGTTTTATAACTGGCTGAATGTGAATGGTTAATCTGGGAATATGCCAAGAAAGCTCTCACCAGCCCACACAGTGTCAATGGTTTTGGGACAGCAGTAGTGGCCTTCAGGGTCCCAGTAGTCCTCACCCTCCTCCCCAGTGCCTGCGCAGTGCCACAAGCCATGACCTCTGCTTTTCTCAAATTCTCACCAGCCTTCAAGCAATAAGCATGAAGCATGGACACTTCAGACACTTCAGCAAGAGTCAGAAGTCTCATAGGAGATGACTGTCATTCCTGACCATCTGTTTCTCTCATCACAAGCACTCATGTGCTTTTATCTGCATCACCTTCATATCTGAGCCTCCAGCAGCCAGCACTGCAGCCCACTGTGGTTCCCTCCAAACCACTCAAAGACTGTTTATCACTGTGCTTGCCCAGGATAGTACGCTTTATTTTAAAGACCAAAGGTAGATTCAATTTGGCAATACATTTTCTTTAGAATTCAACCCCTTTGGTGTAGTTAAAAACATGAGGTTTGAGGCTCTTGGCTATGAAAAACTTGCCTTTTGTCAAAGTTGCATTGTCTGAAGTCTCAAAGCAGGAATTATCATGTTATTTGAGATGAAGGTCAGAGTAATTTGTGGTGCTTGGGCATGACACATGTAATTTTACACCTTATCTGTAGGTGTGATACTGGATTCTGCCGGAGTAGGCACCTGGTATCAATGTTCATTCTGGCAATAGTTCAGCAAACCTCACAACTCCCAAGAAAATCCACAATTACTGTACAGAAAATGAACTCAAAGTGTCTAGAGATAGACTAACATTAGAAGTGCATGACCTATCCAGCATTTGTGGGGGACAAGGAAATAGAGTGATGTATTCCTCTAGGGTTTTTTTGCATTTGGGGTGATGTGGCAAAAGTGACTGCTATGTATCTGTCTTAACAACTGTTTGGAGAAATTTTCTCATACTTAGGTTTTAATACAGTGTTTATTCTAGGGAACATTAAATAAACCTTCATTTTGCTCTTGGGAGGTACTTTTCCAGTTATCTGCCTGCCATAGCTATTTGCTCCTGGCAAAGAGATCCTTGAGGAAAAGGAAGTCTTTCATCACAATTTTAGTGGATTGAGAATTGCAGCAGTCTCCAAATGACTGATGTTTCTGTGGGCAGGCTAGGCACTGAGCATCAGGGGAGATCATTATTTAACATCAGGGCAGAGAAGGCCATTTCTAGTGTCAGTACTAGGATGAGTCATTTAAATTATTCCTGAACCTACTGTAGAACAAATCTATCAGATTCATATCCTTGATCCAGATTATTAGCATGCAACTGCATGCTCCTCATAGAGAGAAATTGCAGAATCTAGTCCATTTTTCAAGCTATATTTCCAGAACTGAAAAAAAACGTTGTAGGAACTGTAGTTTAATGCTGGGTCAGTGAATAAAAACTTCCAGACAGCCTCACATTTCCCTTGCAGGTTATGAACTTTGTTGTCCAGTGTTTCTCAATCAGCAGCTGTGGTATAAAACCAGGAGCATTATGTTGCACGTAAATGTGCATTATGTTATATGTTATGCTGCAGCTCTCTGTGTACAAAAAACTATAACAGATAGACAACACAGGATTTATCAGGCCACAATCAGAGCACTAACCATAGCAGCATTGTTCCACATCCTTGAATTTATAGAGAGACCAGGGTAATGGGAGAGTCAGTGATTCATTTTACCCACTAAATAAAAGAAGTATGTTCCAGCTGCCATAACTTGCCATTAACAAAAGCACCTGTGCTTTGAACTAGATAATCAATAACACTCTCCGTTTTGGAACAGGTTTTTATGTGTTTTATGCATACGGGTTTCTTTTCTTACTTTATAGCTTTATTTCTTGTTCTTCACCAAATCAGGATGAACCAGTCAAACACTACAATTGTGAATCTGAATCTATCTCTGTTGTTCCACTGCCACAAATGTCACTTTGGAAGTTCAAAGCCGACATCTCAGCAACTGAAGCTTCAGTATCATTTAGTACACTGAATAAAATTCAAGTGCTTTCTTTGCAAGACCTCTAAAGTGGTATCTCTAAAGTTATATGTTGAGAAAGCACTTGGTAATCCTGTCTGCAAATACCTCAAATAGAGCCCTCATAAATCAGATGTATGTCCAGTCACACCTTCCTGCAACTATTGCTACTTCAGCAGCTTCTCCAGCAGAAGATGTTATAAGAAAACTCAACATCCCATTTGACAGATCAGAACGAAGCAAGGTATTCTGGTTGCATAGTTTTGAATCTCTGTAAAAAATTTGCAACAGATATTGAAAAATTCCACAACCACAAAATGTCAATGGATAATATTTAAATATTAAACAAATTTGGAAAGGTTATGTATGTCTATGTACACTTGTTTTAAGACAGGCAGAAAGAGGGAGAGGCAGAAAAAACATGCTGTAATTGTTTGCAAATTCTTACAGATGTTTATTCATTTTCTCTGGTTGAAACTCTATTTGGTATGTGATCAAAAACAACTATATAAAGGAGTTTGCCTTCTTTAAGAGCATTCCTTCCATTAGCAAAAGTATTAGAAGACAAGCCAAAGAGAGGATTTCTGAATGGAAATCTTGTTGACAGTTGTGGTAATCCAGACTCTGGTTGGCTATTTTTCCGTGTGGTTGTTGGGCAGGGACTTCTGTTTATGGTTCTGGTTGATCACATTTTCATGTTCTCTGCAGTTTTTGACAGACAGCTTCAAACTGAAGAAGCATAGCAGTAATCCAAGAACATGTTCATATTCTCAGTTACCACAATCTTAACTGCTTTCGGGGATTATTGTGCTTTGCAGTATACAAATGATACAAAAAAGTCCATAACAGCTATTATTAAAATCAGCTGCAAACTTCCCAGCAATTCTACTCAACTCGGTATCTAAAAAGCAAAGCTTTGGCTTTGCAGAGCAATGGACTAATGCAAGAGTTCCTCAGAGAAAGCCTAGCACCATAAAATCCCATGATGCTATGGTTAAATATGCTAATGTAAAAGTAGCAAGACTCCCATGACTTACCCCATCTCAGAGATGCAGAGTTTAGAGTGAAAACATTAGATCATCTAGTCTAACCCTGTAATTCAAACCATAGAATCTCATCCAGTTACTCCTGTATAAAAATCAGATGTTTAGGCTTGCCAAGAGAGGTCTGAAAATATAGTGGGCCTTGATTCGTGAAGAAGCAGTAATTTTTGCCAGTCAAGTAACTTACCTATAGCTTTTTCATTATACTCTTTGACAAAACTGAATGTTGGTTGGTAATTACACAAGGGAAATTCTGGGAAAGAAAGTCTGTTGCTCGCAGCAGTGGTAATTTTACCAACCGCATTCTATTCAACCCATGTATCTCCAGAAGAAAAATATCGGAAGAATTGTTCTGTGCTGGCTTGAAGGCAAAACCAGCGAGAGACTCCAAGTCAGAAAACACAATTTCATAGGAGAGAAAAAAAGGTAAAATAAAATAAAATAAAACACATGCAATGGTACAAAAAATCCCTGACAGAGTCAGAATACAACCTGAAACCGTGGTGGTAGCAGTCCAGATGAAGTGGTCTTGTTGAAGCAGTGTTCTTGCAGAAAGGTCTGGTAGCTCTTGTCCTCAGGGAATCCAGTGGGTAAGGCTGCCTGTGCTGTCCCAGATGCCAGATTATATCCAGGTGGGAATGCTTGGCTCCTCCCCCTGGGCGGAGCATCTCACGATGTGCTGATATCATTTCATCAGTCCTGCAATGGGTCCTTGATTGTCCATTAAACAGAGATAACTCCTGGAGGGAGTTACCTATGAGTCATGCAGCAGGGCATTGATGGGCCATTAACAGAAGATAGTCTGGAGGGAGGGGGCAAGGGAAACAGTGCACAACCTAGTTTAAACAGCTCATGTAGATCGTGATAGAATACATACTTTGGGCACATCTGACATTGTGGCCTAGGACATGTTCAAACAATCCTGTGACGGTTATAAAAGCAAACATTTTTTTCCATAAATTTATGAAAGAATAGGGAAAAATTATAACATCCAAACATCTATAATTTGATCACCAAAGATCCAGAAATTACACTTTGGATTGATATATTAAGGTTGTTTCAAGATGGATATCTGAAAGGTGACAGGACATGAGGCACTATGTCCACAATTTCTTATGAAATGTAATCCAAAGAATCACAATTTTCTGAGAAACAATAAAAAGCTCAAATGGAATATATAGCTGAAGATTTATATACAAGTAAGTCTATGATCCTTGTTGTTCATGCTTAGGCTTAAAGGCCTTTAGATAACACTTCATTGTTCTTTTAATTTCACTTTTATGTGGTTTTAGTTGTTGTGCAATGCTAGTTCTGGATGGCACAAACACACTTAATCAGAGCTTTGAATAACTGAAGATTTCACAATGCCACCTGTCACAGTCATGCTTGTAGCAGTCATGTAGAAAAAGCACACACATATTAGCTGTATTTATAGTGTATGAATCTGCTCTGCTGCTCCTGTACCTCACAGACGTAAGTGACAGGGGCTCAGTTCACGACTGAATTTCACCTAAATGCCTCAATTTTTTTTTTTTTTTTAATTCTTCCAACAAGTTTTGTCCCCTATCAATAAACTTACCATATCTAAATAAAGGCCATTTTTAACTTGTCATTCAAAAAGCAACACATCTCAAATTATTTCCTTGGCCAAATCTGCAAATTTAGGGACATATTTACTCTCAATCAGACATGAAATTTTCTTTCTCAGCTGTCTTGTTCAGACTTTTCCTCTCTTACAATTCTTGGAAGAGGAATGTGTAAGTTACACTCAGTCCTTCTTTCAGTGCCTGCCAAGAAAAGACAGATCAAATCATCAGTAACACACACAAGGACATGGTGA
The DNA here is from genome assembly GCF_015227805.2 of Hirundo rustica. Taxonomy (NCBI): domain Eukaryota; kingdom Metazoa; phylum Chordata; class Aves; order Passeriformes; family Hirundinidae; genus Hirundo; species Hirundo rustica. The sequence goes on along the minus strand of NC_053451.1, from coordinate 45,719,451 downwards.
TGATTCCAGAATAAAACACATATCTTTATTGGTTAATGGCTTCTTGGAAATTCACTGACATCGACCTTTAGAATAATCAATATTTCGCAGAACAGCCAACAATGAAATAAGTCACAGCTGTAACAGCCGGTCCCAGAAGTTCATGTACATTGCATTCAAAGACCACCAGAGCAGAGGCAGTTTTGTCCCTCCGTTTTCCACCTGACAACGAAGGCTGCATCTGTCCTTGACATTCAATTTTGTTTGTTTTTTTGTTTGTTTTTTTCTTTTATTTAGTTCCTTTCAATTGTAGAATTATATTTTCCTTACAATGTAATGTCAAAATAATTTCTTTTGAGGATTTTTTTTTCCTCTGGCAAATCCTTTTCCATGAAGATTAGCAAAATAAAGTAGAAACTAAAAGACATGGAATAATCTCACAGCAATAGCTGTGTAAACAGGAAGTGACTGTCTTCTCCTTGCAAGTCTTGGGATGAGTAAAGGGAGATTGATGCTGTCTATATTTTCCCTTTCTTCAAATACCAGACTCTTAGGTCATTAGTAAACAGGGTGACATTGCAACTCTGCTGGAGAGGATAAAATTGTACAGGCCATGTTTAGAACTTAATATCTAGGAATATGGAGTTGATTTACATTTCTTTAAAGGCATGTGATCAGCATTGAAGAGTGCAGATGTTCAGGATAATAGAAATCAAGCAGATTCTTTCTGGAAAGGATAAAAACTTTTGTCTGCAGTAGTCCGATGTTCTGGAGGACTGTTGATTCACTCTTTGTGCCATTCATCTAACTAATTGACTGTTTTAAGTATATTTGCAAGTTTTTTGTATTTCACAGAAATATTCCTCATGGGTAATAACCAGCAAAGAATAAGTTAAGCTGGTAACTGAAAACCGAGTCAGAGCACAGTATCTGTGAATGGGCACAACACATCTGGTGAAAATATGCTGCAGCTAGAAATCTCAATAGTCCTTTCTAAACGTATTTCTTAAATGTAGTCTAGAATTAATATATACATCCACCAATTAGCCATCTACCTGAAGGTGCAACATCAAGGGCAAGAATGAATTAAAAACTGGTAGTTGATATTAAAAGTATTTTAAACTGTTGTTTCCTTTTACATCAATAAAGAAAAAAGAGTTGGAATGGGTGGGAAGAATGTCTTCATATTCTAGGGGTCACTTATTCTGTAAAACCAGAACCTGAACCCTGATGGAGAAGTCTGTGAAAAATAATGGGGCTGTCAGCTCTCCAGGAAGAATGCTTCACCTCTGTGGCTTTAATATGGTCATTACTAAAGGGTGTGCAACAAGAGAGGTGGTCCTTGTAGTGAAAAAAGTCTTCCCTTTTTACAGAAAGCTTGCCAGAAACACCTGCAATTTGCTTTGCTAGTCTTTTACTGAGTCTGCTCATAGATTGTCATTTTTTCAGTTTAGGATATTTCATAGAAGTCCTAAATTTCACAAATCTGTTTGGTGAGCCTAAAATTGTAAAACTAACTACATAGAGGAAAATTCTAAGTTTAGTTTTTAAACCTTTGGTTTAATTTTACATGGTGTACTATGAGAGGACCACATTTTCAGATGGCATTTTTTATAACAAGATTTAAACCAAATGGGGACACAAGTCGCAGTGAATGGAAGTGATAAAAACCAGGAGGCTCCAAACCAGACCTGATATGGTGCTGTCTTCTCCCACACTGCCACTCTGTACAGAGTCAAAAGCATCTCTTCAGAGCTGCAGAAATTATTCAATCATTCTACACTGGGAGATGAGAGGGCCTAACAAGTTGTCATTAGTATCCACAGTACCTGTAGATTATGGAGGGACTGATAGGTGGAGGATCCTCTCTTCTAAATCTTTGCTCACTCTGGAAAACCATGAATTTGGGGACAGACACTAATGGTCACCAAAGGTGAATATTTGGTCATGGCACTGAAAGCCACACTGCATTCACAGGTAATTACTACCACCTCGGGGTTACATCACAATGTGACACACCTCAAAGACCCATTTGCTCTTGCAAATGAAATTTCTGCATTTTGGATCCCCACACCCCAATGTGTTATAAAGCTCAGGTGGTACAGCAACCACTCACATAATAGAATTTATTTATGAAATGCTTGTGGAACTCATAGATTCACAGCAGGAGAGAGGAAGCAAAAACATGTTTACTGCTTAGGAAGTTGTTAACTATTTGGGTTGGGTGGCGGGATTCTTTTGGCACTTTCCATTCCCAGTGTGTAAAAGCTGATCCAACCTCAAGAATGTTTAATGTTATTCCACATGAGAGATAAATACAAAGTTGCGAGTCTTTGAAAGATGGATAAGAGGGGAAGATGAAGGGATGGAAAGCAAAGTGAATAGAAGACAAAAGAAAATGGCAAAGTTGGAAGATTTTGTTTTAAATTTGCAATGGAGAGCAAAGCAGAGAAAAACTTGCCAAATGACCTATGGTAAAAGGATATCAAGAGTTAGATAGATTTCCATGGTTCTTGCAGGTCCCTTCCAACTCAGGAGATTCTGTGATCTTCAAATCGATAACCTAATCTAGCTATTTTGGATCATCAACTTTGTGGCAGCCATACAGCCTATTAGTACCGATAGACTGGGTTTCTTGTGTCTGGGTTAAAGGCTGGGGAAATGAAATGCCTTAATCCATTTTACACCTCCAAGCTGGAATAATCCAGTGTGCTGAGGTTGGCTATCATGGTCTGCCTACAAAGCAATATAGTCTGCATAGAATTTCAAGGGGTGTGGTGAAAATCACAAAAAATCCTATCTCTAGCACTTATTTTGCTCTAAGGCAAATTGTTTGCAAAAATTTTCCTTTTGATTCCTCTTATCCAAATAACTTCAGCTGAAATTGGAACTCAGCTATTAATCTGATAATGACATGGCTGAGACAAATTCTCTGACAATTGATCTCAAATGACTTCCAAGGCTTTACTTTACCTCATTGTCTGCATTCCTTTCCAGCCAGGAGTTCTGTCAGTATTTAACACACACACAAAACCCCTTTAAATGTAAGTATTAAGATGATTACTATGTACCTGGAAATATCCTTTAATTTTATTTTTGTTTTATTTTATTTTTAGCTTCAAAGCTTTCCCAAGAATGAACACCTGTCTCTCGCAGCATTACAAGAAATAGTCGGGTACCTCAGATGCTTTGTTGTGTCAAGTCCTCTAATAGGGACACTGTGAGTATAAGTCACATTTTAATTAATGATCAAAGCAAAGGACACCTGTAAATTTTGGTTCAGTTTCTTCAGTTCTTTGATATCAGGTTTATCCATTAGAAAAGGACTCCTTTGATGCATATCCTGCTGACATAAGGTATCTTTCATGCCTAGATGCCTTGGTGACTGGAGCCTTACAAATACTGAATTGAACAAGGTGAACAGAATACTGTGGTTTTGCCCTATTATGTCTATCAGTTAAAATCTTATCTCTGAAAGCAGCAAAACTCACCATCCTGAGCAGTCTTCTTCTATTCCCATGACTCTAATTTCTACTCAAGACTTTAGAAGGTGCAATTAGGAAGTCTTCTTGGGGTCTGGCCATGAGAGATAGTGACAGATTTGTGTAAGCCTTGAAGCCTGTTCACCACCCAAAGGAGCATGAAGACGCTATTGGGCAAGGAAGGGACAAGACACTGCTAGTGCCCGAAATGCCTCCCCATTTCCACTGCAAAAAAAAGTTGGTGGGACTCCCCAGCTCAAATCTCCATTCATTCCCAAAGGAACCAAGAGGGGTAAAGTAGCTCAGCCACCCACACTAGCCATTGTAAACAGTGCACACAGCACGGGAGGGACAAACCCTGCATTGCATGGAGTTGACAACACAACCTCTGAGCGGAGTCAACACAGGACCTTCTCTCAGGCTTTGCAAGTACTGAGGCAGAAGAATGGAAAGGGTGACTGGTCCTTGTGAAATAAAATAATAATAAGAGAAATATCACACGGATTCACTTAAAAGATTAGTTTGAATGTTATTGATCATTTGTCATGGGGCTTTCTTACCCAAAAATGTGGCATGTGGCAGGGAGGTCTCTGTGACGTGCAGTATTGTGGCCAGATCACATCAGCAGCACAGCTACCCAAATAAAGCCAGAGTCAAATCTCTTCCCCAGAAAATACCTAAGTCCTGTATGTAAGAAGTCCTTCAGTTCCAAAAATGCTCAGCATTTTAGGTGCCTGACTTCTGGATAGCCTCTTTTGATCTATGTCTAAACACTTGGAGAAGGTCATGCAATGATTTAAAATGTATACGTATTGATGGCAATTATATGGATTCTTTGCCCAACTTTGCCTAGTCAAAACCAGGTAACTAGCCTAAATAAGTTATTCAGGTTTCTTCTACAGTCAAACATGAGCAAAGGATCCTTTTATAGTGCAATGCCCCCTGTCATGGGAAATGATTCATGCTCCAGAAGTGCCTGACTTTATACAGCTGGATCTATTTTGCTTGCATTTAGCTCCCATCTATTTCTTTAAATTGAGTTTCAAAGGAAACTACACTTCGAAAGTTGTTGATTAAAATGTTTACCTTCTAGAAATGAGTGGTTTTTGTTTGCTTTCCTACATGTAAACAAATGTGTAAATTTTTAGTAGAGAAGATCTTTGACTAATGTGATAACAAATCCATCAAAATAACTTCACACAAAATGACTCCTAGAAAGACAAAGATTGCCAGAAAATACTCCCTCCCACACCATGCAGATTTTATAAGCTGTTTTGAAGGATCTGGAGGGTCAAAGTGAAATATTAAATTCTCAGAAACTGTACTATTAATTTAAACTTAAAACTTCTGACTATATTGGTGTCAGAAAACCATCAAATAAGACCTGAAGGAATACAGGAACATCATAGGCCTTAAACATCATCCACTTGACTATGCATGTGTCTCTGCCTACAAGGGAAGGAAAGAATGTACTTAAAAAGGAATCCAGGATAGAAAAAAAATTAAATATATCTCTATATGCTGCATTTGGGAGAGGGGAAAATAACTTTGCAATATGTCTTTAGAAAATATTTTTCTGCATTCTCTTTCCTTTACTAAAAGTTATAGAACAGAGCTTTTCTGTGTCTAGACCCTCCCTCCCACAGTATCTCAAGGCTTTACAGTCATCATTTACCTTGCTTGTACCCCTGGAGATGTAAGAAATTATCAATATCCTTCTTTTAGGATGGGGAACTGTAACAGAGGAAAGATTTCAGCACCTTTCTTGAAGCAACAAAAAAATCCTAAGCTAAGTCAGGAGCTATTCTATTCATCTTGCCCTACCCTGAGTTACATAGCCAATAAACTGTGCCTGTTCTTTTGCCAGGGCCTCCAGTAATGTTTTGCACTGTTACTGTCCCTAGTCCGACAGACTATAGACAACACTTTGTAGATATTTCTCCTTTCGTTGGTAAAGCTGCACCTCTGACCAGAGTGGGCTTAATACTTAATATAAAGTAGCTCAGGAATTTTTCCATGAATCTTTTGGAAAAAATGGTTTGTTATAACCAACATTTTCCTTACTATCTTGCCACATTCAACCCACAATTTCTGCATAGGTGTTTTTGAACTTTAAGAAGAAATTGCTTTTCAGAGAGATTGCTCAATTCAGAGGCTGCTGGTTAGAGCACCCTCCCAGGGTGCGATTGGCTTGCTTTTTATCCCTGACCTGCCTCATACAGAGAAAGTAGGTTTTGCAGCCTCTCTGAGCTACTGGCAGCTTTGGCATGAGGGTCTCCTACTTCTGAGTAAAAATTCTTATGAGACTCAGGCTTATCAAAGGAAAATAAGGAATTTTTTCCAAATACGAGAAACTGATCAGTGGATGGACAAAGGGCTAATAGAGTTCCCTTATCTCTGCCTCCACAATGAAGCAGGTTTAATCTTGGTCTGTAAAATTTTTAATAGGGCTTATATAATTCTTTTTCAGGAAGAGTGATAGTAGTGGTAAAGACATCAATAATTGTCAATTTGATTTATTCTCTGTTTTGCTAAAAAACCCTGATCTTTCAATTTCCTGAACTTCATATATGATAGTCGATAGTCCACACCCAGGTTCTGATTTACTGTGACCAACAAGTTATTTTGGCCACAAAAACCATGGCAGGAAAGAGCAACAACTTTGCTGCAGGGTTGCTCATTACCAGCAGCAGAGATACCATTGCGCCAAGCTTCCTCTTCCCTGCACAGTACAGAAGGAGCCAGACCCTCAACAGTATCCCAGCAGGATTCACCGCCCTCACCTCGCACTCAGAGGCTACTGCATCTGCAACCTCCTGCAAAACCCCTGCTGTAGAATCAGAGGCTGACAAGCAGCTCTCCGGCTGTTCACCTACCTGTCTTTAATCCAATCTATTAAAAAGAAAAAAGCCAAGATTTATCAAAAAAGAGCATGGGAACAAGGTCCCAGAAGAGACTCACGCACTTCTTTCAGACCACAAAGGAGCATAAATAACCCCAGTAACAGTATTTCTCTCTGGAGGCATAGGAGTAACACTCAGAGGCAAGAGCTCAGCTCCCTGCAGGCACCATGGACGACCTCTTCTCATCTGCAATGTGCACACAAATACTATTCCACTCAGGCTGACAGTAGCCTCTGTACAGCTTCAAGCAGTATGTTTGCACAGATGAGGCTCAACCCTTGGAGGATGCCTCTAGCTGTTGCTATTGTCCCAAACTATAAGGAGGGAGCAAGAATTCATAGCCTGGGTCTGGAAATGAATGGATATTCTGAATGAATCTCAGAAAAAAAAACCAAAAAAACCCTAGCTTTTAAGGGGGGTTGTTCTGAAATAAAGAATTCCACAATTTGGAAGGAGAGCAGGGGAGCATGAGGACTGGAGAGAGACATTTAGGAGTTTTTTCTTGTAAATTGTTTTCGTGAACTAATTGTGACTTCCTCATGAAGCAAGAAAAAACAGACATGCAGTTTATCAGCCACGCCTCAGATAATGGAAGAGGTGTTGTTAATTGAAACAAAATGATTTTGCAGAACATTCATACCCTTCATCGATCTAGGTTGGGAGGCAGAGCTGAGCAGCACTGCAATTAACCTAGTGGAAGAAGAGGTACTGATGTAAATGTGTTCGTTGGATCATAGCAATGGGTTAATATGTGAAACTGCACTGAGAAAAATAATGTTGTAGTGAAGGTGGAGGTGCTAAAATACAGTTTAAATTTCTGCCCTACATTGTCTTTAACAGCCAAGATCTATTACATTTTGTGACAAAATCGTGCACTGACTTCTCCAACACAAAAAGTAAATACCGGTGTGAATGTGACATCTCAACCATGAGGTGCCCCCCCACCTTTGTGTCGACATCCTGCAGGGAAGTGGACTTGGACAAATACTCACCAAGAACACACTGTTGATTCAATAATTCAAAATACGTCTGATCTTACACCTGCAGGAGCAAAGGACAAGCACAGAACTGCAGTGTCTGTCTACAAGACCATCACTCCCTGTTTTCCAGCTCCCTTAATCCTGATTTCTGGCAGTACACTACGCACTGGTTGTTGCATTTGCCCTCCCTCATGGGAGACCCTTCATGGCTGGATCTTCCCCCAGATTTGCAAGCAGCACATTAACAGCTGAGAGAAGGGTCTATATTTCCCTTGTTTTACTTGAAGAATCTAGGAAGAATTAGTGGCATAGCTTTTAGAGACGGCTCAGGCCTTTAATCATACATTTCAATGCACATCCCATTAAGAAGAATAAGCCATCAAACACTAACCACCTATCTCTGGCCTTCTGAATTTTAATGTTATTTATAAATATCCATGTCATTCCTACTAGCAGGATAAAATTTCAGTTAACTTAAACTGAAAATAAGCAGAAACTTCAGTCTTAAAATAAAGAAAAAAAGATGAAGTACATTCCCAGATATCTGAAATAGAAGAGATTCCTGAGATTCTCTCAGAGAGGCATGTTACACAGTCCAGAAGTGTTATACTATCCAGAAGGGCTGATATTCAGCCTATATTCTGTCTCAAAGTGGTTTGCTGAAGCCATTTCTGAAAATAGTTCTGCCACAGACATTACACAATGGGCAGCTGTGGTACTGCAGCTCACTAAATATGAATTGACTGGACAGCAGCCCTTTTGCATTCTTTGTGGGGTGCTGCTTTGCTGCTTTTGTCAGAAGGTGAAAATCACCTGTAGTATGCAATGCAAAGCTGTGTGGTTTTTAAATGCCACATGTGGCATTTATGTGTTTTTTAAAGGCTGGTCCTTTCCAGAGGGCTGGAATCATGTGTCAAAACTTTCTATATTGGTGAAGAAAATATTTGTTTTTCTCTCTTTTTAATAAGACACTGGTAGTACATCAATATTAGCCCTTCTATTTTTTCCCTTTTTAGTCCTCTTCATTTATATCAAAATTCCAATTTTTCAACAGTAAAACTGAGTATAGCTAATGAGGCAGAGATCTAGGAGAGTTTTACGTAAGTGTCATTGAAATATAGTGCAGACTCTGATCTGAAACCGTAAAGGTCAGTCTTTAAATAACCAGGTCTTTTGGGATCTGACCTATCCAGGAGCATTTTAGCTTTGACTGGACTTTCTTGTTCAAATTCAGTCCTCTGGAAATAGTGCTGTGTCCAAGAGTACATCAGCAGGGCAGGGCTATTCTTAGAAAAACAAGTCAAAATCTGCTTGTCTCAATACTGCTCACATTGTCACCAAAACCAAGGACTGCAGCTGTGGATGCTGTTTCCATTGTGCAGTACTGCAGCACAGCTGGCATTTCATTCTCTACACCCTATGATTTAGTCTAACCACATTCAAGACAGGAGGAAGTAATACAATTCCCTGAGCCCTCCCACTCTCCAAACATGTAAGTTGTTATCCTGCATCAAACACTTGAAACACTGAAGCTGGTAGTTGACCACCAATTTTCCCACTGCCCACAGAAATAGTTTCTTTTTAACCCTGACTTGGATCCTTCCAGGTCCTGATAGAATCTGAGAATAGAAAGAATCTGACAATGAATGTGCAGGAGGTGAGAGAACAAAGAAGGTAGGGGAGTGGCACAATTGTTCAGGGTCTCAAGACATTGGAAGTAGAGCATGCAGTAAGTGAGCCGCTCTAGGGATCCGAGGTCACTCGTACAGAGCAGCAGGGAACAGTGTGGTTTTCTAAATCTGACATTAGGGCAGTGGGATGTAGAAGAGACCACAGGGTTGCAGAGTTTTGCCGGGAAAAGGAAAGAGAGGATAAACCTGAGCCCCAGTTTCTTCTCCCAACATCAGAGGTGTGCCTAAGGAGTGGTGTTCACAAGGTACATGCAGCATGGCACATGGGTGAGCTGCAATTGTTCCTGGGCAGATTGTAGACTTAATTGCCCAGAAAATCATCCAAAGATTCCCTGGATTGTTCACATCTCAAGTTCTAATGCTGAATGGCTCTTTTGTAGCTTAAACCTGAAGGTCATGCATGAAGTCAGGTGGTCATGTCGAAGATGAGGAGGGTCCGACGTCCACATCTGTATCTTATTCCACTGCACAGCCTCTGTAGCCCCAGACAGAAGAAGAGGTTTATTCTTATGGCTAACACTTCATCCATAGAGTTTTGAATATCTGTTATTTTTTTGGATCAACTCAGAGCTGACATACCTGCAAAACATATTCTCATTTGCAGAGAGTCACTTTAGGCACTTGGCTGACTCTTCTGAAAAAGATACCTATTTTTCGCAAGAGTGATTTTATATCCAGGAAGTTCTTGGTAGTGTGTTTAACATGCATTCTTTATAAAAACAGCCCTTAACTGCTAGTTTGTTCATAAAGATACAGAGAAATAATGCATACATAATCTGCATAACCTTGAACCCCTTTAAGTCAGTTTTGGAAAGGGACCAGTGTTATCACAGTGAGATCTTACAAAGCATTAAGTTCCAAATATTGTCACCATGGTCCAGCCATTACTAGAGATAATACAAATATAACCCATAAGAATTGCTAATTTTATTGTTGTTACAGGAAGAAAATAAAAATATAAAAATAAATACATCAGAAGCACATTCTGAAAAATTATAGGTCAAGTCCACACAGAAAGATTTAAGGGTAATGAGTTCTTTCTTGACCTTCATTCAAAACTAAGACTTACTCAGCAAATCTCATTGCCATTAAACCTCTAAAACCTGAAGACTTGCATAATTTTAAAATAAATTAATCATAAAGCTCAGTGTTTTTAAAATCACAAAAATAATCACAATTGCTATCATGCTTGGCTTGGGTGTACAAGAACAATGAAAAGATAACCACTGACACAGCCGCATTGACTAAAGCAGAAATAAGGGACACTGATAGAGATAACTTCCTCCAGAGTGTTTTGAGAATTATCCTGATGTCCTCCGACTCTCGCTTAATGTGTTAACCACTGAACCTCACTGTTTCACAAAGCTGTAGCTTTAAATTCTCTGTGCACTTTAGAAGCACACAAAACCTCTATAAAATCATAGAGAATAAAGCAAATGTCAAGGTTTCAAGAAAAGTACCTCAAAGCATTTTATATTACCTCAGAGGGGAAACATTCTTGATGTCAACCAAGAGAGCTTTCTATTGCCAGTGAATTTATATTTGACCATATCTAAAATAGAAGGGTTTTGCTGTGGTTACAAACCTGAAAGTATTTCCAGTGGCTTGCAGTAAACTGAAAATGGTCCCTCAGTTCTCCAGCCTAACACAGCAGTATGACATTGACACACTTTAAAACAAATGACGTGCAGACACTGAGAACTGATTTATTTGAGGCAGAATTATACTTCTCCAGGAAAAATCTGGTTCTCAACAATCTGTAGTGACGGTTTACTGCAAGTGACGTAGTTCCAAAAAGCCATATACCATAACATGGAAAGCAATTTGTCTCCTTATGATAAACCCTCTTAGTACATGCTTACTGTCATGGATTGGTTAAGCTTGAGTGTAAAAACCAAACTGGTGTGAAAATAGGGGTTATGGAGATTTCTAGACCTTATAAAGCCTAAAAAGAATTTTTACTAACCCGAGTTTGTTCCTGTAATGTTAGTGAAGAATGATTGAGTATGAGAACTTGAGCATGATCTATTTCCTTTCCTATAATCACCTTGACCAAAAAGACAGCTGCACATGATGCAGAATGTGGACTAAAGCCAATATCTGTAAATAAAGGTTCCTGTTAAATTCTCTATATCCAGTTCTAAGGAGTTAAACAAATTAGGTGCCAATCCCTGCAGACTGAAAGATAAACGATCAGCTGCATATATTTCAAGAGAGAATTTAAAATCAATATGCATGTTGACTTTATCTTCCCTAATGAGTTAGCATCAAAACAATCTTTCTCATAGAAACACTGCTGAATCACTGACTTCAGAGAACATTTAAATCTTCTGGAAGGAACATTATATGGTTCCCCAAAATTATCTGGTTAAAACAAGCCAAGTGATAATACATACCACAAAATTTCCAATTTTTTAAATGATTCATGGTCCACATCTTTTCAGGGTTTTTTCCTGAATTGGAAGCCAAGAATAGAAAAGGCCAAGATATTATTTCAATTATATAAGTGAATCTATCAGATGAGATGCCAAAATATCCTGCTATGGACATACTGCCTGTTGCTAACACTAAAAATAAGTATCTTGATATATGTTTCAAGTCTGGAACTTATTGGAAACCCGTCAGGCAGTTTTCCCAAAGTCTGAGCATATTGTGTGCTTAGGGCACTGAACTTGTTGCAGATACGGTCTGGGATTTTCTGATTTTCTCCAAAAGAATAGTTCTACATCATGATTCTGACGTCACTTTTGTATTTTTCTTTGCAAGCTCAGTATGACTGACTGACAGAATTGAAGCAGTGGGGTGTGTATTTTGAAACCTTGCCCAGTGAGGATCACAAGCATATTTTAAAGTGAACAAGCGACATCATTTAACTTTCAGGTCAGGAACCTTTTTCTCTTTCTTCAGGCTTCTGCAGGAACCAGTCTTTGTCTTTTTTTCTTCAGTTTCAGGGTGTGGGGAATACTTAGGGAATGTGCATAGTTCCTGCTACTACACATATATCTGATGCTTCATAATAAGATATATTTTATATAAGTGTAGGCATATACATGCATATAAAGATATATGGGTTAATCTTACATATTATACATACTCTCTAAATTCTCAACGTGTGACACATGCAGCTTTCTGTAGGCATGAGCAGACACTTCATTACAAACCATGTTAAACTTTGTCCTTTGTTTCTAGAAAACAGAAGAGCTCACATATGCCCTGCACACAAGGAGTGCCACTAACATGATCTGTTAGCATGATGTCACATTTATCTGATGTCACCATGCATCTCCTTCCTTTTCTGTCAGGTGTCCAGGACAGAGTGTGTCTGGATGTCCTGTGACAAGTGCTGTGTGCAGCAAGCCTCTTCAGCATCCTGCTGCTGGAAGGTGCCAATACACACCCCTTCATTTTCTTCACTTTGTCTTCAAATTTTCTGTTGGGTGCCTCCATGTGAGACACAGGATGGCATTCATTCCTGTCCTGTTACTCTCTAGACACAGTCTGGAGTTGTTAACACAATCAAGAGATTAAGTTCCACATGACAGTTTTCCTTTTCCAAGGATAGGCTGATGTAATACGTGCCTCAGTGGCATGAGGTTAGCTTGCATCACCAATAGATCTTTTCTCACACAGCAACCCAGTGCATTTGGCAAATCTCATTTGCTATCACTGTATGCTGCTCCAAGTAGCTGAAGTCCTGCTGATCACAAATTATTAGCATAGAGGAGGTGCTCCATTTTTAAAGAGAAGAGATCTTCATTTGTTGAAGAGAAGAGTTACTGTCCAAAACCAGCAACGTGAGGATTGTCCTGGCCGCATTATTATTTATGTTATTAATGCCGGCAAGTGCCAGCTTTCCCTAGAGATCACCTTCTTTTGATCCTTGCTCTTACACTGGATAACTCCCATATACTCTACTCCTATTCTACCCCTAAAAACACTTAATAATATATTCAGACATGGAATGCAATAAAATAAGGTCTCAGAATATCTTTGGTTCAGTTTATCCCGTAATACATGCTGAAAATATTTCTTCTTCCTCTTATTATTATGCAGGTTCAACTCTTTTTTTTAAATATATTCCTTCAGTCAAAAGAATAGATATTGGGGCTGGTGGCTGCAAAAGCTATTTACTCCCAATTGTCTATAAAATATTAGGTAGAATATATATTTGTGCCTCCCTATTTAAGACCAGGCTTCTACATGTTTTACGCTGCACTGGTATATGCAATGCTGAGAGACAGTCACGGTCACCGAGGTCAGCTTCATTTCGCTGCAGGATTTCCTGCATTTCTCATTAGATTTAAAATAGCCTGTGATACTGCACGCTATGATTTCCATCGAAAATACTGACCTGTGGCCTATGCACAAAGTATTTTTTTCCAGGGTTGTGTGAATATCAATTGTTCTTAAAAAAGAAGAAGGTAGCTGGTGTCACTACTAAAAGAAAATGCTTAAGAGCAAGAGGAAAATGTTACTGGAAGAAGAGAGGAGAGGAGAGGAAGAAGGAGGGAATGCAGCTAGCTCTGACATGCCCTGCTCCCAGGGCTCAGCGGGGGATTACGGCTGTCTCTGGGCCGCACTGTGGGACATGAAGCTCTCCAGCCACGTTTGCACAGCAGGAGCCCATCCTGCTCCGCTGCTGACACCCGGCACCCTGAGCGGAGGCAGAACTCGTGCTGTGCTGACCCAGCCGTGACTCTGATCTTCCCACTTCAAAGGAGGAGGACTCCTGCAGAAGGCAGCCTGAGATTCCTAAACTGTTTTTCACACAACAGATGAGCAGCTTTTGATAAACCAGAACATACAGTATAATTAGGCCTCAAACAGCATATACTAATTACAAGCACAGAATTATGCACATTCCTAATGAGAGTGCTGGAAAAGGGCATAGGGAAAGGATCTCTAGCAAGCACAGGCAATCTTCAGCAGCCACAGTCACGGTGCAGAGGAGCTGTGCCCGGAGACATGGTGCTGCTGGGAAAAGGATGCTGAGGAAGACCAGGACAACCGAGCTGCTTAAACAAAATTTTACAGTCTTTAGGCATTGCTACCACCAGGGAGAGGCAAGGGGGAAGGTGACCCACAGCATCGGGCAGCAAAGGCAACAGAGGATCCAGCTCTTTCCAACAATCTCTAGCTTCATCTGCAGGAGGTGGCAGGAGCGAGAGCACTTGAGGATATAGGCAAGGCACCTTCAGGGCAGCCTTCGTCAACAGACACGCCGGTCTGCTGAGGCCAGCTCTGTGTTCGCCAAGCACACAGAGCCTGCTCGTCCCTGGAAATCACTTCCCTGGTCCTGTGAAGTGCCAACACATGCACAAGAAAGATGTATTCAGGGTTGTTCATATCCACCGGTTCTTGACAGCTTTCACTGTGGCTTTAGTTCACATACTGAAAGCACTGGACATCAGCTCAAGTGGAGGCTCTCAGATGGGTTTCAGAGTCTTCAGATGGGACAGGGACACTCATAAACATCCCAGCATATCAACTGTAGAACAAAAAAGGTGAAGATCAGCAAAAATGGACCTGACCACAAAGTTTATTCTCCAGAATCCCTGTGAATAATGTCATTCCATCCACACTGGGTTGTTCAGAGGGATCTACCTGGTGTCAGGAAACTCTAATGGTCTCAGAACCATTTATCCAGCATGAGACATCACTGTGATGTGATCACACCTGCTCCCTGTACTGGGGCCTGGGGTTACCCCCAGAAAGCCTTTTCCCCCAATCATTCAACACTTTCAGATCCAGAATGAAAACTTGTATTTCAGCTTGTTCTCAGCCTTACTCTCTTCCTTCCTTACCAAAACCCACTTTTCTGTAAGTCCATTTGCAGCCAATCCTGAGGTCAGCCAAGCATATCTCAGTCTTAGCAGCTGCATAAATCCTACATGTGAATGTGTGGGTTTTGTTACCTCCTGCTATAGCCCTCAGAAGTGGGTTTACCCACACAATGTGAGGAATGAAACACAAAAGCACCCACAGAGAAGATGGAGATCAAAGTTAGCAGTAGATCATCAGATTTTACAAAGACTGTGGTTCTGGAATATACAGGGAAATCAATCACCTCTATGTTTTAATAGAGGACGTGGAATTTGAGACTATGATGCAGGAAATCCCATGTTACACAGCATATCTGGCAACCATAACGCTATTCTAGGAAAAGCAAATTTTATGCTTGAGCGTACCGCTGAATACTTCCGTGACGCTGAGTAAGTCACTCTGAGCAGATTTTCCCTCATCCTGTGTTCCTTGATTTTGCATCCTTCCCATTCCCCTCAGGTTGCCTCCATCTCTTCATTGCTAGGGCACCAGAAGGAAAAACAGCAGGAGCAGAGGATATTAGAGCCTGCTATTAGATGCTGTGCCATAGCCGTACATGGGAACAGGAGGAGAAATTACAGGGAAAGTTACGTTCATCTCCTATAGCCTTGGGACAGAAGATGCCCAGTGCAGATGGTATCTTCGGAAAGCCTAAGTGCCAACTTCTGCCAGGTCACTGCTGAGCAAATAAGAACTAAGATTTCAAGAAGCACATAATTCTGCCAGATCTGGGGACCTCTTTACAGACAGGAAGAGAAATGCACACTATTTGTGATGAAATTTCCAAAATGCCTGAGGCTGAAGTCCCTACCCTCCATGGAAAACATAAGTGTGCTCAGGTCATTTGATGCGAGTAACTGAAAAATGGAGTCCTGTAATGGAAAACCTTAAACAAAATAGACTTTTATTTGCCTTGCTCATAATAATTATATCAAAAGAGAGACCTTATACAGTGCTTATTATTTGTACTTAATATTGCGGTCAGTTTTTAAGTTACAATTATTTAGAGGGGAGAATAAATCTTTTCTATGAAGTGGTGAAGTAACTTACACAAAATGCCATGTGAAGTTGATGACAAAATGAGACCCAGGAATGGTAAGTGGAATCCTGCCCTTAGGAAATATAAGGAAGTTCTGCCACTGGTTTCCACAGGATCCTCAGCCTTTCTACACATGGTGGCACATTAATAGCCCAGATTAGTTTTGCCCATCCGTGTAATACAGCTCACTCTCACATGAAATGCAGAGACTTTTTTATCAGTATTCCTCAGTTCAAGATCAGTTGAGAAAAAAAATGTTTATCCTTAACAGAGATGTCAAAGGGCATTTTATTTAAGCAAGCACAATTATTCAAACTAGAATTTGACCACTATGGAAAGATATTTCTTCCTATTTAATGCTGGGTCTGACAACTCCAAATTAGAGGAACTAGATAAACCATTAAGGACACGTAAAGCAAAACTTTGATTCTACCTTTATAAAAGGGAACCTGCTACAGTTTCACTACATGCAAATATTTTTCTTGAATTTAGAGGGATAATATTCTCTTTTTTGATGGGATTTGTGTGAGATTCTAAAAGAAATTCTTTATGCATAGAAAGTCCATGGTATTGTTACTTTGGTAATATGGTACTTTGGCAGGGAACCAGAAGGTCTTTCTGGTTTGATCTTTAACTGCTCCTGAGCCTATTAAATAACAGTTAAGCTCTATTCCTGGCTAAAATCTTGTACTTGGTCAGAAGGTCGTTCTCACAATAAGACCAAAAAAAAGGTATAATAATTCCTCACGATGGCCAAGTAGGGAAATAGCTCTTTCTTCCCCTCAAGGAACTTGTGGGTACCCTGAAAACACTTAGTAAATGCCTTGTAAACAAATCTGTCCAAGATCTAAGTGTTTACTCATGTACGTGATACACATGCAGAGCGAAGCATGAAAAGATACAGCCAAGACTGCTGCAAGGTGCCCTCTCTAGACCACACAGCCCTTTTTGATTTGTCCTGTTGCTGCCACAGAGCCAGAAATCCAAGTTCAACCTCACCCATGAGAGAAGGCAGAGGGCTCAGTATGAAGCTCTGGGGATCATCATACTGAAAGACCTGGATATTTTCACTCTCCTCCCAGTGCCAGGGAGCTGCTCAGACATAAACTCACTCTCCAGCAACATTACTCCAGCGTAACACAGAGAGGATCTTCTCTCAGGGAATCATTAGGGTGGCCTCAAGGACAGGATTATCCTGAAGCACGTCCCATCCAAAGTTATAGCTTGCAGCAGTATCCTCTGGCCTGGGTCACCCAGGAAGTTCTGCAGGCACTCAATTGTCATCTGAGGAGCTCATTAAAGAAAGGAAGGCTAAATAAAGTAAACACTAACACTCATGAGTCTAATTTGTTTAAATGAGCTTGAAAAATATATTTCTAATGGCGCTGAAATGAAACTTGAATAATTTTCTGTATTTGAATGTATGCTGTCCTGATGTATGCTGTCTTGATGTATGCTGGAAGATATAATAAATTACTTTCCATATATTCCTCAAAGAGAAATCTGAGTTATTCTTTGATGTTATGTGAGGAAAATGAGAGGTCTAGATTAGCACTATGAGGGTTAAAGAAGAGATCATAGTATAACAAAAAGAAATTAGAAGTAACAAATTTACAAAACAATATTATTCGTCTTCCCTGTAATTATTTCTTTATATAGCTGCAGATTATATGTAAACAAATAAAAAATCCTGATACAGGATCAAGGGGAAAAATTATAAAATCAAAGAACATTCTTTTTCCTTCCTAGTTCAAGGTCATCTTAAAACAAAAGAACAGTGATCAGAAGTAAAGACTTCAGGAGGAAATGGCTTTTTCTTTGACATGAAAGTTTCCAACAGTGTTAGGAAGTTAAATCTTGATGTTGCCTTGGCAGAAAAAATTCTTCTCCGTCTTTCTGGAGAGCCAAATTTGAATTTTCGTGGCCTAGAATACAAACTCTTTGCAGCTTGTGCTCTTCCAAGGAAATCGACCCTATCATATGACACTTCTTAAGAGGACTGGCACTCTCTGCATAGCAAAGTCCTTGTTGGGCCCATGAAGATAATCTCCTTGCCTGATTTTATTAAAAGCAGAATTTTCATTTGGAAAAGACATAATTGTCACACAATGATCAAACATAATGAAGCTATTTGCAGGAAAAAAAACTTAGCATAGAGATCATGGGAAGATTATGTAAATAATTTAAAATGAGTAAGATAATGTTATGACTAAGATCAAAATATGATTTTAAAAGAGCAAGATGACTAGAGTAAAGAAGAAAATAGTATATTCTTTTTTATACACATAATAAGTGGTAAAGTTAGTCATAGTTGATCTAATCATGATAATAATACATCAGATTTTACAAAGAGCATATTATGTTTTGTAATGCTAAAGAGGTCATGCTACACTGCTTTTTATTATCCAAAGAAGACATAGATTCATTGAGGTTGGAGGAGATTTGAGAAGGTCCTTAGTTCAACCTCCTTTTCAAAGCAGGGTCAAGACTGAATTCAGATCAGGCTTCTCAGGGTTTTGTCAGCTGTCTGTAAACCTCCAAAGATGAGGTGATGTACCTCCCACCCTTTACCTCTACCCCCTGCCCTGTCCACCTTCCTAACCTAATTTTAGTTCCAGAAATCTACCCCTTCTCCTCTGTGCGTCCCAGTAAAGAGCTCAGCTTTGAACCCTCAATGACCTTCCCATAGGCACTGGGAGCTTCAGGTCCCTCTGGAGCCTGAGGTTGAACACACTCAGCTGCCCCAGCCTCTTTTCACAGGATATGTGTTCCAAGACCCAAACAGGGAAAGAAGAACAGCATCCCAGGTGCAGTCCTGAGTGCCTTTTCTTCTTTCCCTGTGGCCGCAGGATCCAGAACTATTTTGGTACAGAACAAATGGCTCATACACCTCTGGGTACATATGCAGCCTGGAGGCTTCCTAGTTTTCCTAAAAAATAATAAATGGCTACAAGATCCCAAAAGAGCCGTGAGGTTTCTCTTACTAACTTGCAACTACATTAAGCTATATGCAAGGAGATGAGCACTAACTGTTGGAAAGCAACCTCTCTGTATGACACTTCTGCCCTCCTTTTTCAATCAAGCTGCTTCCTACAGACAGTAAGAAGTGCAGTTATCAAATTTATTCAAAATATGATAAAATAAGTAATTCAGTGGAAAATCTTTTGTTACCATATCCAAAGGACATCAGGACATTTGCTGCATCACATTTAGGCCCTTTGCCTCCCAATAGTGCTGGTCAGTCTGTTCCCACTTTCGCTAGCAGTAATTATTTCTGTGTCTTTGGATGCAGAAAGTCCATACTGTTCCCCACGGAAGAAATGAGCATGATTCACCTTTTCTTTCCATATCAAACAATAATTGAATTTTTCCATTCAACATTTCTGGCCAGAGAAAAATTTTTCCTTATGTTCAGAAGTTTCCAACCATATGGAAGGCCTATATCCACAGAAATTCAACATCAGTTGCTCACAAATCCTGTTCAGTTTGTGACAGTTTATTAAAAGCAAGGGAAAAACTAATATCCTCCATTAATTTCTCTCAAATAAAAGGTCAGCAAACCTGACTTCAGCTGCCACATTTTATTGAAAAATTCCAAAATAGGCATCGACAGATTCTTCCATGTACAATGAGCAGTCTAAATCAAGGTAGTTTCTTTTACTATAAAATATATTTTTTTAAAAAAAAGAAAGAAAATAAATGAAAAAAAAAGAAAAAAATAAAAAAAAAGGAAAAAAAAGAAAAAAGAAAAAAAGGAAAAAAGAAAAGAAAAAAAAGAAGAAAAGAAAAAAAAAAAAGAAGTCCAGTCAATTTGGCTTTTTGCAAAAGGCTGACTCCATAAAAACCAACATTATGTCATCGTCGTGTCTGATGGCCAAGTCTGCACTGTATACAAGGTGTTTTGGACACAGATTTTCTTCTTGTCCTTACCTAAAGTGAAGTCTCATTATAGTTTATGATCTGTGATTTACAAGTTTGAATTAAGATCAGTCTCAGCATATCATTTCTGATCCAGACTAGGTACTCTGGTTCATGTAAGTCTCTGTTGACGTGAGGCCAAGGTATGCAATCACTCATTACCTATGCCATCGCCTTGCTGATGGATTACTGTGAAAGAAGCTGGGTCCCAGGATCATAAGGAGAATCCTCTCCTTCAGTGCACAGTGGGGACCAGGGACTCCTTGAGGCTTGTGAGATCTGGGGGCCCCCCAGAGCCTGTCCTGCCATTCCAGCCATGCCCAGGGGAAGAGCAGATGCGGGGAAGCCAGGGGAACTGGCATAGGGTCCTGTGTTGTGGGTGGGTGGAGGAAGCTCTGAGGGTGGCTGGGTAGGACTCATAGAGCTGACAGTACCCTCTGGACCCTAACATTTTGATACAACCAGTAAAGCTTTTCTGAAATTCAGCTGCTTTTTTCCCTTTTAATGAACGTGACTCAGGAGCTCAGGAATTATAAAAGTCCCACTGTGCTGCCTGAAGCTATAACTGACAAAAGATCATGGTGTCCAATACTGGATTTGTACAGTTTCCAAGTGGCAGACGCTGATGTCATAAACTTTACCCATCCTGGGTTTTGGCTTCTTCAGTTTCTAAACAGCATCATCTTCCATGGCTGGCACTGGACTTCCTTTGCTGACTCCTAAAAGAAAAGCCTCTTGCATAGATCTTATTCATTTCCTTCCCCAAGTCACACCTATGAGGATATATAATTCATTTCCTTCCTGCCTAGAAAAAGGAAATGTAAATCCACCTTTTTTACCTTCCAGAGAGCTGGACTGCAGGATCTCTCCTGCACTGAAGACGCCCATGACATGATACCTCAGAGCTGATAGAACAGATCTAAGAGTCCCTCAACCACTCTGCTCTGCAGAAAATGTGTCAAGAGACTCCAGAGCTGTCACCAGGCTGCTTCCATTTCCACCAACACGTGGACCTATTGAGGAAGTATCAGGACTGGATTTTGGACAGTGGACATTGACAATGTTCATTCCTTCCTTCTTTAACTACTCCCACAAGATAGTGTTTTGTCCTATGTACTATACTAAAGAGGAGTCCTAAGGGCTGAGTCTCATCACCTCTATGACTACCCTGCAACCCATAGAAGATGTCTATCTGAATCCAGAGATCTGAGAATGGCATCTCTTGCCCATTCAATTACCTCTTTAAATAAAGCAAACCCAAAAGCCGCTGAGTGGAAGAGTTTCTAATCCACCTCTTCAGCAAGAAGTCAATTAAAAAAAACAATTAATCCACCAAGAAAATTATTTTTCCATGGCACCTACTTAACTGTACTTCCAGTCAGAGGATCAAAAGTGCAAATGGACTAAATTAATACAAACAGAATGGAATTAAGTAAAAGTTCTAACAAATTCAACTCCACTATCCACACTGACTGGATACATGCTTCTGAGTGACCTTAAGTTATAATCATTAGTCCTTGGAGAAAAAATGAGAACCTGATGTAATATCAAAGCAAAGAATGTACTGGGCCTGCTTACATATGCTGATGTAAGCAAGAATAAGTCTGTCAGTCCAGTGGTAATTATTGAGAGGTGGACACACATGAGTTTTGAATAACTAGAACTGGGTCGTTATTAGATTCACAGAGTTCACCAATCTCTTAGTGTGAGAAAAATAGGATAATGGAACCAGCAAGGACTGCTGTTCTGCAAGCTAGAGGTGGATGTGAAAAAGATAAAGTTCGAACTTTACAAAATTATACTGTTCCTATCAAACTTTTGATGAGAAATTTTGGTCTGACAAGTTCCTCAATCGAGTGTGAAATACTTAAAGCCACAAATGGTCCCAATTTACCCAAACACCAGCTTCTGGGGAATTTGATATGTATGAATTTGTCTTTTGGTTCTAATTTGATGTCATTTGTAGCACTCTAACCCATAATATATATAAGCAGTAACTCTGACAGAGTGACCTTTCAGATTAAAGACAGCTCTGGATTCCATGTATCTACATTACACAATTTCATCACAGAACTCCCACTGAATGTTCCAGTTCCTGCAGTGAACTCTCACTGAAATTCAAGTCAGTCATTTTTTAGATTCAAAATCTTCCCCATTAGCCAGGTGTACAAAAGCTCCAGGTCATGCAGAAATTCAGGGCTCAGGATTAAAGTATTACTCCTTGGAAAGTTCCCCTTTGTTCTTGCTTCCATACTCATCTTCTTCTCAGCATCCCTGGAGTGAAATCTTGTAGCAGCTGAGAGAAGAGTGGCATGGATTAGGTATTCTAATAATACTGTCCCTGATTCTGCTGCTTTCATCCAAATATCTCAGTCAGAAGACCATTAACGTGTCATATGGTCTTCTATCAGCTACCCCTCTGCTGAGATTAATGGCTTAACTAATGCTTATCTTTCAGAAAAACAGCCAGTTATGAACCCACTTATTTTGGTTTTGGTCAGTGTCCAGCTGAGAGCCTTTGTCTCCTCTCCATCAAAAAAGCAGACAAATTCCTCCCCTTTTGAGGGTGCTAACACATTGCCAACGGGGTACCTCACAATGACTATTTTGGCAAGCACTTTGGCTTCCAGTCTCTGACCAGCAGGTCCTTTTCCCTGTCACTCTTTGCTCCGGCCTCTGCAGTCTCACTTTTTTTAATGTGGACATGCCAAGGTGGAACACACTGTGCAATTAGCAGCAGCTAATTACTTAACATGTAGAGAAGTAAATTTATCTTGTCTTTCTTACTCAATCATCACATTACTGTTCATACAGGGAAAACCCACTACATCACACTAGAGCTCATTTTCGGCTTAATCATCACTCTGTCCCAGAAATCCTAGTCAGGGTGGCAGGATGTCGGGATATAATCTTCCTGCATGTGTCACCTGCTCTCCTTACTCCTCAGCTCTCAATCATATCAGAACACTTCTGACTGAATTTGCTAGTGGATCTAAACCACTCTAAGAGACTGCAACCTGAAATAATTAAGAATCCTGTATCTTTGCATAATTTATAAAAGATAACTGGATTTCAGATCCCTGACTAGTATTACTTACACATAATAGATTTTAATGTAAAAAGGCACCATTTCAATCATTTAATGGAGTGATATCCTATATAAAAACACAGATCATGAAATAATTCCTGTACTGGACCACTAGTTTTTTCTTGGTAATGTATCTCAGTTAAAGGCTTTCATTAATGGAGTATCTGCCATACAGTTTGCTGAATTGTTCCGACATTTGCTTAGGATCGTGTTCTTCACCTCTCCTTTTCTTAGACTCCAAAAACTGTCTGACCATTATTTTGAATTTGTCTGTCTTCATATCTGAACTGTTTGAGATTATAATTCTGTGTTCATTGTGCACCCTCACATTTCATTCTAGAAATATCATATACTTCTTCATCAGTGGTGATCATATTAAAGACTATAAGTGAACACAAAATAGAGAGAGAGAGAGAGGATATAGTACATAGCAATATGTTTATTGTTGACGGAAACACTGCTGAAGAAAAAAAATGTTCATGTATTTAATTACCATTATATAAAATCATAAGGTTAGTCAAAAGCCATTTTCTGTCTCACATTTAACCCAAAGCTCTGTAGCTCAATTTGCACAAAACAGGATGTTTGTTTATAACAGTAGGGTAAATAT
Source organism: Hirundo rustica (assembly GCF_015227805.2). Lineage (NCBI taxonomy): Eukaryota > Metazoa > Chordata > Aves > Passeriformes > Hirundinidae > Hirundo > Hirundo rustica. Next base: position 45,695,938 of record NC_053451.1, on the reverse strand, counting down.
TATTTCCCTTATTTTTTAAGTTGCAAATGATGATACTTGCTTTTTTAGGTATTTTTAAATTTAAAAAGTCTGAGATTTGGAGATAAAAGTGCATGTTTCCTGATTTAGTGCTTCAGTGTCAAGCCACAGGAACTATCAGTATATTGTGGAGGTATTCCTGCACAACAGAAGTGAATGGAAACTTTGACTTTTATTTACATGCATGGAGGATCAAATGCTTTGTGTAAAATCAAGACAGTGGCTGCTATCCCAGATCAGTGAGAAAGAGAAAGATCTGAAGTTAGAGGCTGGCAACATAACCATTCTGGCACTTTGATATCAGTACATCAACTAGAAAGAAATGTTATATCAACTAAAGCCCTGATACAAGAAGCATTAATTTAAATTCATTATTTAAGCCTTTCTTAGTTTGAAACACAGGTCAGAAGCTTTGTGGGCCCTGATAGGGTTTAACTAGATACTTACGTGTCACTTAAAACCCAGGCTGGAATAAACTTCTGATTCAGAACAAACATTTCAAAGAAGAGTCTTTGCTCCAAAAATAGCTTAAGAGTCACCCTGCCTCTACCATGTCAGTCAGAAAGATAGATAATGGGAGATTTCAAATTATTAGTCTTAAAGACAGAAAGGTTTAGTTACGACACAGTATATATGGACTGAATCATGAGATATCATAAAAAGAGAGCTTTGAAAAGCTTTCACAGATATGTTTACCACCAGACTCAAAACAATCTTTTCCAGGAGGTATTTCCAGAAGGAGGTTTTACCCCAAGGAAGAGCGAGCTGAAGAGCAGAAACCCTGGCAGGCTGTGGACAACCAGCTCAGAGGACAAGGTTAGTGCATGGGAACAGCCTGTGGAATTTTTGGATTCAAAAGGTGGAAGTAACAGAAGGAACTGCCTTGAGGTGCAGCAACAAGAAGAGCTTTGGAGATGTAGTTTATCCCAGCAACAGAATGTATTTGCTCTGATTTTAACAGTTAAATGTCCCAATTGTATGAATACAAAATATTTCTGTGCCTCAGCGTTCAATTATTGGATGTCATGGTTCAACCCCAGTAAGAAACTAAGCATCAAGCTGCCTCTCACTCACTCCTGGTCCCCACAGAACTGGAAAAAGGAGTAAAACTCCTAATAAAACACCTACTAGGTTGTTGTAAGAACAGTTTAATAATTGAAACAACAACAGAAATATCAACAATAAAATAATAGTAACAATAACAACTGTAATTAAAAGTAGAAAGAGAGAGAAATAAGACCCCAGAAAGAAAAGTAATGCACAACATAACTACTTGTCACCCACTGGCCAGTCCCTAGCCTGTTCCCAAGAAGCAATCGGCCCCTCACAGGGAATTCATCTCTATTTACATATTGAATACAGTATTCTGTGGTATGGAATATCCCTTTGGCCAGTTTGAGTCAGCTGTCCTGGACATGCTCCTTCCCATTCTCTTGTGCACCTGTTCTCTGGCAAACTGAAATGTCCTTCATTTAGAGTAAACACTACTTAGCAACAACTTCAACATTCGTGTGTTATCGACATTATTCTCATACTAAATCCAAAACACAGCACTGTGCCAGCTACTAAGAAAAAAATTAACTCTATCCCAGCTGAAATCAGGACACTAGGTCATGCATTTACTTTTAAAATAATACAAAGATTTGTCTGGATTTCTTTTTTTAGAAATATGATGCATTTTCCCCATTGTTTTGTATTTCTAAATATTCTTCTTCCACCATTATCATTTAAGAGTTACTGTACATATCAAGGCTGTCAACAATGTAATTGTGCGCAACCCACTCCCTACTTAAACCTACTTCACTCTGTCTCTACTGTATGCTGATCTCACACAGGCTCTTATACTGCCTTGCACCTGTAGTGCATCTGTTCACTTCCTAATTACATGTTAGTCAAACCAAATTAATACCCTTGTGTATGGTTCATCCTCTTTGTCTTCCCAGGAAGAAACTGTCTGGTGGGAGAAGTCTTTTTCAGTCATGATGCTCTGCTCAAATTTTTGCTCGACTGCTTGGCTTTTTATTTTCTAAGGTGAATGTTATTTTGAGTGGAATTTATGCAACATAAGTTCAGGCCTACAACATAGGTATTTATGTGGGAGAGAGTAAGCCAGGGTTCCTGTCCAGGGCTGTGAAGAAAAGGATTCATTTTAAGGACACAGGTCATTCTATCTTGTATCAAGTACTTATAGACGAATTTTATCTTAAGATTTTTATAGACCACTCTCTCTATTGACTAGAAGTGTGATCAGCTCAGTAGCAGAAACAGGTATCTCTGCTAAGAGTCAAGTCTTTGGTATATATGAAGACAAGGTGAAAAAACACACCCAATGCAGGAATGTGATTTGCCATAGTCCCTAATACCAAAGGCGAACATTTTGACAGCCTCCAGCAGGTTTCTGAGAGGCCTGCTTTTCTCTCCTGCCTACAAAAGGTTTTGTGCTATGAATGTCTCTCATTATGCCACAGGGATGAAGTTTTGATTCCAATCTTTACCCTTCACCACCTGATTCTTGGATGACTTGGCCCAAGTTCATTAAGCCTCTTGAAGGCGCAGCCAAGACCCTCAGCTTCATCTGCTGTTCTCTAAAATTTATATGTACATTGAAGGAAAGGGATCCATGTGCTCATGTTGGGGACAAAAGAGGTTCCTGCTCTACAAAGTTTCCTCTGGGATGATGGATTTGTAAGAACAAGGATCAGTGAATATCTATTTGTAGCTCACATTCCTCACTTGTTAGTTTAGGTTTTGATTTTGTGTAACTGTTAGTTTGCATTATTAGTAGTTATCTCAGTTCCCTACAGAGAATTAGTTCATCCCTGGTTATTTTGGTGTCTCTAATATGTGCTTTTTTGATACTGCCTGAGTTGAAGTACTCCATAAAGACAGCAAGTTCAAAATCTTCTTTTCTTCTCCGCTGCACTGCTTGTGGGGGATTGCCACTATAGCAGCTTGTTGCCAACAACAATAAATTCCTCCAACATGCATGAGATGCTCTGAATATCCAATCTATTTAAGTGGAAAAAAATAGAGGGAGGCAGGATAAGAGGAAGAATGATAACAAAATTTGATCATAATATTGCGTCATGGTAGCTGCGCTTAATATATAAGAACTTTCTTTTTTATCTGCTGGAGCAGGACTCAAACGGGGGTAAACACAGTGTTTTAAACAACTGACATTCAGCAATCTCCAGGAAATATTTGTTTGTTTCTTAAAAAAGTAACACATTTGGTGACACATGCACTTTGGAAAATACTTCTGACATGAAAAGTACAGCAGAGAAATTTAAGAGGCTTGAATTAAGACTATCAGAGCTGGTACAATTTTCTGACCTCTTTTTCTGAGCAAAAAGGAAGAAGAGATGGATTTGTTGATATTCAGTAACAGACTAACCTAGAGTACCATGTCTGAAGGTTATTCGGCACCCAATGTGAGATGCAGAAGGCGACCAGTGAGAAGCAAAGGTCACCAGTTACTTTTATGGCCATTCAAAAAATCTGAGAAGTAACCTCAATTTTCTCCTTGCAGAAGGTCATACTCTTTGTCATCTTTAGGCTTTGATGGGAACACTGAAATACTGGGTGACCCAGCCTGGCCTCAGCTGAAAATTTGATGGGAACCAGCTTCTTTCCTCTAGAGAATGCCAACTACATGTACCAACACACCATATGGCCAGAACAATAACAAAGTATGGTATTTCCAGTGGTGTTTTGGCACTACTGCTTGTAGTCTCAGCAGCAAGTCAAAAGTGGACAAGCCAATGGAAACGAAAATTTAAAAACAAAAGCAAAAACAATGCAAAAATTTATAGAAGCTTCCTCAAACCTCAGGAAAGGATTTGATTAAAGTGAATCTTTTGCTTTGGTAACTTTTCTTTTGTCCATTCTCTGCTCTCTAATTGTTATATCTTTGCATGGAATGAACCCATGGCTGTGTCTGGAAAGTTCTTTTCCTGAAAGTTCTTGCCAAACCAATATTCTCTGCTGAGGCTGACAGGCTTTATGGAAAAGAGACCATGTTGACTTGGGGGAGAGAAGGTGGTTTCTAAGATTAGAGGAAAAGAGGAAGAGAGTGCAGACAGAAAAGTGATGGGGTTTTGATCCAAAAATGCATTTTTCCATTCAAATACATTCTGACAAAGTGCTTGGTAGGTTTTGTTTTCATTCCAATATAGGAAAAATATCAATTCTGCAATGTTCAATGTTATCATGAAGTGGAACTGCTGCTCTCCAGCCAGCTCTAAATGCATCATTAATGGACTTACTTTTGTTCTCACTGCACAGGTGCAAAGTTGGCAAGACTCCACCGTCATTAGAGAGTTACCCCAGGCTAACACCTGGCTAAAATGAGATTAGGGCCTACTGCCCTTAGATTTTCTCCAATGTGTTAGAGCATGTGTTAGAGCACACAGGGCCTCTCTCTTGTTTGCAAAGCAGAAACCAAATATATGCTGTGTACAACACCTCCTAACCTGTACCTAAACTTTAGGTGTGTAAGTAACCTGTGCCCTGAAAGAAAGTGCCAAATTTCCCTTATAGTCAGTGGAGAGAAGTATGTGTTTGTGAATGCTTCCAGAGGGCAAAAGTGTCTGCCTCTGCCTGGAAATTTTGCAGGCTTTTGTACTCTTTCCATTGACTGGGAGAGAATTCAGACAGTAAACTTCAGGGTAACTGCTTCCTTGCATGCCTAAAATTTATTCAGAATCAATTCCTGCTTTCAGTATATTGGACAACATCTAATATGAATCTGAGGGGAGCAGTACCTTTGCATATTATGTCCATTAGTAACACTGCCATTAAAGTATTACAGAAGTAAACAGCATGAAAGCAGTGTAAATTGATCCAATCTCAAAGCCTGCTTAACTGCAGAAGTTTGTTTAAGCGCTGGACCTGTTTCAAAGCTTCTGTAACTCATGATATCATGCCAATGTCCATACCTCTGCCTAGGGTGGATTTATGTCATTAGTAAGAGGACATTGGGTTTACCATAATGCTAAAAAAGTTTCTGTAGCTTGCAAAATGTGTCCTTGATACTGGTTGATGAACAATTAACTTGTATATCATGAATAAAAGAAGAAAATCCCTAAAGCCAGAGGAGCAGAAATTCCATGTTCTTTGGGTTTTCTTGATCCAAGGAAACTCCAAAAGGACTGTCAGAAGGACAGTAGACTAAATAATCAATAGTCATCACCTAAAGATGAAAATACATACATTTTTTCAGGATTATGTACACAGTGTGGGGGGGGCGGGGAGGGGGGGATGCTAGAAAGGGGATGTTTTTATGCTAAAAAACCATGAAAAATCCTATTATTTCATGCCTACCTGTAATCCTAGTCCACCTGGTGCATAGTATCTTCATATTTCTTTGTATCTTCCAGGAGCCTGGACTGTTGAATAATGACCACAAGTCCATAATCTGGTTGGTCTGACAGGTGATGCTCGTAAGAGATGTTCTGTATCAGTCAATAATGGTGGTTTCTCTCCATTACTGTTTGATCAACATTCATCATAAAAATTTTCTGGTTTTCCCTGTATCCAGCCTCTTCCAGCAGAACCATCTTCATCTATAAGTAAAAATGCACACATTCTGAAGTCTTTGAATATCATTTTCCAGATGATTGCTTTTTTTTTTCCTTATCATCTTGGTTTTGTTAGAATTGTATTTAACCTGATAAGAGTACTTTAAAATAATTTTATAAAGTTAAGTGCAATCCACTGTCAGCCTGTGTTACATGAACCCCTACGGTGTGGCAAATACAGCATGTTGAAACACACTGAATTATGAAGACAAGCAGTAGCATTACCTACACACTTGCTCCTTGATACCATTTTCCTTGAGTCCTACTGGAAAATGAAGCTACTATAAATTTTTGCAAAGCATACTAAAAAAGGGAATAATTAAATCTCCATCAGCAGTCTTCATTTCTGTGGTTTATGAGTACTGAATATTTGTCTTTGCAACACTCACAGATTTGTGTGTGTGTGTGTATATATATTTTCAAACATATTTTGCTGTACAATAACCTCTCCAGCTTCCCAGTCTTAAATGCGTAACAGCAGCCTGAGACTCCAGCTCCAGCATTCTTTTGATCCCTGATGCTGAACTAACATCAGCAGCCTCAAGAACCTGTTCTTTTCTGTAGCAGGTTGCAGGTGTGCTTGCCAGGGCAGATGGGTGGGTCCTGATCCCTGGAGCATCTGCACAGACACTAAAGTGTGCCATGGTTCCAAAACAGCCTTTCTACCTCTCACAGGTTGTCTCTGCTTCCTGGTCTTCTGTACTTCCTTTTCTTCCCCCCACATACCCACAAGAGCTGCCACTTCTCTTCCTGGGGGGACTTCACTGCACAATCCCAGCAGCAGACAGATGGATTCCTGGGCCAGGAGCTTTTCCTACTGCTCTATGCTTTTGATATTCTTGCTGCTACTGAAAACAGGAGCATGTAAATGCGCGAGGTCACACACACACCAAGGGTGCGTAGAAAGTAATTTTGCTACTTGATATTCTGCAGGGAAGGGATTTCAAGTGTGGTCCAACCAGGTTCTGCAATGTTTAGTCTATCTGGTATTTTTGTTAATGATTTGGATAATGGAAAAGAGAGAAAATGTGTAGAATTTGCAGACAATGTCAACCTAGAGGGAGCTGAAAGCTTTTAAGAGGTTAGGATTAGAACTGAAACTTGATAAATTGGAGGCATTGTCTAAAATTAACCAAACTAAATTGGTGAAGATAAATGTATTACCCTATACTTAGGAAGGAGAAGTAAAATGCTAGTAAAATTAGGAGTAAAGGTGCAGGCAACAGCACCAAGAGGAAGGTCACAGTGCAGGACAAATCAAATATGCATTTATAAACTGATACTGATAAAGAATAAAGGATAATTTAATTCTGTGTGGTATTGGAAGGAATGTTGTATATGATGCAGGAGCAGTACTTACTCTACATTACATTACCGCACCTATGTCCATTTTGAGGCAGTGCACAGCAAAAAGCCCATGCAGATTTTCTGGAAAGCAGCCAAAGGGGGACCATTGAGAATGATAAGAGGTTTAGAAAACTGGAACCATGAGAAAAGGAATGGGGTTTGTTTAGTCTAGAAACGAGAAGACCGAATAGGGACACGATAACTGTCTTACAATACATAAAAGGTTATTCTGAAGAGGACGGTGATCAGTTGTTCTTTATTGTACAAGAAGAATTTAGCTTGCTTTACAGCAAGGAAGATTCTAGATAGATATTAGGAAAACCTCTCTAATAAGAGTGAAGTACTAGCACAATATACTTCCAGAGGTGGCGGAATAGCAGCAGAGGTTTTTAATCAAAGGTTAGGCAAACATCTGTGACCTTGTGATTTGTGTGGGCTCCAAACTGGGCCAGATTTAGTCTGAAGAGCGTTTCTCAGCGACAGCACAAGGCCCACCTCTGGAAGCAGTACCTGTTTCCTGACAATGCCCTGGCCTCTGGTGCAAAGCAGGCAAGTGCCAGCAATTGTCAGGGCAAACATTCAACTCTTTTCATGCACACTGTTTTCAAACGACCTCTGTCCCCTCAGCCTGTTCTAGGAAGCAGAGAAACACTTCAGATAAAAATTTACTCAGAAAAAGTTTCCCTCTATCCCAGGCAAACACCTGAGTAATTACAGTCTGAAAAGTTAATCTGGCAAATTATATGCAACAAAAAACAGGATCTTAAAATACAGAATGTTAGGAAACCTTAAGAATAGGTAGTGTTACCAAGCTCCACACGTAATTTTTATTACAGTATCAACCCAAAGATCTAGCCAAGGTCATCATCCTGAGAACTTGGTAAAGGACTGACATGAAGGATATTAAAATAGTTACATGTGCTAATAACAGTCGATAAACTCACAACCATTTTTTGTTTTTAGAAGCTTGGTAGACTACTCTGTCTCTTGATATGATCAGTCCTTTATGCAGGAAATGGGACTAGTTCATAAGCTTGGTCAGAAAATTTTGGGTTTTCATCAATTTTCTGAAGTGCTTTTCTTTGCCTCTTGATTCTGCTAGATCAGGATGAAATTTTAAACATTATCTTTATAAATTTAGGAGCTAGAAATATTCCCTTGAAATTAAAGAGGGGGGGAATGAAAAGAAGGAAAAGAAAGCTGAGACCTTCACTAAAGCACCTGCCTTGAGGAGTTAAGACTTCAAGTAAAATAATGCGAGACTCATAATAATAGTGTGAGAATTGGCAATCCCTCGTGAGGGTATAATTTCCCTTTCTTCTAAACCCCCTTTTTACTAGCAAAGTGGTCACACTGTAAAGAAGACTAGACCCCTAATATTAGGAATAGTCCACATGTAAGGTCACAGCTGAAGTTCCATTTCCAAACTAAAGAATGGTTACAGTCACTGAAAAAATTACATAGAATCTTTCCTAGGATATTGGGGGGCTGTAATTAGAGGAAATGTATCTCTGTACACTAGAGAAAGCAAAAATGTGTAATTGTTTTACACAGTAAATTAAAAAGGGTGAAGTTAGACAGAGGAGTAAAGAAAGATGTTGATTAAAGAGTAGAAAGAGCCTGAATACATGGGGTATGCTTCATTTTGAATGTTTGAACTCCGGCCGTGAAAAAGCAGTTAGTGTTGAAGGCTTGTTAGAGCTTGTCCCACAGCAAGGCAGTAAACAGGAGGAAAGGGATTTCTGTGCGGAGCCACCAGCCAGGATGCAGCAGGTGCGCATCTGAGCAGGCAGCTGCAGCCTTCCAGCACAGAGCTGGGCAAGGCAGCAAGGTCTCTGCAAGGAGCTAAAGCCCATCACTGACTTCTGCAGGCTTTTGATCAGGCCCTAGCAAGGTTGTTTACTTAAGATGGGCTACTTCACAGAAGTGTTGTCAGGCAAATATGGCCTTTGCTTTTTGAGAATATTTTGCCCAACGAAGAGGAACAGCGTGCCAGGCAGCATACAATGTGTATTACCACAAGAGGCTTCTGTTCAAACATCATGCCAGAATTTTGATTTAAGCATGACAGAAGTGGTTGCTCTGCCAAGCAGTTCCTTTCCTCTCAATATTTCTTTGTGAGCAATGCATGTCCTGGAAGAAAAAGTGAAATGAAATTTAATTTGTTTTTCTTGCCACATTTGCAGAATATCCCTTGAAGACTAAGAGCTTTTTTTTAACCTAAAGTTATGCTTAGCGTGCTTAGAGCTACAATCTGTCATCAAAACTCATACCCACATGTCCCTGTGTAGTTACAAAGTAGGATAAGCTCAAGGAAATCCAACCTCCTGTAGGATATTTCTGCAGCAAATGGTCTTGAAGCAGAAGGCAACTGCCCTGCCAGTACAACCCATCTCAGAGGAATCCAAGGGCATGAAATCAAGTAATTTTGGCGTTGGATTTACCCTGGACCCCAAGGATTTTTATGCAGTCTGCTTCTAGAAGTCAAGTACCTAACGAGGCAATGGAGAAAGTTAGGAAAGTATTTGGTATTTTGATCTGAGTGAGGCAGTCAGCTCCCCAACTATGAGCAAAGGAATTATTTTCAGCCAGAAAAGCCTTTACTACAGAACCAGGATTTGGGGTGGAAGGAGGCCTTTTCACTGCCAGTCCTTCTTGAAGGGGATCAAGCTCCTGATATTTCACCAGCAGCATTTCACAGAGGAAGTTCAGGCACAAGATGGACATATAAGTGTTTTATAATAGGACACTTAGAGAATTTTGCAGTTGTCTGGTTTCCTGTGTTCAGTGGCAAAAAGTCCAGAGGTCCAAGCCAAGCTCTTCATCTACATCTGGATGGAAAACATCATAGGACTGGTAGAGAGGACGAGAAGGAGTTATCTACTTCTTAAGAAAATGCCTAAGTACCTAATTCCAGATGTGCAAATAAATCTTTGCTAGGATAGGAGGATTTAAAATTAAAGTAAGATTTTAACAAACACTTTAGGGAACATGCTACTAGGGAACATGTCTTTTCTGGACATTTTCAGGTTTTCAAGGCCTAGTATTACTTTCTTCTAAAAGTAAGTGTTCTCAGTGCTCTCAACACCTGAAAGGTTTAAATATTTTGTATCTAAAGAGAGTGTCCCAAATGAGTAGAATAATATAATATCTTTTAGCTCTACATGATCTCCATAACTGCAAGCAATTTAATTGCTGCTAAAATTTTCAACATATTGGCTATCTTTGCTTGGTGAGCAATTTTTCATATTTTGTTCATAAGCAGAGACCTGGAAGTTTGCATGATTTTATACCACTCCTCAGGAATTCTCTCTCAAGTCAGTGTTGTGCCCCATCCGCATGCTAATGCTGTGGGGTTTGATCCATTTGCACAGGGAACTGCGTACAATTCCTGGCCGTACATCTATAGTTCTAGATTAATTTTGTCTAAGATTTATAAGCTGTTTACATCATAAAAAATTACGTTTTGATAGGAGATGAAATTTTTTTGGAAGTTCCTGCTATTGCAACAGACCGTGTTTTCATGCTAGCAACAATACTTGCCTCATAACCCACCCTTGCACTTGCATGTCTGTTGTGTAAGACTTTAGCTTAGGACATCTTGTATTGAGAGCTCTCTTCTGTATATGACTCAGTGCAACACCCTAAGCATTTTGTAGCCATGAATATTTTCTTATGTTAAATAGCAGCATGGGCAAGACTATTTCCAAACTATCCCCACAAGTTCAGTAACATCTGCAGAGGTCTACTGAGATTCTTCAGTGTTTGCAAGTCACAGCTGTCTTCTTTCTTAATAAGTCACTTTATTTATTCAATGTTGTGTCTTAGAAAATGACCTTCAGTAATGCAGAAGATGCACTGTGCAATCATGGGCACCTTTTGCATTAAAGAAAAATTTATGGATACGGTCATGAACTACTGAAAAAATAGAGTGTCTTTTTCATTGTCTTCTCTTTGAGCAGAATTTTCTTTCTTGTTTTCCAGTTCATAGATACATACCTGCTACAAGATTCCAGCAGAATATATATGGTAAGACAGTAGATTTGTATTTGGAGAAAAAACATATAAGGGCGAGCAAATGTCAGAAATTTGTGTATATTCGTCATTCAGTATCCTCAGAAATATCAAATGCTTAACCTCCAGAAGCAAAAAATCAGAGCTTTGTCGTAAATTCACAGATTTGTGCAAATTGGTGCAGATTAATTGAACAGGACTGAAGCCACCTCTTGACCATGGAGGTTCCAGATTCTTCCTTCACTCCTTGCATTCTCCAGACATAGTGGGTATATCCTGTAAGAGTCAACAGGGAATTCTGCTGTTAACTTGTGATGAGATCCTCTTTAACCTATTTAAAAACATAGAAAAAATTTGGTACATGGAGAAGCCTCCAAAGCATCAAGTGAAGAAATATCACCCTGAGCAGACACCATGGGAACAGACATCCTGTTGGTTCCTTCAGAAACCCCCAGATGAAGATCAGGCGATGGGGCTGGTGACAGGAGGGAGGAAAGGAAAGACGCATAGTACAGTTTCTGGTTTCTCAACTCAGAAACAAAACAAGTAACTTCAGAACCCATGCTGACTGTTGACACATTCAGGCCATGTGGGTTTGCTTGCATTTAAAATAATGGGCTTTCCAAGATGTGGAAAGATTTCTAAAACACAGAGAGTCTTATAGTGCCAAGCATATAACTGCTGTGCAAGGCTTGGACCTGCAACATAAGGACATCTTTCTTTTCAGAGCAGAGAACTGCAATATGACACTGATTAGATGTATATAAAATTTGCAATGGAAGTGAAAAGAAGTCTTATTGTATTTCACGAGCGCTTGCCTTAAAAGCTCTCTCACTTGTTTTGAGAACACTACCTGCTGCATAGGATCTGGCCTCAACCCAGGTCTCTCTGAAATTTACCAGACTTACTTGCAGTTACTTTGCATAACCTCCCTCCAGTTTCCTACTAGTATGAGACTAAGACTTGAAATTACTTTACTAATTAATGATGGGAATTAGTAAAAATTGTGATGAAAAAGAGCTAATGCTGTACAACACACCTGGGTGAGGTGTCTCCTACCTCATCTCTACAGTAAGAGCAAGACCTGTAGAAAGGATGCAGTAACGTAGTAGGCTTTTAAAATTCCTCTGCTCTCAGTACAACATACAAGGAAAGTATTTTATTATAATATTATAATATATCATAATATTATATAGTAATATTATATCCTATTGTATAGATCATATTATATCCATATTATATCATATATATAATATCATATTGTATCATTATATAACTCCATAATTATATTATATAATTATATACAGTCTTGCCAATGTTATGAATATTCCCTTCTCTACCAAGCTTCTGGGAAATTTCTCTAACCATTAAAAAAAAAAAAAAAAAGGCAACCAAAAAATACCTCAAGAAAATCCTGTTAGCATGCTGCCATATTTCCCAGTGGCAGTACTTCATTGCTGAGAAAGTATCAAGTCTTCCTTCTGCCTCCTCAAGGACTGGTTCTCCCTGCTCTCTCCTTGTATTCTGCATTAATGATTGCGCCCTTCTGTTTGACTCCCTTGTCGCAACCTTTCAACTCACCCGTCTGTCACTTGGCAGTAGCTTCGAGAGGGCTCTTCCCAGGGACTTTTCGTGTTTATTCGAGTGTTGCTGTGCTGTGAGACTAGAGAGGCAGATCTGTTGCTTCCAGCTAAATGTGTTTATTTCCCAACCCATAGCACCACATATTCCCACAAAAAAAGGCAGAAAGGCAGATACCAAATTGAAAACGAGTCAGGGGACTCTTTTCCTTTCTCATATTCGCTTTAGTTGCATGCGGCCTTTCCATTCAGGTAGCACACAGTGAATTCAGAGTTTGCAGAGCCCATGTCAAAACAGCTTCTCGTTTTCTCCATTCATTTGTGACCCATTTGCTTTTACCGCAAGATTACGATGAGCTTAATGTGTATCAAGATAGTACAGATGTATGGAGGGGGCCAGCCCTTGGGCCTGGCAGGCCCAGAGGCCCCAGTCTGTAATGAGATGGATGCCGTCCTCACCAACAGGCTTAGGTGGGGTGCAGAGGGGGCAGGAGGAGCTGTACGTGCATACTGTGGGTTCCATGGGTTATCTTGGAATAGAGCAGCTCTCTCTCCCATGTTAAATGTGGGCAGTGGTTGCTGCTGCAACCTGGGGGAGGGCACAGGCTTTTTCCTTCTCAGCGCAGTATGTCCTATCTCCATCGGGCTTGAAATGAAGCACAGGAGCCACCTTTGAAGTTGGACCTTACTGCCTGTTCTGACCAGAGAGGAAACAAAATGAGTCAGTAGGTAGCTTAAGAAATTGCTTTGGAGTGGTCCCATTTTCTGGAGGCTCTGCAAGAGAGAATTCCCAGCCCACCAGTGGCTGAGCAGCAGCTGTGTTGTGGGGCATGCAAAGGAAGGCTGCTTTTGGCTGTGCAGGGTGAACGCTCCTGGGTCACTTTCTGTTCTCCACAGGGTAGGAGCCTGTGCAGAAACACCTGCTGAAGAGTTGTTTGTGTGCTGTGACATGCTGAAACAGCAGTTCTTCCTCTCACTGAGCCCACCAAAAAAAAAAAAAAAAAAAGACCCACAAAGAAAAAACAACAACAAATACACCAACCTGTATGTGGAATTGGCCATGGTGGCAAACATAGGGAATTGAGATAATGTTTGACATTCAGAGCAACCTACAAGAATAGCAAGAGATTATAAGTCTCTATACACATACAGTCCCAGGTTAACATGTAACATGTATGGTATGGATACAAGACAATAACAACAGAACTACCAGCATGAAAATCATCAAAATCTACAATAAAAAATTTACTTTTATTAAAATCAAGCTTTGAAAAGGAGTGTATGCTAAAAGGATACCAGAAAACATTTCATTATCTTTGAAAAAAGCAGGTCTAAGTTAAACAGGTGAAATTCAAAGCTTGCAATACTGACCTACTCTGCATTGTGGGAATATAAGAATTAAAGATTTATGTAAATACATTAAAAAAGACAGACCAAAAGGAAAACAAGAAGAGGGAATAGCCCTTGCTCCCTGCAGTGCACACTGAACAAGGCTACAGGCTGATTGCGAAGAGGATAGTGATCATCAGAGAATGGAAGTCTGAAGCGGTCACAGGGATGGAGAGCTTCATCCAGCAGCAAGGACCAGCATCCTGCTAGGGCTGTCCTGCCAGCAGCCCAGTGGATGCACAACAACTTCGAGAATTTGTAAGAGCTAAAGAGTCTCTGCACTGGAAGGACCAACACAGTAGCCTCAAAAGCTGCTCCAGAACAGACCTACGTCTCGACCAGTAAAGACTGGGGATCACCATATATAGTTTGAAACCTGGAAATGCAAATGCCAGCACTCTGTTGTTGAATGCAGGATTTATATAAAAGTATAATGATATAGAGAATGTCAGCCAGCTATAAATGCCTTATCATCAGCTCTAGCTAGCAAAAGGAACTCTATAAACATTGTCTTTTCCTGTGTCTCACAAACATGGAAATTGACTTTCAGCTTACAAATTTACGAAAGGAATAAAAAACCTGGAAGATCTACTGATTGTAGACATAGTTTCTTAAGTTTGTGACACAAAGTTCCAGGTAGATTGTATATCCTCACATCTGATTAAGAAAAACCTATTTGCAAACAAAACATGGGCTGTGGTTTCTAGAACTACCACTGAGACCACGATAAATTATCAGACAATTTGTGTAGGGCAACCCATAAGGCACACTTCCTACCCCATTATGATCTAAGCAAGGAGCTCTGAATATTAGATGTGATATTGTGTACAGGCCACAGGATATCAAATTCTCCAGTTCAACATGAAAGGGTGGCAAACCCACCCCATATCCTCACACACAACTATTCAAATATTAGAAAACAACTGAGGATGCTTTATATTGGCCCAAGTGAACAGTGACACAGGAAAACTATCATGTTGCAGATATCAAAAATATAGCCAAGTCAAAGAAAACAAATAAGCTTAGTGTTTGGTTGGGTACCCTCAAAGCAAATCAAAATGTTAGTAGTGTAATTAGCTACTTAGCTTGTCTTAAATCTAGGAACCAGGTAAAATTATTTCTCAACTTCGGCAAAGAATCCGGATGTGGATTTTTTCCGTGACTTTCCTTTTGTATACAAAAATAGGCGGTGTATTATTCCAGGTTATAAAAGTCTGCAATTAAGTCAAATGAATAATTTTTCTTCCAGATAGATGAATTAAAAATGCTATTTGTCCTCATCCTTTATTTCCCAGGATGCTATCATAATGCACTCACATTGCTCACCATATTGTATTCTTTATATTCTGCAACTCTCCTGCTACCTGGAATCCACTGCGGGCTACTGAGGACTGCTCAGAGCTGAATGTGAGCTGCTTTTTGCCATCTTTATTGGCAGGAATACAAAGTTCAAACGTGTAGCTACACTAAGAATAGATAGATATATTCGCACTACAGGTCAATCCAGCCTATTGCTCAGCTCCAGGAACTGATGTAATGGGAAGAGTATGAAAACAAGGCATAGACTCAAAAGCAAGACTTGGGATTTCCTTGGCTGGGAATGTATCTATCCCTTTAACAACTCTTGGTAGACCTTTTACTTCAACGCATGTGCTCAGTTGTGTTTGCACCCATGTAAACCTTTAACAGCCATGGTATTTTGCATCACAGCATTCCACAGCTTAACTCTCTTTCTCAATGAAACCTTGTCCTTTTGTTTGCTTTGAAACTGCCCCTACTAGTTTCATTTAATGATTCCTTGTCCTTATACTGTAAAAGAAAGCAAACACTTGCTACTTACCTGTAGAATCTGCTTGGATCTATCTGCTGATACTTGGAACATTGATCAGTAGCTTAGTATCCTCATTACTAAAAGATCCATAAACAGTTAAAGGAAAGATATAACTGATTAATGCAGAAAAGCTCAATAAGAGAATATTTAGTATCACGACTAAAACTAAATTTGCTTCTACCCAATTCCCCATAACTGAGGAAGAAGCAGTAACTCCTCCAACCATGTTCCTAGAGAGCTCAGTTGCTGTTGAGCTCTCTATCTCCCAAGACTAAGCTTTGAGGTGAAAAGTGTCCTCCACATAGGGTTCCACCAGGCTCAACACCTACTAGGTACAATTCTGTCTGACCATAGGCACTAGATCCTGTGCCATCGATCAGTAACAGTCAGGGGTTTCTAGTTTACAGGGAAAAATATTTTCCTGTATATTTTGCTGTATTGTTAGTCAGGGACCACAATAAAGTAATATTTACAAGTGCTATAGTAGATACCTCTGTGTGTCATCTGATTTGTAATGAAAATAAGTAAATGAAAAGGAAAAAATCTTAAGTGAAAAATACTTCTGTTATCTGAAAATAGTATTACACAAGTCTCTCTTTTTGGAAATTATCCATTCATTTTCTTCATAAACATTTACTAAGGAGAAAAGTATTTTATGAACATATGGCACTTGTCTCTGTTTTGGATGTAAAAACGTCTGGTATTTTGCTGACTTCATTTCATTGTGAGTCACTGTGTAGGTTTGTATAAACACCAGGGTATTTTCATCAATTAGAAATAACTGAGATTTTCAACATAACATTCCCATATTTACTTGCACTTGAATAGTTCTGCTAATACCCTAGACAATACACATATAGATGTACTTACTGCACACACAGGATCCCTGCTCCTAAAAAATTCCAGACAAAGCCTGAGGACCTATAACTCTACCCTAAAACCCCTCTGTATCCATAAGCAAAAACCATTCAAATTTTCCCTGTAAGTGAGTGTTCTTCATCAGTTAGGATACTGCAGTCAGGAAAAATAAAGTTTTTGAAAATCACATTCTAATGGAAAAAAATGCTATCAAATGAGCAGGCTATTTCTTAAGATAATTATAGCACATACAGAATTTCATCTGGCTGTTTCAGATAGCCTTTCATTATAATATATTTCTTCATGTTGTTGGTAACTACATACCCAGACTGAGCAAATCAATTGCCCTAGCAATACTCCAAGAAGTAGAATGATCCTTTCCCAGTTTTGGAGTGCTGCAGGAGAGAGAGGACACCAGAAATCCTGCCTGCCTCAGGAAACTTGTAAAAAGCCTCACTTTAGTAATGATCCAAATTACTACCACAACAGAGAACCAAGACAGAAAATCCAAGCCACTGTGGTCGCATCCCTGGAAGTGGCAAGAGGGTGATCACATATGGCAGGACAAAAAACAGGTTAGAAGCAGAAAGTCCTTATGCTACTGTTGAAGGCACTTTCATGGGAAATACATGATGCGGGTGCAGATCACTTCAGCAGAAAATAGTGTCGATAGCTCAAGGTTCCTGGATAACTGCTCTGGCCTCGAGCGATCTGGTAAAATAGAGAAAAGCTGTGTGAGGCTTGCTTGTCCCATGGCTGAAATCGCACTTGCTAGTCAACTTGATTCTGAAGGCAAGAGGGGAGCATCTTCCCTGATCCCGTCACAATGAGAACAGCCACAACCCTTGCTGTTTGTCCTCCCACAAGGTGACACTAGATGGCAGCAACTGAAGTGGCAGCAGAAGCTGCGGACCCTGCTGGCCCAGAAGGCGCTCCAGCAGCCCGACGGTCAAAAACACGGGGAGCGCCTGATCGTCACCTCTTCTGCCCCTACCTACAGCCGCCGAGGTTTTCGCAGTACTCAGGCAAGTCCTGAGATACAGACATGAAAATGGAGTCTGTGCCTTGACTGTCCTGCTTACCATACCCGATCTAGCTGAAGGTGTCCCTGCTCGTTTAGAGGAGTTGGATTTGTTGAGTTTCAAAGTTCCCTTCCAACCCAAATTGTTCTGTGGTTCCTTGATTCTGTGATTGTTTCTTTTCTTTACACTGACTTGCCCATATCTGGTTGTCCCATTTTGTATCTGAGGCCTCCTAGTCTGCATTTAAATGGCATTTTTTCACAGAGTAGTATGGTAGAAGGTAATAACCAGTCTATTGTCATGTTTGCTTCTTTGGAGTCAGATGGGTTATGTGTTGCGTGGCATTATGGAAATACTCACAAAAATGGCCTTGTTAGTGAGGAAAACAGAGTCAAGGAGCAGGGTAATAGATGGATAATGTCATAACTGCTGTTCTGACAAATAACTTCTGAAAGAAACCGATGGAGGGAAAAGCTGAGGCTCCCCAACACATGAACAGTGCCAGTATAACATACGTTCCTCTTGCTTTATTAAGACAAGGCTTCACTGCCAGCAAAATCACAGGCTATTCAAAGTTTAACAAAGATGTATCAAAAGAGAGTGACTAACAACAGTGTTAATATTGCCTTTGAAATATTCATGTGCTTCCTGTCCTCCACATGCCAGTTTTGTTCAATATCCTTGCCACAGCTAAAGCTGTCTCCACTGCCTTATTACACCTGCCAAGTTCTGAAAATGTGTTTGGAGCTTAAATCTGGATATCAAGTCATCAGCATGGGAAAAGAGCACAGCACTCTACACAGTAATTGAGATTCTGACTTTGAGCTCGTGAAAACAAAACCCAGTGCTTAGTCACTGATGTGAACTGCAGGCATTTTAGTCAAGACCTCAAAACTCAATTGCTGGCTGCAACTTCTGCTGCTGCAGTGTGGGGTAGTCACCTAAAGATAAGTGCCTTATACGACAGCCAAACCATTTACATCTTTCAGCAATTCTGGCAGTGGCCTAGCTGTCTGCCTGCCAAGCAGCAGGGAAGAAGGGAGGGGTGGAGACATGAATTGTCACTGTGTATAAGTGTAGATGAGATGGAAGCAGTGGTAGGTGACTCAAGATTATAGAGACACTGTCTGCATGTGCATGAACAGGGTCTTGGGAGCCAAAGAAAATGAGAAATTAAACTTCAGGAGAGACATAAATGGTGACTAAAGAGGCTTCTAGAGGTGTATGAGCAGCTAAAGGAAAATTAGGGAAAATATGGTCCTGCTTCTGAAGGGGGCAGGAGACCTGACGACTAAAGAAGTTCTGAATGACTTATCCACCCTGATCTTTACCAGTCAGAGCAGCCTTATGCAATTCCAGGCCATGAGACCAGAAGGACATCTGGATCAAGGAAGACTTATCCACAGTAGACAAGGATCAAATTAGTAAATATAAGCAAGAACGTGAGACTTCATAGGACAAACACACAAGTGCAGAGACACCTGGCCAATGTCACTAGAAGGTCAATCTTAATTGTCTTTGAAAGGTCATGACAAGCAGCAAAAGATCCTGACAACTGAAGAGAGCTCATGTCACTCCTATCTTCAAGAAGGGCCATGGATATCTGTGATACCATAGCCCAGCCAGCCTCGCCTCAGTCCCGGGGAAGGTGAGGGATCAAATCCTTCTGAAAGCCATTTACGGACATGAAGGGCAAAGTGGTGATTAGAAGCAGTCAGCATGGACTTACAAAGGGGAAAACATGCCTGACCAACCTGAAAGCCTCGTATGATGAAATGACTGGCTTGATGGATCAGGGGAAAACAGTTAAGGTTTTTAATCTTGATTTTACCAAGTGTTTCAACACTGTCTCACATAAGATCTTCATTGACGAAATGAAATACTGGCTAGATGAGTGGATAGCGAGATGGGTGGAAAACTGGCTGAACTCCATGCTCAAACATTTGTGAGCAGTGGCATGAAGCTCGGATGGAGGCTAGTCACTACTGGAGCACCTCAGGGGTTGGTACTGAAGTCCATAGGGTTTAGTGTCTTCATTTATGACCTGGATCATGAGACACAATGCACATTCCGTAAGTTTTCAGACAGTACTAAGCTGCGAGGAGTGGTTGATGCACCAGATGAGCATGACATGCTGCCAGTTAGAGGGATTTTACAGGGTGGAGAAATGCACCAACAGGAGCATCATGAAGTTCAAAAAAGAGAAATCCCAGGTCCTGGCCCTAATACAAGTGGGGTCTGACCATCTGTAATGCAGCTTTGTAGAAAAAGATCTGGGCACCCTGGTGGCACCGAGTTGAGCATGAGCCAGCAATGTGTCCTTGAAACCCGCAGTATCTTGCTTTGCATTAGGAAAAAGTTGTCAGCAGTCTCAGGGAGGTCACCCTCTCTCTTCTCTCAGCATGGGTGAGACTCAGCAGGAATGTTGGATCCAAGCCTGGGCTCCCAGAACAAAAGAGTCCCTTAGATACTGGAGTGACTCCAGGAAAGGACCACAAAGATGATTAAGGCACAGGAACATCTGTCGTACAAGGAGAGGATGGTAGAGCTGGGAGTGCTTAGCCTAGGAAAGAAAAACCTTGGTGGAGATTATCAGTGGGAGGGGAGGTGAAGAAGACGGAGCCAGCTCTTCTCAGCAGTATCTAGTGTTCAGACTTGTTCCCCAGAAAGGCTATAGAGACTCCATCCTTGGAAATATTCAAAACCCAAGTGGACACAGTCCTGGACAGCCTCCTGTGACACTGTTCTGAGCAGTCAGACTAGGTGATCTCCAGAGATCCCACCCAACATCAGCCGTTCTGTGAACATGTGAATCTGTGATTCTATGTCATACAACTTAGTCTTCAGATGTTCATCACTGCTTTCTGCACTGCAGAGTCTGCCCAAACCCTGCAAGATAAGCATTGACAGGCTAAAGCTATTCCTGCAATGGTGCAAACAGTAATCACGCACAATTGTCTGCCTCTTATAGTGCATGACTGATTTGTTCATGTTGTGATCCTTGCACCAAATAGAGAAGGCCTGTCAAGCCTGTGCATCATGTTTTAAACAGGAGTAAGAAACAAAAAAATCATCTTCACAGTTCAGGGACAAAGCATCTTTTTGGCAGCTCCCTGGGGAGATGGTTTTGGCTCACTGTCTCATTTCCTCAGCAGTACATGGCACGGTAGGATCACGAAAATTACAGGAAAAGATTAGCAGGCACCTTCTGTCCTCCTGTCTTAGGATACCTTGTGTTCTGTTGGAGCCCTACATATATGACTTTTTAAAGGAATAATTGTGGTTCTCAGAAAACAATTACTCAAATCTTGCTAAAAATAATAGAAAATTGAGATTAGTCTTAAAATTGAGCTCTCTGCCAGTAAAATATGTTTCAGTATAAATAAACATTTTCTAAACTGACAGAACCTATGGGAAAAACTAATTATCACCTGCACTGTGGTATTAATGATAGAGAGCATCCTGGTGACGGCACTGTGATACCCGAGGCCGACAGGGCCCAGTTGTGCCAACTCACACACATTCGTCAGAAGCTACTACCTCTCCTAAAATATTAGGAATGCTGTGAATGCATGAAAACCTCACTGAAAGTATCCAAACCTTGCAACTACAGGGAGCAACTTAAAAACTTTTCTGAAACTTCAACAGTCTAAGTGGCAACAGTAGTCCACATTATTGATGATTTAGATAGCTTAATTCATACCATTTGAATATGAGTCCAGCAGTGTTCCTTACAGTTCCCCCCCTCAGCCACAGAAGAGAAATCATCCATCTTTGCCATTGTAGGGCTCAATCATCTGAGCAAGGCCTCTGTCTTCTTTTTCTATTTGACAGTCGGACAAGAGCTATTCTTTACCAGCTGAGAAGTGAAATTTTACACATGAAACAAGGAGGCCAAGGTGTTGAGAAACCTATTCTTACCATAACTCAAAGTAATTTTTTCCTTAAACCAGTGCCTGTTGTCACACACTGTCTAGATTTATAAAGTTATTATCATTTCTGCTAATAAATACCCTGTAAGATTTAATAGCAATGTCAGTGGCTTTGTTTGTTACAACTAGAAAGATTTTCAGCTTTTTGTAAACTCTTAACTCATGATACCTTGTTCAGCTTCTTAAGCTTTTAAAAAGTATCAGGCTGTGCTAAAAATATTATTTGTCAGATGACATGTTTAAAAATGTTTTGGATAGAGCTCTCCAATCCTATTGAAATGTTTTGAGAATATTTTTGACTGCCGATGCACTATGAACAGCAGGAGACCTTGCTGACCCCACTAGAGATTAATGGGTTGGAATTTGTGTCTTTCTGAGGAATGGAAGACGTCAACGCTAAAAGTTCCCTTACCCCACAGATAGCTAGTCCCAGGCCTGTTGTTTTTTCCAGTCTTCAGAAAAATCCTTGGCAAGAACTATCATTTTTCCAGTCATCAAATTTCCAAGAATCTTCTCTTCACATCTCTCTCTTTTTCTTTGATGGACTCTCTCACCGTAGTAAATGCAGGAATGTGGGCCAGACATGTGTGCAAGCCAAATGGCTTATGCCTGGAACAACAGCAAATGAACAATGAAATCCAGCAATGAGATGAAGTAAAAAAGGATACTATTTTACTATAGAAATGTTTCTCACTTTTTAGTTTATTTGATTCAACTATGCAATTAGTTTTGGCCCATTTGGATGGCCATCTGATCATGTAGAGACAGCTCGCGCCACATTTTACACATTTGAAACTAAATTGTCGAAACTGGCAGCACTGTAGAAAAAAATTCACAATTTAACCTAAGATAGAAGAGGCTCATGAACTTTTTTCTCTTTTTTTTCTCAGTCCAGATATACCAAAAAATCTTGTTTCCTTGAACAGATCATTTGACTTCCGGCGAAGGAGTGAGTAGGTTTTTGCCCTTTGCTGCTTGGCTTATACACACTAACACTGACCTATTACTAGGTTCTTTCAATAGTATTGTTCCTGTTCAAATGGTAGAGTTTGAGGGTTTTGGCTGTCTCACAGGTGAGAGACTCTGATTTATAAAATTAGGCACACATTTTTAGTTTAAAGCCCATCAAAATGCCATCAAAATTTTTAATTTTAAACAAGATGCGCTGTATAAACTCTTACACTTGAAAGCATATTTAAGTGCTTTAATAGTTCAGCATCTCATTTGGGATGTACAGAATAACAAATTTTACTAATTTTAACCTATATTATTATTTTCAAATTTTTCCATTTCCATGATGCTCTCCTATCTCTGGTCAATAAAGAAATGGAAAGCTATCTGTCTTCTATGTATAGTTGTATGTTGCCAAACACCCCAAAATTAGAAACACTAGTTTTTAGGGAGTGTGGATAACTCTAAGGAATGGTTGATGGATTCCTTAAGTTTTAGGCCTCATATTTACATCTTAGTCCAGACTACTAGAAATCAAGAATTCCCATATGTTATTACAAGAATATTACAGTTAGTTAAAAATAACTTCAAAAAACCAAGGAGCTGAAATAATGAAGAATAATCAGAATTACTTGGTTCTGGAAAAGATTATGGAGAAAGCCTCATAGGAGCCATCTTTAGGAAGGAGGGGAAGGTGGCTGGGAGAAACCAGCATAAATTTACCAATGACAAACTGCCTGGCCCACCCAGTTGCCCTCTGCAGTAGGAGGACTGGTTTTGTGGGGAAACAAAGCAGTGCATGTAATTTGCCTCACCATCAGCAGGGCTGTTGACATAGTCCCTCGTGGCACCGCCCCTGGAGACGAACTGGGCAGACACGGACCCTGGGCAGATTCCAAGATGGGTGAAAGGCTTGCTAGGCTGGCAGGCTTCGAGAGCAGCAGTCAACACTTTGGAGGAATGACATGGAACAATGTTCCTTAGAGATATGTGCTAGAGCCGACACTCACCTGGTGCTGGAGAACAGGCTGAGGACAGCAGCTCTGCAAGGAAGTGCTGGGCTGGTCTTGTAAAACAAGTTAAATATGAGCAACCAGTGCATCTTTCAAAGACTAACCATGCATTGGCTGCATTAGCAAGGTGGTAGCAAGAAGACTAAAGGAAGAGGTTGCCCACTCTATTTGGCATTTTTGTGTCTCCATCTGGAGTACTGAGTCCATTTAACCGAGTAATTTGACTGAGCCCATTTATGAGAGAGATTTTGTCCAGCTAGGAATGTCTCCAGCAGAGGTGTGGGGACTGGAGCAGCTGATATTTGATGAGGTAAATCTTTCAACCTTGAGAAGACTAAGGAGGGGTCTAATTGCTGTCTTAAACTACATAGTGGGAAGTTGTAGAGAAGACTCACAGTCTTTTCAGAGGAACACAGGAAGGGACAAGAAGCAGCAATAAATAGCAGTAAAAGGCTGCAATACGGGAAAATCTGATGAGGATGGCGTAAAACTGGGACAGGAGCTCAGAGACACTGGTGGAATCTCCATCCTTCAAGGTATTTAAGATAAATCTGGACTCAAGCAATCAGACCTAGCTGTAAGTTAGAATCATTGAATCATTTAATACCTCAAGTGGCAAGGGACCCATAAGGATTATCCAGTCCAATTCCTTCTTCCTCTCGGAACTACCTAAAAGTAAACCATCTGATTAAGAGCACTGTCCAGACACTCTGTACTCTGATAATCTTGGTATTGTGACTGCTTCCCCAGGGAGCCTGTTCCAGTGTCTGACCACCCTCTGTGTGAAGAACCTTTTCCTAATATTCAAACTGAACTTCCCTTGACACAGCTTCATTTCATTTCCTCATATCCTTGTTAGCCCTGACTTGAGCAGAAGTTTTGCCTGGATGACTTCCAAGGTCCCTTTCAACTGCACTTATCCTGTGTCCATGCCTCTAAGAATAATTTAGGTCCTGTTTCTCATAGTGAACTAAGGAACAGCAGTTGTCACAGCCACTGCCCCAAAGACTATTAAGACACAGGATCTAACATCTTCCTATCTATAGAAATGCTTCTCTAGTCATATTTGAAAATACATCTCCTTTACTGCTCTTGGAAAACATCCAAAATCCAGTTTTAACAGTCTAACTGGGAAGGACTGGAAGAAAATTCATCAGGGTAGAACGAAAAAGCCTGGGATGCCACAAAGCCACTAAAATGGGCTTTTTCTCTTTTCTGGTCGCTCACAAAAGGAATTGTAAGTGTGGTGGAGTGTGATAAGCATGGGTTGCCCCCGGATCCGGGGCTTAGCAGACCAACCAGGCCACAAGCAGGTCCCTTTGGCAGAGCCACCCGGTGTCACACCACCCACAGCCGCCGAGCAGGCCATTTAGGTCAACCCAGCCCCTTTCCACCATCACTATACTTGCTCCAAACGCAATAAATAGAAAGGCTATTTTGTCAAGCCCAGCTGTTTTTATTCAAGAACTTCTCAGAGGAAGCCTGAGTGCGTAAACAGGAAAGCAGGGGCTGTTTTTACTTCACCCATCTATAGCCAGTACATGCGGGTTGACATCAGGCGAGGGCCAGCTGCACTGAATGCACCCAACAATTTGCTCCCTAGGCAGGAGTGCCAGCACAAGGGCAGGCATGGCTGGAGAGAGGTGCAGACAAACACAACACCCCAATACCCCTGTGCCCACTCTGGATGTCCCCCAGGTCCCCATCCTTACTGGGGGCAGCAGAAAGGCAAAGGGGCACCTGGGGGATCATCCTCACTCCAGAAATTCACAAAGTTTTTTTTTTTTTTCCTGTGAGAGTGCCGGCCTCTTAGTGCAGCTTGCTGATCATGGGGGCCCTCACCACAGTCCCCCAGGACCCTCCTGCTTGTGTGAGGGGAAGTGCTGCAACCAGCAAGCACCAGGCACCTATTTTTAGCCCTTTTGGACTGGAATTGCAGGCTGCATTGCAGATCTCCCTGAAGAAACACTGGTGGGAAGAAAAAGCAGCACCACACTGTAATTTTTTTCTCTAGTGATGGGGTTTTCTTTCTAAATCCTGAGTATCAGTTTCATTCACTACTCCAGGCTACAAGAAATATGCTTCACCTACAGCTATAATGTCTTCCCTCCTGCCTATATGTCATCATATAATAAAATGTGCAGCAGTTTTATAGTCACTGTAGAGTTATTACAAGACGTATGTGTACAGAGCACACTGGCTTATATGACCACCCAAGCGATTAATAAAACTGGTTCCCTGCTAGAAGTGATCTTTAACTAAAGGTTGAACAAAATTGGTCTGGAAACCTTGAGAATAATTTAGAGTGGTTGCTTAAATCACAGAGACACAAAGTCTGCAGGAGGTGGATCTTCATGTAGCTTTCATCATCAATGTTTTTTCTCTCCATGGTCTCAACACCTTTAAATAGAAAAACCTACCAAACAATATTTATGTTAATTTGTTTATTTGCTGCCATAGAAAAGAAAACAACAGCAACAGCAGTGCTAAGGGAACAAGTGTGAATAGTAGTGAAGAAGTGCCTTGGTTATGAGTAATTTCTGTCTCTATTTTAAACATACTGAGAAAATTCTGCTCAGTTACACCAGCCTAAATTGGAGAAGATTGAATTCTGTCAGAATTGATGACAAAATTCGGCCCACAAGTTCAAATCACCACTTCAAAAAATAACGGAATCCTGTTAATAATTTTATAAATTACTCTCAGCATATTTCAAGCAGTACTTGTAAAATTTTCCTTGCACATAACTTAGTTATATGCATAAACTGAACAAAAATTAATTACCTAATGTATTTTGCTACTTGTTAATAAGTTGAAAGCCACAATAGTAGTGATCTTAACTTATGTTGGAGAGAAAATTACCGTTATATCCTGCAACAGAAAAGATAGGAAATGCAGACACAGCAAGTCTGCTCTGCCAAGAGAGTACCACCTTATGTTTGGTTTTTATTGTACAAATCAGGTTGTAGTGCAGAGTACAGAGAGCCGCCAGAAAAACAGATTTACTCCATGGTTTTCTAGATCCTCTCTTCACTATAAATAGAAGCACACTAAGACTGTGAGGGAGACATTATTTTCTCTGCATATATCCTATCATTAAGGGGGCTTACTCATTTTCTACCCTGTCTTTAATGTGGAAAAGATAAAAAATGAGTAAACAGTATGTTTTGGCTAGAAACTTCTCTGCTGTTGACCAGTTGATTCCATGTCATACTGACTCCCAGTTAATGCCCAGCTGCCTTTTTAAAACTCTCCTTCTGCTTCAACTCTATAGAGTCCATCTGCCAGGCAGAAGTCAAATACAATGCCCAGAGAGTCACTAGATAGACTTCAGCATTTACTAACTTTAGTTAAACTCACCAGGGACCACTGTAAAGACTTGGACAGAACCAACATAAGTCCTGGGTATTTGATCCAGGGTTTAATGTTACAGTTTCCAGCCAACACAAAGGTTTTGGGGGTGACTGTTCCAATAAAAAGGCAAAAATTTCTGACAATGCAAATTGAATAGCTCACAATAGACATTGACTATTCCTGATGAGTTTGAACTTGCTGAATTTTTATTACAGAAATAAGCAGCCTCAGACGCCTCTTCTTAGGTCTTCAAGTGGTGTAAATCTAATATAAACTACACAAATTCAGTGGAGTTTCTTGGATTCAAATGAGACTAGAACCTGACTCTGCATCTCTTGCAAGCAGTTCCCAGTGTTCTTCAACACCTCACCAGCATGTGAAGGACACAGTCCTGGCCATTCATATTGACATCCAGAGAGTCTCTGACAGATTGCCTTTCAGGGCAACTGTTACTACATGGCTGTCTCAAGTCGTGATAGAGTGATTCAACAGATTTTCTCTTTAACTTTGTGGAGGTGTCAGAGTGAGGGTAAAGAAAGTGAACAAGTCCATGCCTGCCATCAGGTCCATCCTTTCTAACTTCCCTCTGTATCAGCCATTCAGAAGTGCATTTATGGAGACTCTTCTCATCCCAGCACAGGGAGACATACTGCAGTGGCCAAATTGTCATTGTTCTTTCATTCAAAATGACATGATACAACAAGATTTCAAGAGTGACTGCCTTTCTCTAACCCTAATCTCCAAAAGCTTAATGCAAGGCCTCCATGCCTTTTTGGTTTAAGTATGAAAGGGAGGAAGAAAATATCATTTTAAAAAGAAATGCAGTGAGGCCAATCAATAGGTCTTGCCTGGTGCACATTTATGGAAGAAACACATTTGCTTAGGAGAAGCTGGGAGGTTGAGCAGTGAAACCACGGACTAAGAAGTGGGACTCCAGGACAGAGCCTCTTTTCCTTCAGCCTGTAAATTTTAAGATTTCATAAAATCACATCCCTCCAGCAAAGTCAGTTCATACATGGGTAAATAAGAGCACAGTGGCACATGGCAGGAGACAGAACCAGCTCCTGCTATTCATGCAGGCTAAAATTTGGGGCAGTTTAGTTGTCAGTTCATGCACTAGGGAATGAGAGTCATACGACTTTTCTGGGACTGGGAATAAGAGAGTCACTAGTGTGAAAACAAAGGAAGACATGGTAAAAAGCTAGAAGCTACTCAGAGAGTCCTGAGGTACCTGCTTTCAGAAAACAATCAATTCTGGGATGCAAGGAAAGAATTAAAAAGCTCCCTGGAGCTTCAGTTCAGTGTTCAGTATTGTTCCTCATGTTACCCAGTACAAATAAAATGTGAACTCAATAGGCCTGTGTAAGGCATATTCAAACTCCCTTTCCCCTGTCCTTTTAGCTTTCTCTTTCATGTCTTTTTTCTTTGATTTCTGAATGAAATTTCTGCCTTGCCTTTGTGGTCAACCATGCCAGCCATCTAACCTTCTCTTGAGAAAGAGATGCTTTTCAAGAGTTAGTAATCATGTGCAAAGAATTTTGGTCATAAATACTTCAGGGATATTGTCAAGAATAAAATCCAACAAAAATAGGCAAGTTAAAAAAAAAAAGAAGTAGGAGTAGTCCAACAGAGCCAGCTGCACTTCCTCCTGTCACACAGTGTTCTTCATGCGTTCTTCATCACAGGACAATTCAGAGGATCCCAGTATTTTCTTCTGTGGGGGTAATCTGCTATTCATATCCTCAAGAAATACAAGTCTTTCTATGTCAATGGACATGATAAAATTGACATTTTAAAGACATATATAATTCATCTTTCATGAAGTATCATCAGTACCACAATTACCAAAGGGATTTAAGAGACAATCCCTAGCTAGCAAACACCCCTTACGTAAGCCTACACTTGCAGTTTCTGAAATTAATAATATGCTTTCCCTATCTGTGATGAAAAGGCATCTCCATCTTCACAGTAAAGTAGACCACAGCTTTGAAGACACTGCAAAAGTGTGCCCATACGAATGATAACAAAATCAAATGCTCTGCTCACCTTTGCTACTGGTCTGGTGTCCTGTGCCTCACCCATCAGTATGAACCCTGACAACATCCTTAAACCATCCCTTCCTCTCTAGGTTGTGGGATTCATTTTCATGGATAGCCCCCCTCAGCCACCTCAGAAACAGGTCCTGCTGGGGGAAAACATGGTGTGGTCAGGCAGAAGCAAGTGCTGTGTGGGAATTCAGTCAGCCTTTGTCAAGCCTGATGAAGTAACAGCCAGAGGCTAAAAAACACAGAGATGTTACATCTTAACACTTGCTGCCTATGAAAGGCAATTCCTAGCAGCAGAGGTTCCGAAGGTGCTCCAAGACCCTCTAGGAAAGTACTCAGCATTCTTTTCTACAGTGCAGGTGTCCTTTTCTGAACAAATACTATTTCATTTCTAAAATCTGTTTGAT
The DNA here is from genome assembly GCF_015227805.2 of Hirundo rustica. NCBI lineage: Eukaryota > Metazoa > Chordata > Aves > Passeriformes > Hirundinidae > Hirundo > Hirundo rustica. The sequence goes on along the minus strand of NC_053451.1, from coordinate 45,666,598 downwards.
TTCTGCTTTGTATCAGTTTACAGTGACTCCCAAAGCATCCCGAAGCAATTTTGGAGTGGTGAATTTATATGAAGCTCTCTCTACAGCTGTGGTTCTCTCTGCCACTAAGAGATGAAGCAAAGAGATTTTTCCATCAGTTCTTTCACTGCACACCAAGTTCTGGCTAAAATATGTACCTAAACAAAGCCTGTACCCTTGTTTTTCTCTCTTGTCTATTGTTATGATGGAGCAGAAGTTCATTACTCCTGTCAAAGATCCAGTGGTACATCAGGACTGAAGTCATATGGGGGAGAGAGAGAGAACATGTTTACTACCTGTTACAGGCAACACCTGTGCTCAAAAGTGGGGTTTTTTACCAGGCTTTGACTGTGGCAAAGCAGGCAGTCACTACATGGGAACTGATGGCTGGGTGGCAAAACTTCCTTTCCAACAGCCAGGAGTACCAGATAAACTGGGTTTCTCTTGAATGTCTAAAGAAATAGCCATATTTAATGATGATAATATCCTTGCAAACAGCCTGGGGAACCAAAGGAAATCAAAATCCAAAAGACAAGTTTATGGCATCCAATTAATTTCCAGTGAATCTGGTTTATGCATCAAAATCCAAAGGCAGAGGAAAGCACTCAGCAACTACTGCACTGCTCAGACTGACAAATTAGTTTTCTCAAGGTTTGGACAAGGAAATAGATGCTCTTATTGCACGTTTATATGAATCAGTTTATATGATTTATTGGTTTGTTTTGCCATTAAAAACTACAGGCTCCGAGTATCTCTCAGCTTCTGTGGTATGTGCTAGATTTTATCAGTCATATGCATTTTAATTTGGCTCTATAAATGGCTCCAGCTTCTTGAGAGTAGATCATGGGGAATAATGCAAGGGTCTATTTTAAGTCTACAGTCGTTTTCTATTTTGGCAAAGAAATAACTGACAGCAAATAAATATCATGCTGTATTTTAGATTCATGTGAATGATTCTGGGTGACATAACAGAGCTCAACAAAATAGGAAGCAAAATAAATCAACAGCCAACATAAAGAATGTACAAAGGTGAGCATAATACCACTGAACTGCTAGTAAATGGAAGTGTGGCCGTATTAAATTAACTTGAGCAGCTATTGGATCATTTTTTCTTTTTCATACTTGAGACAAAAATTAGTTCCTGCTGGATTAATACTAGATCCAGGGTCAGCTTCTTGAAACTATTTATGGTATTTTATGCCCAATACAGAAATTAGACTATTTCTGCATTTTTTTAATGTATTTCAGTTACTAACATTTGAACAATTTTTCCTATTAGACCAGTCCATGGTCATGACATGGTCATAGATGCATGAGATAAAGTGCTGCTTTGGTCTTTGAAAGCCTTGTTGTGAAGTGGGACTTTATTTTCCTTCAGCCCACCCAGCTCCCAGTCTACGGTTATTTCCACAGAGGCCTCACAGTAACCTTTAAAACATGGGAGAGTATGAAACGCTGCATAAGCTTGTTCATAATGTAAAGATAACTAAATCAAATTTGGTGCTTCATCTCTTCAAAATTTGCCTCACCTGCTGGTAAAATAAAAGCTATTACAAAATAGAAGTCTTACCTCTTTTCAGGCCACTTTATTGGCCCACTAGTAGAGAAATAACTAGTTTAAAGATATATTCTTGTAAGGGTGGATATATGAAGCAGCACATTAGATGAGAGCTGGCAGGATGAATATACTCTTTTTGTGCAGTTGCTATTTTATCCATTTCCCATTTTGTCCATATCACCAAGACTACGCAAGTCTTTCCCCTACTAGGAACTGGGTTTACTTTAGCTGGTAGTGCTCCAATTAATGTTATTTTTGTCTCCAAAATTGCTAGAATTTCTTAGAAATCCTGTGTGGGATGATATTAGCTTATTGGGCCCATACTTTTAAAATATTTGTTTGTTTTTGTCAGGCAAAAATATGCAGGCCACTCCACTATCTATTGCATTAGAGCTGAGCTCACTGCCTTTGATCCTGGAGACCAACATGGGCTACCCACAGGACAAAACACCTTGAACTGCTAACCTGCTCAGAACAGGCATCACTGCTGTCACTGCTGGTGCCACACAGCTCCTTTCCCACTACAGAGGGAGCTGTAGAGATACCTGAGCAAACAAAGTTCAGCTCTCAGTTTCATGAGATTGCCCAGTGATAAAGGCAGAGGCCACTTAGACCTTTCTTCTTCCGTTAAGTTCTTCCCTATATGTTCTTTGCTCTTTGTCTGCATCCATTGCTAAGTCATACTACAAAGAAAATCAGAGTGTTAAGTTGTATTCTTAAGAGTTGAAGCTCTTGAATACAAATCAAGAGTTAAACCTGCAGTAGGTACAAATTGATGTGTCTCCATTAATTCCTTTGGACCTATGCCACTACTCTGGTTTTCATCAAGATATCTAGTGGGAAAATTTTCAGATGGGTTGTTTTTCAATACTAAGACATAGCAAAATAGTCCAACTATAGATCTCTTCCATGGAATAATCTTCATTTTGAAACACAGATTGTCAGCTTACTTTAAAAAAAAAAAATATAACTGCTTTTAAGTTCACTCACAGGTTACTTTTTTTTTTTTTCCCTCTCTCTCCGAGGTTTTGGGTCATTGGGTTGTTTTTTTATTTGTGGAACTTTTTTAGAAATCTCATAATTCATATATATCCACACCTTTCCAAAATCACTCTGTTGTTCTAAAAGAACTTGCTTTCAAAATAAAAAACTCATCCACATGTCCTGTCCTTGTGCTGGAGTTCCTGGAGTAGAAATCAGAGCTGCAGCCAGTATACTTTAAAGCTTTTTTCATTTAACAGACCACTTAGTTTACACAAATTGCATACTTGCTGGTTTCACCTGTCCAAATTGCAAAAACAAACATCTACAAAAGAGCCAAAGTAAAATCCGAGCATGCATTCAGAAGATGAATGGCACCAAAAAGTAGCTGTTTGTGGATAGAGAGCATTTACACTTGCATTCAGTGCAGAGTTATCAATGTGACAGCTTCCTTTTGTTACTGCTATGTCTTGGCTTTGATTACAAACCACCACAGAGCTGAAGGCTAAGAAAAACTTCCACATTTCCCAAATTATTTCTGGAATACGTGAAGGTCAAAAGGTCATATTTTACTGCACAGCACACCCTCTGTGTGTGTGGATTCAGCTCCACACCAGCCTGACACCAGTGAAGTAGCTCCCTTTGGGGGAGAGCAGGCTGGCCAGAGCCCAATACACTGAGATTTAAAAGGAAACTTTTTCACACATTACACCAGCTCACCTCAGATGCTATGAGGAAAGGGGGAAAAAAAAAAAATTATTTATACTGGGTAAAATCTCCCAGTTGAGTAGTCATGGGTTTGAGTGCTACAGGAGGACTTCTTAAAAACAAGTGTGGGTTTTGCCACTAACTATACTTCCTATATCTCTGTTCCCATGAAGCTGCATCTGCTCCCCAGTCTCAAAAGACCGCAAGTTCTTCCTCTTCAGCCTCCATCCCCTCATTTCAGATATTCTTCTCCTGCTGTAAATGTGGTAATCAAAGCAATTCCACAGTAGGTGTGCAATCAGGTCCAGAACCCCTTCCAATATTATATGTGCAGTTTCCTCAATCCCTCTAAATTTATTTTTGTTTTTAATTTTCCTCCCTCCTTCCCAGGTCCTCTCCCTTCATTTTTATTGCAGAACAGCAAACTTTCTACAATAGGGCAGGCAGAAAACTGGGTCCATCACTGAATGTAAGCACTGGCTTTATTCCTTCTGCCACTGGACCCCATATGTGCTTTGCTTTTCATGCTCTCGTGTAATGGGTTCAGGTGTTTCTGATGCTGCTGCCAGGCATTAAAAGCAGGGTGATACAAATGTGAGGTAAAAAGGATTCTTCCATCCCTAACTGCAATTGCAGATAAAGCTGGGAATTCTCCAGCATGCACCAAGCAGCTGCTGCTGTGAACAGGCTCCAGGGATGTACTTTGGTGCATTCTTGGCCTGACTTAATGCCTCATTCTAACTCAGTTTTAAACCACAGTCATCCTTGGGCTGGCTCATTATTGCAGCACTATAAAAATAAAATGTTTGGACAGAACTGAAACTTCCTCCTAGCTGCCACTCTCATTTGCATAGCAGGCTATTATCCTGCATAAAGGCTGGCAGTTGTTTCCATCCTATGGCTTCTCTGATTTTCCTGTCAGATTATGTTTCCTTCTAATGCCCTTTGTGTACCTCTAGTACAATTAACAGTGCGGTTACTTGATCTCTGGATAGCAAAAGTCATATTCAACTCAGCAGGAGTCAAGCAAAAGAAGCATAAGATCTTCTGGCCTTGATCTGGTTAATTGACTTGCTAAATCAGATAACACTGAATTCCCATGTTAACAATGTTCGTAAGTATTTTTCTTGCATTTTTTTATTGTAACAGTTAGGAAAATATATGTTTCGTGTGATTAAAAAATGTGTGGGTATTTATGCAGTTAAAGGGAATCAATTAGACACATATTTTAATTTAGATTTTAAGAGGCTTTTCAGCATTTAATAAATCTGCTCTTGACACGGGTTTGTTGTTTTTTTTTTTTTTTACTTTGAATTTCTGAATAAAATGGATGGAAAAAGAAACAACTACAAGCAAGACATTACAGTCCTCAAGACTAAAATTCTCTAGCTTGTGAAAATGTAGATTCTTCATTTCAATCTTGCTCAGCAACACACTTCCAAAATACAATCATTATTAAATACTAAAGCCACCAATTCTAGCCACTCGAGTGAAAGCCCTCTGACCAAAATATTAAGGAAAACTAGTTCCTTCATCTTTATTTGGTGTTTACATTGCAGCTCTGGGCCTTAATGACAGTTTTGAGGCAAGTGATACCTTCCAAAATCATCTTTAAGCAAAAAAAACAACCAAAAAGCTTCTGCAAACAGAAACTAAAATAAAAAAAGTTAGATGAGAGTCTCTGCAGGAACTATGAAAGACTTCTGTAATATTCAATATTTTAGGAATATACAGACCTTTAGGAACAAGTCTCAATGTTTCCCAAGCTGTGCAAGCCACCCTGCCAAAGGACACCCAGGTGCAGGTTTTGGAAGACACTGACACCACCTTACTCTGACCAGAACTGCACAACTGAGATCCAGGCCTCAGGTCAGCCTATCCATTCTTGATTAGGATTTCCATCAATGTCCTCAATAACATCATGACATTAATCCTCCAAAGATGCTGCGGTTGTGTAACATTTTAATTTTGCTATCCTTGTAGGTCCAGAACAAGAGACATCTTACATATTGTTCATATTGTCTTGGTCAGTGCATATATATAAATATACACAGCAATGAAAGCGTTTAGAAATCCTGTATTGAAGAAATTTGGAGCTAGTTGGTTTTCACAGTGATCAGACTCTAAAGGGATTAACTGCGTTTAAAAAGAGAAATATTGGTGAGAGTTCAAGTGAGATATAGACTGAGATTTCTGGCCTGGACTGCTTTTGTTTTCAAATAATTGTGTTTGCTTCCCAGAGCAGGTGAGGAATAGGAATGTGGAGGAGGGTGATCAAATTTCATCAAAAAAAACCACTGAGGAATAAAAGCAGCCATTACATTAATCCTCATCTTCAGAAAAATTCCACTTCATGTCAGCAGTTGGTAAAGGGAGTAGGCAAAAGGTGACAACAGGGTAATCTGCCCTTTCCATGTCCCTAAACCTCACGAAAAACCCACTATCCTTGTCTCTGCCAAGATTTAAACTTTTAACCCTTCAGCTAATGTTACACTCTACTCAAAGGAGAAAACCATGATTTCTCCAACTGGAAGTTGCCCTGGCACCCTGTTACCATCCTGGTGACCACTTGTATCAGCGATTACACTCACATTTTTTACTTGCAAGTAAAATCTCTGAGTGCCTGGCCCAGAATCAATTCTCTTTTA